>NW_027532409.1:3423288-3677769 GCF_008692635.1 Crocuta crocuta
AATCCTTACAATCTCATTGTTTCCTCTACCTCTGGGGTGCCTGCTTGCCTCATTGTAGGATGAATACCAAGCTTTTCACCAAGTAAAGCACCATCCATATTAACAAATAAAATATACAACGGAAACCACTCACACACATGGCATTTTTATTTTTATTTTTATTTTTTTTCTTGTCTTTTTTTTTTTACAAATAGTTTATTGTCAAATTAGTTTCCACATAACACCCAGTGCTCATCCCCACAAGTGTCCTCCTCCATGCCCATCCCTCCTCCCCCCTACATCCATCAGTTCTCAGTTTTTGTCAGCATTCAAGAGTCTCTCATGGTTTGCCTCTCTCCCTTTCCCCCACCATTTCGCCCCTTCTTCTCCCCCTTGTTCCTCCGTCAAGTTCCTCCTAATCCTCCTATACATGCAAACATATGATATTTGTCCTTCTCTGCCTGACTTATTTCACTCAGCATAACACCCTCAAGGTCCGTCCATGTTGCTACACATGGCCAGATTTCATTCCTTCTCATTGCCATGTAGTATTCCACACACATGGCATTTTTAAATGTAGTGAACTTCATACCGAGCTGGAGTTTTCACCAAGAGATCGTACAATAGGAACTCTAAAATCATAGGCTTTCTTGCCTGCCATACAGGACCCACCCACCCGGGTCATCCCTGCACAGGGTGCTGCCTCCTATCTTCTTCCCACTGCCCTGCTCCTAGACTCTTCCTCACCTCAGCCTCCTTGATTTCCCGGAAGATGTCAGATTACTCACCGTACACCTTCATGAGCCGTTTCTGCACTTGCTGGCTCTTCCTTGTTGATTTGTTTGCTAAATGTATGAAGACAATCGGCTCATGAAGCAACTTCTCATTTAACAGAAGCACCCTTTCTCAGAAGACAATGGTGATGTCAGTGATAATTTTGTTTTTCTTGGTGCAAATGGGAATCGTCATGGAGAACTGACATAGTTCTCTCTCAGGACACCTAAGAATCTTTTAGCTGCTGCAATATGTCCTGAGGGAGTGTTAACAACAGGTGCAAAATTTTTGCTCCAGCTGTATACATACACGTTGCCAAAATGGCATCTGATGACGCTAAAAGATGTTATAATCAATATGAAATATGAAAATAATAATATTATCACAAAGAAGAGGGAGGTAATCCTTATTTGGACAAAGTATCTTTTTAGAAATCACGCTGGAACTAACTTCTATAATTCCACAATCCCATAATAAAATTACCCAGCACTCATAAACCTTCCAGGAAAAATAAATTTTGCAAGCCAACAAATGAACACAAGTAGAAGAACGTGTAGTTGAGTAGATAGAATTCGACTAAGAAAAGAAAGAATTAGGAGGGAAAAGGAACTGGTTTGATATTCCAGAAGGACGTTGTTGGTAGAAGAATAAACAGGCAGGACCAGCTTAGATCCCTAAGCTGGAGGTTGGAGGGTTAGGAATGGCTGGGGTTAGAACATCCACTACTTATGAGGTCCCTATAGAAGAGGCTGCCAAATTAGGACCTTTGAAGATGATTAAATAAGATGAGGTCATTAGGTGAACCCAAATCCAATAGGACTGGGGGAAGGGGGAAGTCTGGACAGAGACGGACATGCATACGGGTGAAACACCACATGTAGATGGAGGCAAAACTCGGGGTGATGGTAGGAATGCCAGAGATCACCAGCAAATCACCAAGTGCTAAGAGAGAGGCATGGAGCAGACTCTCCATCCCAGCCCCCAGAAGAAGCCAATGGTGCCCATACCATCCAGATGTGGGACAATACATCTCTGTTCTGTCCTGAGATGCCCCGTCTGTGGTACCTCATTATAGAAGCTCTAGGAAACAAACACGGTCTCTTTAGAAACACTCCCAGAAACACAAACCCTTGGTCAAAAGGTGTGAATATCTTTAATGTTCTTGATACCTACTGCCAGGCTGCAAAATTGCTCCACTTTTAGGCTGATTTTGGACTCTGTTAACTGTGAGAGTATTCGTTTCATCATAATATCCCCAGACTATGATTGCTTTATAGATTTTGCTGATTTATTTGACAAACTATATCACACTGATTCTGTACTTAAATTTCTTTGATGATCACAGAGACTAAATATTCTCTACATTTATTAGCCAATTTTATTTTTGACGTCATGAACTCTAGGTCCTGTCCCATGTCTTTTGAAATTATGTTCATATTGAACTTCTGGAATGATGGACTTTCTTCCTTTGCTATTTGTAGGAATTCCTTTCATAGCATAGATAGTCATTCCCTTTCTGCCATACTTAATGCAAATTTGCCTCCGTGTGGTGTTATTTTTATTTTGCTTCTTGTCCTCTGAATATATATTCTGGCAGAACAACACTTTGGGATTTTCAATTTAAATATATTAAAATGTTTGTGTTATTTATACAAGGATAGAATTTTGTTATAAAATACAATTGTTTAATTCATCTAGAATCTAGTATTTGGGGATAGGGTGTTAGGTGAGCATTTACTTTGTTTCACTAACAAATCATTAATCCAGTAACCCCATAGGAGCTAGTAACTTATCTTTCCCTTCCCTACATGACAAAATACTTGTGTGTGTGTGTGTGTGTGTGTAGCCATGTAAATATCTGTGTTCAGAAATTGCATTTAACCAACAGAGTGTTAGATGTGTCACCAGACACAAAAGTCTAGAAGAGTGATTACATCTTAATCTCCCAGCCCTTTGTTCAGTATTAAATAAACCCTCAGCCCATCCCCTAAACTCCTGTGTGCACTTTTACCTGCCCCACTTACTCTTCTGCTCCTTTCCAGTTTAGTTTTCAGAGATGTCCGTCTCCTGCACTCATCTGTAAGCTCTGTGAAGGCCTTCCTGGCTTCTTTTCAGCTGCATTCTTGATGTCTAACATGATGTCTAGATTATAATAGACTCCTCAAAATAAAATTATTAAAGGAAGGACTGTTCACCCCACTAGGCTGTAAACTACTGTCTTTGCCTAGAATGTTCTTCTTTTTTCCGTTACCTAGTTAATACGGAGCTGTGGCTGGGAACCCAGCCTCTAGACCCAAACTGCCTTGGCTCAAATCTGGGGACACACTATTCATCCTTCTTGGGCCTCACTCTCTTCTTCTGCGAGCCAGGAATAAAAATGGTACCTACCTCAATGGGTTATTGGGGGATGAAATGAGCTGTGAGCACAAAGCCCTTACCAAAAATGGACCAGACACCTAGTTACTATCATTAGGATTCCACCTTGAAAGACAGCTCCTTAGAAAGGCCTTTTTCACCTTCCTCTGACTAGATTAGGTCACCCTCAAACCCTTTTAATTCTCTTTCCTTTGTGTCCTGTATTTATCTTAATAGTTATTTGTGAATGGTTTTTTTATGTCTCTCGTTACACTTTAAGTTCTGTGATGGAGGGATGGTGTGTCTCTTATTTACTGTTGCATCTCTTATCTTTAAAGTTCCTAGAATGCAGAGGTCCATAATACAATAGAGAAATAAAATGAGTTATAGAATACATAAATAAAGGAATGAACATCTAATTGTGGAGGAGGGAAGTCACGTTCAGGTAGGAAAGTGATCCTGCACGTGCCTACACCAGAGACTGAAAGCCTATAGCCTGCCTGTTATGAAGTACAGCGTTATTGGTGCAGCCACATGCATTCATTTATATGTTGTCTATGGCTGCTTTTGCATCGCAATGGCAGGGTTGAGTCATTTTGACAGACTGAATGCAAAGCCTGCAAAGCCTAAAATATTTACTATCTGGCTTCTTACAGAAAAGTATTTGTTGACCTCTTATCTTTGCCACTGATTTTCAAACATAAACATAAGAATCACCTGGAGGTCTTATTAATATACAAATCCTAGGCTCCTCCCCCAGAGTTTCTGTAGGTCTAGGGTGTGAGGCCCAACAATTTGCATTGTTATCAAATTGTCCATTGATGCTGCCTGTCCTGGTACAGGGACCCACATTAAGAGCCAGTGGTGTTCAATATCCAGACACACCTGCATGTCTCCATGTGCATTGCTCTGCACGTGCACAGCTGAAACTCCAGGGCCTGACATTGACATTTCCTGACAGGGAGGTGATCCATGATTCCCTTCAGTTTCAATCAGATAGGACACCATTGCTGAGGCAAACTGGAGACTAATTTCATGGCTCCTGTCAACTCTAGGTTTTGAGAGGAGTTGACCCCAGACTCTACTGACCACAAGGTGTGACCCTGACAAGACCTTTGCCCACAAAGCCCGGGTTAAGACTTCTGCTGCCATTTCCTTGGATTAGAAAAGGTAAATGAGAGGACTCCCTTCTCTGACACACCCACTGATCATGCAAGTAACAACAGAGATTTTGATGGCTGCGTGTTCTGAGAAAGACCTTTATAACAACATCCAAGGTGTGTACAGTAATTATTCCCATTTGGCAAGGGAGGAAATTGACTCAGAGAAGTCGAGCCACCATTCTAAGGTTGGAAGCTGGGACAGGGCTTAGCCAAGCTTGAAAATCAGTTAGTCCAGTTCCAAAGCTCACGTCGACCGTAGTGGCACTGCTCTCTCCTCATGCTTGTAGGAAGGGGGGCATAGCAGAATGGATTTCTGGCAGGGATAGCTGTGTGCTTACTCTCACCCCAATCTCTGGTATAGCAAGGGGTTATCAAATCAGTTAG
This sequence comes from Crocuta crocuta, assembly GCF_008692635.1. Taxonomy (NCBI): domain Eukaryota; kingdom Metazoa; phylum Chordata; class Mammalia; order Carnivora; family Hyaenidae; genus Crocuta; species Crocuta crocuta. Next base: position 3,427,944 of record NW_027532409.1, read on the forward strand.
TAATTGAAACTTATTTAGAGAAAGCTAAGATATTACCCCGCTCAACCTGCAGCCAACCATGCACAGACCTGACATTCCCAGCCCCCACGTAAGAACACAGCAGACACTGTGACGTGCCACCCAAATTGTGTTTCAATGAAGGCCTTGTCATTCAGCCATGGGGAAGGCTGTTGGCCACACCCTTCACCTGTCAGCCCCTTCTGCAGCTGCCTCAACAGTCCCATTGAGGGACTCTCCCAAGCTCACCCTGAATCCAATGGTGGCTTTGTGCCATAGTAGAAAAACCCAGCTCCCTAGCCCAACTGGGGACAATTCTAGCTCCAGATCCCCCTTGCAGTCACCCAAGTTTGTCTCTGGAACTGCATCACAACTGGACTTTTCCATATTCCCACTTCTGCTTCCCTCACCTCCTGTCCACAGGTGTGGGTCCTGAAAGCCTTGTCAGTAAACCCCTCACTCACTAAACTGTGTCTCAGTCCACATCCGAGGGAACAGAGATGGCAACAGAGACACCCCCTTTCAGAAGCCACTTTAGACACGCCCATGCCTTCTAGCACTGATGGTCCACGTTCCACCTGCAGACTTCCCTGTGGCCCCATCAGCATATTCAGTAGCTCCACGAATCCACCAAGAACTTTCTACTTGAAACTGCCTCCTGCTCCTCTTTTCAAAATATTCACCCAATCATCATCATTTATGGTCTCCTTGTTGCAGCAGAAAGCCCTGAGGAAGGCTAGTTCAGATGGTGCCCTGCCACAGAATCTCAGTCATAGATCAAGGCAAAAACTGTCTAGAGTTTGCAGCCAAATATAGTAAAAAATGTTGCATATATCGCCTTCCCACACCAAAATGGTACTGCTCTAGCAAGTCGATTTCTTTTTCCACTCCTTGATTTAGTGGCTTCCTCTGGTTTATGAAATATTTTTTACCCAGGGCCCACTGAAAACATCTTTATAAAATAGAGTTCATCTTTGAACAGGTCACTTTCCTATAGAATTTTAACAGTTCAAGAAGGAAAAGGGGAATAGTTCTGACCCAGAGATTCTTTGAGCAAGTATTTAAGTGAGTTCCGGGATGCCAGGATTTAAGCTCCGTTGACAGCGAACATAATCATCAGCTTGTAAAACAAAATCTTAAGTTCATGCCTGCAGAGAGCACAGTGAATAAGATCTGCTTAAATCACCACGGTGATGTGGCACAAACAGTTTCATTCCTGCCCGTGGCCACTGTGCAGGTCTTGACTTCATACAGTTAATGAGCGACAAAGCCAAGATTTGAAACAGACCAGCTTGAATTCTGAGTCCATGTTCTTTCAAACATACTGTGCAATTCAATTTATTGGGCATCATTTATGTATGTCTAATATAATATGTTTGAAATACCTGTGTTTGTGTGCTCTCTTATATATGATTTTCCTCTCTCTCCCTCCCTCTCTCTCTCTCTCTCTCCCAACTTTGTCTATCATTGTAACTACAGGAAAAGGAACAAAAGATACCTTTTTGGAAAGAGGAAAGGGAATCTCACTCCAGAAGAAAGAAGAAAGGGAAGCCAGCTCATTCATTTCTTGGGGATTAGAGGTCAAGACAGAAGAGAGCTTCCCCTTTGACCCTGGAGGACTGTGGAAGACAGAAGGGTAATGGACAGGGAGAGGTGGGGGTTTTCCTTTTCCTCTCTGCACCAAGGCCTAACTGGGGAACTTAGGAAGTTAAAAAACTCACTTGGGACACTCACAGGAGGTGTCCTTAGAGGCTGTCCCCACAACAGCATGAAGGTGGCTGATTCAGAATTAATATCACAGAAAAGTATGGGTGAGTGAAGGGAAGGCTTCGGTTGGCACTCCAGACCTTGGCTCCCCTGGTGTGTAGCAGAAATCCAGAAGTTTCTGCATAGTCCAGGAGGTGAAAAGCAGCTGAATGTCCACCGGGAAGGGCAAGTCAGGGTGACTATGGAGTGGACCTTCTTGCCGGTACAGCCTCACCCTAGCCCCCACTGGTGCTGTGGACCCATAAGGTAGACAGGGGCTTTCATTCATTTCCCAGACCAAGAAGCCCACCAGGAGCCCTCATGCTGCTGCACTAGAGACCCTTCTGTCCATCACCCCAACAAGGCCACTGGCAAAGTATTTCTGCGCTGGATCTGTTCATAGTTTCTTTCAATGTGTCACTTATGATGTTCCACTCTCCTAAGTGTTCTGTATATAAACTAGTTACTCCTCAACAACCCCATGGGTTGGGCACTGCTATCAGCATCCCCATTTCATAGAGGGGGAACCAAGGTTGGGAAGACTCAGGGCATAAAGTGCTCTTCCCAAACTCACACCCTGGCAAGCGCACCTGACATTCAAACGCAAGAGTCCAAGAACTTGACCATTATGTTAAGTTGTCTCCTTTGTAGGAGTTGCTCATAAATGACAAGTAAGTGAAATACCGAAGTTATCTATGTCTTTCTTTTTTTTTTTTTTTCTTTCACTCTGAATTAAGAATGGCTTGGGTAGCTTTTTAAAACCCATATGCCTGGGACCCTCCCAGAAAGGTGGAATCTGACTTGGGGCAGGTGATTCTCTTCCTCCTTTATCTCCCCACTCAATGGGGAGCGGTTGATGCCATATACCTGGGACTTAAGCTTGGTTCCCAAGCTGCTTTATAACCAAGCAGAACTCTAAAGAAGGGGACAGACACTTTCAGCCCACATAAGTAAGCATCTGTCCACAAAGAATATCCATTTGTTCCAGTAAAGGTCCTATAGCCATCATGGCAGAGTCTCAGACTGAGGGAACAAGGTCTCTGGAAAATTCCTATGTGAGAGTGTTCAACAGAGTCCCAAGGAGGTGTCCCCTTGCCCCGTCCAGGTGATGGACAGCATCCTTGGGGGTCACATTCATACGCCACTGGGCTCCAGGTCATTTCTACTCAGCTCCCTGGACTCCGGGGCTGTGCAAACAATGATCTCTGTCTATACTCCCCTTGTAGGTCCCCAAAGTGCCTTCTGGTGATGTTTATTACTAGTCACTGCCTCACTAACAATTTGTTTAGGAACCTTCCAGCTCAGCCTAAGTGTCTCTGCGGAAAGGTAGCTTCTGAGAACTGAGTAGTTTGGGGAGGAGAGGGAGGCTGGGAACTTGGATGGGGGTGTGGGACTGCCTTACTCTTTGTTGAGGGCAGAGGAGAGTGAATTGGGGTGGTATTGCCTGAGGAGAGTGAAAGCTTCTGAAGCCCCTGGTTCACCCTATAACCTACTAGAACGGGAAGCCCTTCCTAAGGCCTTCCTCCCACCCTCCCCCACCTCTCCAGGAGGGATCCCCAAAAAGTAATCCCAGAAGATGACAGAGGCCTTGGAAAAATGCAAAGGTATCCTGAGGACTCCCCACCTCCTTGGATGGAGGAGGAAACTGAGGCCCAGAGAGAAGAGAGACTGGCGTGAATCTTGCAGCTAAAATCAAGAAAGATCCCAGAAGATGCACCTGTCTGCAAGAGTGTTTCTACAGGAGTATCACAGACCTAAGAACACAATGCTGGGCCGCTCTCAGCACACTGCAGGCCCAGACAGCACTGGTGCGCTCTGCTGGCGGTGACCAAAGGTGACACTCCAGGCAGCACCCCTGTGCAGATGGCCAAGGAAGGAGATCCGGAAGATGCTTCCTTGGGGAGAACCAAAGCAAATTCCAGAAATTATTGATTCAATGCTGCAAAGCCAAGAGGGGGAAGCTGGACACAAGGAAAAGAGATGTGGAAGGTCCAGAAATGGGGGGGGAGGGGGGTGTGTGAAGCAGACAAGGAGCCTGTTCACAGTGACATCTCTGTTTTGTTCCTGAGTGTGAGGGCATGAATAGCAAGAGTACACCTAGCAAGCAATTTGGTTTAAAAAAAAAAAAAAAAGAGGCAGGGCTGCCTGGATGGCGCAGTAGGTTAAGCATCCAACTCTTGGTTTCGGGTCAGGTCACGATCTCACAGTTCATGGGTTCAGGCTTGCCTGGGATTCTCTCTCTCCCTCTCTCTCTGCCCCTCCTTTGCTCTCTCCGTCTTGCAAAATAAATAAACTTTAAAAATTAAAAAAAAAAAAAAAAGAGCTATCTGAATCTGTTCAGTTCCCCTATTTGGGGAGTAAATAGTCAGCAGTGAAGTTCCGTAGTGAGGTAGACCTCAACATGTTTATCTCCAGGGCGCAGCTGGGGAAACTGATGGTCACAGACACCGGGTAATTTGTCCCAGTCAGCCCGTCAGGGATGGAACCAGAATTTGTGCTCAGATCTGCCAGAGTCCAGAGTCAGGTTAGCTATGCTTCCTCCCAGCCTAGCAGGTACGGGGTATTAGGGCTGTCTAAAATCTGCAAGCTGTGCAGGGTAGGGGGGATCCAACGGGGGGCGATCAACAGGAGGATAGCCAGTGACTGGGTAAGGAGGCCCCTTGAAACACACACTGGCGGTTGAGGGCAATGCTCAGCCCGGCAGTCTTGGGCACTTTTTTGCAGCACCAACAACATTCCCAAGCATCTTTGACTCCACGCATCCCAGGCATGACAGCGAATGCTGTCCCCGCTCTTAAAACCATCATCCATTTCCAACCAGCCCCAGCGACAAAAAGGAGTGAAACATACTCTTCTGACTGGCAGAATTCATCAAAATGAATTGGCAGTACCTATCAGCCTGAAACAGCAGTTTGCAACTCGCTGGGTAACAAATCTTTCTGGGGACATTATCTCCCAGGAAACAACACAGGATAAATTCTTAGCACAATATGATTCCTCCCTCCTTTACCTCCTCCCCACTTCAAAAAGATTTAACATCTAATTCAGGTTTGGACGAGCTGCTTCATCTCGGTAGAAACACTGTTGATCTCTGTCGGACCCCAACGGCCTTGGGCAGAACAAACAGGGAAGGCGGAGGCGTGGATGGTCGGCAGTGATAAATAAATACATTACCACCGCCTCTGACGGAGCACCATGACCTCCAACACAATGCCGCGTGCAGCCGTTTGACAAAAGTCACCCAATTTTCCCGCAACCTCGAGGTCTTAAGATGCCAAGGCAAGAAAAGGATGCCTGATGCGGCAGCCCCCTTCCATCAGCACCCAGGGATAGAGGGGCTGGCTGGCTCTTGTCAGGGCCTCTCCTTGGGGTCCCCAAACGAGACAAAACCCAGAAAGAAGGTTTTGCCAGAAGGAAAGGTATGGCCTGAAAGGATCTTCCCAGTGAGGACAATGAGGCTCCGAGGAGGTAGGTAAAGTGGCCAAGGCCACACAGCTAAAAAGGGGTAGTGAAGAACTGAAAATACATTGTGTTTAAAAAGAATTCCATGGGTGGGGGTGCCTGGGTGGCTCAATTGGTCAAGCATCCCACGTGTTCTCAAGTCATGATCTCGCGGTTCATGAATTCAAGCCCTACGTCAAGCTCTGTGCTGACAGCTCGGAGCCTGGAGCCTGCTTCAGACTCTATGTCTCCCTCCCCAACTCACGCTCATCTCTCAGTCTCTCAAAAAAATAAATAAACATTAATATATATTCTTTAAATAATTTCATGGGAGGAGGAGGTCAGGGCTCATTACACTTGCTGTTGTTTAAAAAAAAAATTCCAGTTTTTCTTTCCTCATTGCACCATGATATCACTTTATTGAGTTAGAATCTTTACATACACATGGAATTTTATAGAGCACTGATTGTAGGGGGAAAGGCTGACTGTGAATTATTTAAATTAATGGAAGCATAGGGACATTCAGAGAGGAGCCACCTAAGTGTCCCAGTCTTAGGGTAATAAATAGGAGGTCCTTATCGGAGGAAGCAAAAATGCCCCTCGTGAATGGTAACACATAAACTCAAGAATGGATGCAACAAAAAGACTTGCCTGAATCCTACAGAAAAGTCAACATTTTGGCGCAGTCCCCCAGGGATCTGGAAGACACCTCAGCTGGGCCACCACCCCATCCCCCAGAGCAGGAAGTGAGCCTGCATGAGCTGCCCCCACACACGACAGAGCGGGGCAAGCAGCGGCCCCTGACCTTCTGCCCAAGACCCGTCCTCTGGCCACTTCACCTTACCTTTTTCTCCACAGAAGAAAATAGAACATAAAGAGCTTGGGCTGTGGGATGCTCTCGTTAACAGGAGAAGTGTCGGCCAGTTTCTGACAGGCACCCTTTTAACAGAGAGCCAGGCGGGTCTGGAAAAATGTCCGGAAGGAAGGCCTTTGTCCATGGTCTTGACTAAGGACTCACTTAACCGAACAGATAGGACCAAGCTTGGCATGCCGCAAATGACCCATAAATATGTGTGGACCGGATAAATCACCTGTCCCGGGGGACGAATGGACAGTGCATGGAGTATCCCAGCAGACCTCTTTCTGGGCTGCTCTACAACACTGAATCTTATTTATCCCCGTCAAGTGTCCGGCACTGTGTATTCCCTGTTTCTTTCCCACCCCACCCCCCCTTCTGTGTCTCCACTTGAATATTGCTCTAGGAGACAAGAACCGTGTCATCTGTTCACCAGCCTTCCTGGGTCCTCAGTACATGTGAGGTAAATGAATGAATGATTCTTCTTTGAGCAGACTGTTTCCTGATAGTCCCTCTCTCTCCTGCTTTGGGGTAAAAGGAGTGATCCATGAACTCCTACAATATTAGCATCAAAAGAATGGCGCCTCTAATTTTGTAGTTGAGAAAAATGAAGCTCGCAGAGAGGGAATGTCTTTCAAGTTCATGTGTCGTGTCGCGGCCACACCACAGCCAGGCTCGGTGTGTACTGCATGACACACCAGACATAGATGGGTCTGTGTGTGCATCATGCTCTCTCTGTACTCGTGCGTGCATAGCGAGGAGGTGTGTGTGTGTGTCCATGGATCTGGGTGTGCACCGTGCTTGCTCTGTACTCATGCGTGCATAGCAAGGAGACGTGTGTGGGTGTCCATTGGAAAGGAAAGCCGTTGGCTTTGTCACAGTCCCTTTCAAAGATCAAGGCTTCTAAAAAGAAACTGGTCTCTGTTGTGGCAGCCATGGAGCTTGCTGCCGGCTCAGATCCCCCCTGTCAGGCACCTGCTGCAGGGTGCACGGCTGATCGAGAACTTCTGGCTGTCACACCTCCGAGCCTCCCCCGTGGCTAGTGTCAGGCCAAACTCCTGCCCCGCTCTCAGTTGAGGACAGAGGACCAGGTGCAGCAGAGGGGGCCTCCCGGGCACCGTTAAGGGACAACTTTGGAGCCGAAATGCCCCATCGATGGGCCTGGCTGGACCTTTGTCAGAGCCATACTGCAGCCTGAGTCCACGCAGAGTCATCCCGCCCCTCCCTCCCCACCTCTATCCTTTCCAAGGGTCTCACCCACACATGGCCCGAAGACCCCGGGCCTGATTTTACTTTCTGTCTCTTTATCCCACACAGACGCTCCTGAACAATGAACCTCTCACATGTCTAGTCTCCTCTTGGTGTCTATTTCTCCACCGACCCAAACTGACCAAGTGGCACTAGTGTTCGTGACATCTGAGCTCTGTCCTTTGAATCTGAGACCCACAGCCACTCTGCCGCCACCTTCCTCCCATCTTCACTTCACAGTGCCCACTGTCTCTCCCCCCAACTCTTCCTGGGGTGTGTGCAGCACCACCAAGGTGTCAGGAATCGGTGTGCCCCAGGATCTCAGCCACAGTCTCCATGTCCCACCACGTGACATGCTTCCTGGAACTTTGAGGGGACTCAGAGGAACATGTTCTGGAAGCTGGTGGAATGACTGGATGGGGCCTCACACACACAGAGGTGGAAGAGGTGTGGATGTCCTTTCTCCATGGAGCGAGATGACCATGCCATGTCCTTCCTGCCTCCCGGGGGGCTGCTGGCATCTTGGTCCACAGCACCCAGGGTGGCTGGTTAAGGCTCATGTGTCTGTGTGCAAGGAGGAGGGAGGGACATTGCTGAGCATGGGGCACCCACGAGACCTTACCAGCCAGTGGAGGATGAAGAGAGCAGCCTGGCACTCCAGCATCCAGGGACAGCGGTTATGGAAAGGGCTACACCAGACACGGTCACTTATGAAACAGCCCATCGCTGGGCACCTACAATGAGCCAGGTAGGAAGCTCCGCACTGCTCCTGCATTGTCACCACTGATTATTGCGTCCGCCTTATGGAGGGAAGGCTGTTATTGTCCCCACCTGATAACTAAAGATTTTCAACTTCCAGAAGCTGAATTCTTTGCCTAAGGCCACCCCACAAGAACTCTACGTGGCTGACCCCAATGTTTGCACATTTATCCACTTCCTTAAATTGACGTGTTCCTGGCACAAGCTGGGAGCAGGTTCACAGGGGGCAAGGAGAGCAAGGGCGACAGAAGCAGAGCGATGGGGATGCCGGGCCTTGAATGGCTCCTTTAAAGGACAGAAAGGACAGAAAGCAAGGGGAGAGCCATGGGCCTGGAGAAGAGAAGCCCTTCCCTGACAAGGCTAAGGCAGTACCAGTCCTGACCCAGATGCCACGAGGCAAAGGTGGAAACAACTGGAATCAGATCCACAGAATGTGTCACTTGGTTGTGACATTGTGGAGCTAGAGACACCGAGACCAGAGAGGGGAAGGGACACCAGCCCAAGGTCACACCGAACAGTGGCTGAGCTCTGGACAGAGGCTGAATGGCTGACCCATTCAGAGCCTCATGTCCTTCAAGCCCTTACAGACTGAGGTTGGAGGTCAGGATATGTCTTCGGGGAGAGTTTGATGACAGAAAACCTCCCTTCTTCCCTGAGACAAATTCATAGGGCTCTGAGGAGATTCAGACTCTGCTTACCCTCTCCCTTTCCTTCCTGGGGCTCATCCCCAAATGGCCTTGATGCTCCGCAGCTGCTTGATGACGGTCTTCTCGTGCTGCCCCGTGGCCTGACCCAGCCCCGGAGGGGGAGCCCGCACCCCGTCATCACTCCTGACTTTCGAGACTTCAGTCCTGGCTTGGATGTGTTCAGAGCTTTTCAGAACAAGAGCGATGGCTCACCGGTGCTTGTCGGAGCAGAATGTGTTTCTGGACCTGAACTGTGCTATCCACCACTGAGCCCCTCGTCACTTGCCCAGACACACACAGGCACATGTGTAGGCGTGGATGTGCACACGCATGCACTCCGGGGTGCAGGCAGTTCAGCTACTCCTGGCCGGAGTCTAACAAGGTATTTTTTTTTCATTTTTTAGATATTTTTGAGACAGAGAGAGAGAGAGAGCTCAAGCAGGGGCAGAAAGAAGGGGACAGAGGATCCAAGGCAGACTCTGTGTGGACAGAAGCATGAGCATGTGGGGTTCGAACTTGCGAACTGGGAGATTATGACTTGAGCCGGAGTTGGAGGCTCAACCGACTGAGCCACCCAGGTGCCCCATTAACAAGGGTATTTTTTGAGTACAGCCTCCAGATCCCTGGGCTCCCCGGGCCTCCCAGATGACTGCCTGGTCTACCGCTCCCTTCAAGGCAGAGGGAAGCCACACCCTGAGCAGCAGTCACTCATTGCGCATGACCTCCTTGCGTCACCCTCTCTTTCCAGCTGCACAGACTCCCTAGGCAGCTGCTATTACTACTACTCCCCTTTGACCGAGAAACAAACCGAGGCCCAGAGAGGTTAGGTAACTCCCTCAGGTTACAGAGCTAGGAAGGAGCAGAGCAGGGTTGGGCTTCTGAACCCCAGGGCGATGAGACTGGAGATCTAGGACACCCTGTGGTGGTGACTGGCCCTGACAAAATTGGAGAGCGAGGACAGTCTGGTGGCCGTGGTTTCTTTCTAAGACAATGTTTTTCTGAAAAGATCAGTGAGTGAAATGTTATTCCCCCTCCACCCCGAATCCGGCATTAAGCAGAGTTTGGGGGGCTAAGAGCATGCCCTCACTGCCATGGGCATGCAAGGGAAAGTTGCCTGGAGAGATTGGGCTTTGGGGAAGGATTCCCAGCTGAGTGACCCCTGGCCCAAATCTTGGAAAATAAGCATTTGATGGGAAAATTTGATGGCGCACTCCAGACAGAGGAAATGTCAGAAGCAAAGACGCGGACAGGTATATTAGGGAAACAGCATAAAGTGAGTAGGGCTGGCGGCGGGACAAAGCAAATAGTGTGAGTGAGGGTGCGGGGCCTTGGGGGCATGGTAAGAAATAGGAATTTTATTCTATAGGCGGGCACTGGGGCCCTGGGGCCAGACTCCACATGAGAGTAATCTGTTCAGACTGTCACTTCCAGTAGCTCACTCTGGCAGAAATTCTGATTAAACCGGGAAGGCTGGAGAGCCAGCCTATTGCCACGGTCATGGTGGAAGGAGATGAAGCCCGAGGAAGCATGGCAGGCTCGGTGATGGGGAAAGGAGCCCGGGGTTAAAAGCCCATGACCTTGCGAAAAGTCTATGTCAATTGGAAAGTATATTCAGGTCGACTGTGTATCTACAGTACCAAGTATAGTGTATGAAACCCCAATTCTCCTGAAACAAGGGTGCTTCAGTCCGGCACAGGCATAACGGGGAATGTTCATCCAGCGCTTGTTACTACATGAGGAGTAAATGCAGCACAACAACTCGATGGTGACTATCCTTACCCCCATTTCACAGACGAGGAAACTGAGGCTTAAACGTGCAAAGGGGCTTTTCGAGAGTCACGTAACTACTGAGTCACAGAACGGAGTTTCAAGTCCAGAACCCAGATACCACTTCTCCACCTCTTCTCCGGAGCAGACATCGGAGGCAAAGGAAGTGGGTTCCGTCCATGTCCCTCGGCCTTCGGGAAGACCGGCCCCACGAGAGGTCACCTTCTGGCGGTTAACCTGGGGTTCCTCTGTGTCAGTACTGTTGACATTTGGGGCCAGATCGTTCTCTGGTCCTGGCTGGCCTGAGCGCTCCCGACCTCTACCACACCAGCTGCCAGTAGCACCCGCCACCCACCCCGAGTCTAGAGACCACCCAAACTACCTCCAGATTTTTCCAGATGTCCCTTTGGGCAGAACAGGGGAGCAAAATCCACCTCCACCCTCCACCCAAGTTGGGAAGCGTCGATTTAGTCTTATTTCAGGGTGTCCCGGCAAGAGAGAGCTGCGTCTGAAATCCATTACAGTTGGAGGCTGGTGAGGAGTCCCCCGAGGTAGCTGATAATTTGCACTCTCACCAAGAGAGCCCTCTGTTCTACAGATTATTAATGGAGATTTTCTGGATGGTGAGGCCAGCTCCAGGGAGGCTGCCTCAGCCCTCTACCCTGGCTAGCAGGGAGGACCAGACTTTGAATTAGGGGAAGAGCAGTCTCCCCTGGAGAAATACAATTCTGGGACATATTTATATGAATTAAAGGGTCAGAGCTTAAGTGGGCAATTCTGAGTTAGTCACCTGAGAGCCCAAATTAGCTTTGCTTCTCTGTGTATTAACTCCCCTTGGGTGGACTGTTCAATGATTTAATGATGTTTAACTCTGAAGTTCTTCAAAGCCGAGGAATTTGTGCAGCCCCCTAAGGCGGTTTCTCCCTCCCTAGAGGTGGCAGTCCTCTGCAGCACTGTTGTGAGACTGGAGACCACCCCCCACCTCCCATCCCACCCTCTCCCTGTTGCCGGCTGTGCCTTGGGAGTCACAGGTGGACTTTGGGCAAAGCCCAGGGCTGTGGGTTAGGCCCCAAGAGTAGGTCTGTCATTTAGAAGGAGAGATTACCAGAAGAGACAGGCGAGAGAGGAAGGGGCACTCGATGAGAGGCCGGTGCTCCATTTCTCCATTCTTAGAAGGACTCTCATTTTATATTTGATCATTTCTGTAATAAGGATTCATTTTTAAATGTAACATTTACATTTAAAGCGGCAGTATTTCTTTGGCCTCTAAACACCTGCCGTTAAATTGATGGTGGGAGAGGCAAATACCAGATGCCCAGAATTGAAGAGACATGATATGAGCCAGAGAGATGCTTGTAACATGGACAAAGATGTACGTGGATCAATGCTTTTATTTAACATGTATAAAGATAAATGATTTTCTACATGTAAGTGCACTTAAACATACAATAAACCAGGGAGGTAGGTCACTTTATCTCCATTGTACAGATGAGAAAGTTGAAGCTCAAGGCCCTGAAGTTATACTTCCAATGTCACCCAGTAGGTAAAAAAATAAATAAATAAAAGGCAGATCGTAGCCCCGGACGGTTTGGGGTCACCTCATCCCATGGTGCGGGATCTGTTTTTACTTCCCAATGGCCCAAACCTCAGCATGTCCGGCATGGCCAGTCCCAGTCCCCCTGGCTGCCCGAACTGGACTTCACCTTCACATAGGCCAAATTCATTCCCACAGATACATGGCTTCCTGGATCCCGGCCTCTCCTGATCTGAGTTTGTCTTTCAAATGTAGATCAGGTAGCCTGACAAGATCAAGGTCGCCTGAAAGGTAAAACAATAACAACTTCCTACAGCCTTCCTAGGTGCAGGTTTCTGTTTTAAGGACATTAACTTGTTTTATGCTCAAACCTCTGATGCAGGTTATATCATGATGCCCATTTGACGAGGAGGAACGGAAGCCCCGCAAGGCTGAATCGCCTCCCCGAGGTCCTATGACTTACCAGTGGCAGAGCCGGGATTGGAACCCGGACGGTCCAGCCCCAGCACCCACACCCTTGCAGCCCTGAGATTATACTCAGTAAGTACTTGTAGCCTCTCTTCTGTCCCCTCTCCTGCCCAGCCTCCTCCAGAAGTTTTGTCCCTCGCAGTAATTTGACAGCTCCTGTATAAAGCCTGCTATTACAGTTACCCAACTCCTCCAAAGCTTTATATTTTCTTACAGCAGCATAACGATACTTTGTGAGTCAGGCCTGGGCCCGGCAGGAAGGTGTTACATACATGTTCAAGTACTCAACATGTGGGGGTGCTCAGGTGAGGTTTCCAGTGGTCCCAGAAAGCCCTAGTCACACACATCCCCTGCCGCAGTCCCGGGGAGCTGTCAAGGCCTCATGTTTTGCCTCAGCCTCCACCAGGGGCTTTTCTTCTTTCCCAAATACTTAGAATTTTTCTAGCCAGAAAGCAGGGGTTTCCTCTCCGAAGTGAATGTTGGGAAAGGAACAGCTTCAGCATAAAGCCGCCACTGAAGTACGAAGTGTACAGGGTGTAGGCAAGGAAAAGTAAGAACCGTGCAAGTCGAATAGAATGGGACACCGCATAAGACATTAGATGTAAGGAGGGATTATAATGAAAGGCACTGGCCAACTCATCCCAGAGGGAACGGGTGTCAGAAGATTTATCTTTACTTACAGGACAACCCACCTGCATCCAGGTTGCAAAGATTTGCCGCAGAGAGTGAGCAGCAGAAATCGTCTCTGGATGCAACCAGCCCCTGGGTGCTTTTACATTGTAGCGTGTCATTTCAAATATTGGCTCTCATTGCTAGTGCTCTTGCTACCACTTTTAGCAGGACTGGCTGGCAAGATTTGGGGGAGTCTATATTGCACCCAATTATATAGTAGCTAATATTTATTGAGTTTTTACTATGTGCCAGGAACCGCTTCAAGTACTGTGTACACATTAACTCTTTTAACTGCCCCTTCAACTCCGTGATGAAGGGAGGGTGAAAGGTATTGCTCTCAGACCTGCAAGAAAGGACCATCTCCCGGACTCTGTGTTTTGGGCATTGCATTCCACAAACATACACACAAAGTAGTTTTATTAAAATCTCATGGACTCCTTGGAGGAAATGGCTGATCCTAGGACAAAGGCAGAAAGTACACATGATGAGCCTGTAGCCTCCTGTAGTGCCAGTAACCAGGGATGTGCTCAAAAAGACAAAAAACAAAACAAAAAAGAAGACAGAAGTACAACTAAGAGACTCAGGAGCCAATGGAAAGGGCCCCTGATGGCCAAAGCTGGAATAATTCAGGAAAAACATTGTTTCAAATAGTATTGGATTGTAACCCAAAATATAAGACAAATATCCATGAGTCCACATTGATATAAAAAAATCACTTCAAATGGAAGTGAAGAGACAAACCTCCCATAAGGAAGAATTCCAAATAATTTGTGTAGATACTTCACCTTCCAAGAGATGAGACGTAACTCCCACACCTCAAGTGCAGGCTACTTACGGTGGCTTCCTTCCAGAGAGCACAGTATGAAAGCAGGGGGTGAGTAACTTTACATGGGAGAATTGTGATAAACACTCCCTCAGCCAGGTGACCAAGGTCAACGTCAACAGTGCTAAGTCCCATTGATAGCATGCACTGCACTTCACCTCTGTGGTCCTTTTTCCAAAACCTGTAAGCCCAGTAAAATGTAAGACAAATCCCAATTTCATTTCAAAATTCACCTCTCAAATTTCTCCTGAGAAACACACAAGGGAAGTCTGAGAAGGACCCTAAGGAGACAAGATTAATTAAATATAATATGATCTTCTGGATGGGACACTGAAATAGAAATAGGATACTGGGCGGGGAGGGGGGGAGGTTGGGACTGAGAAAAGTGTAAATAAAGTATGGACTTTAGCTAATTACAGTGTATCAATATTGGCTCAATTGTAACAAAGATACCATATTAATATAAGATGTTAAAAATCGGGCAAACTGGATGTCTAGGAAGTTTATGTAGTATGTACACAATTTTTCTATAAATATAAAACCATTCTAAAATGAAAAGTTTATTTAAATTTTTTTTAAATACCCCCCAGTGCCTCTATACATGCACATCCCATGAGAACCAGTGCCCTATACATGCACTCTCGTGATTAACACTGTTCAGATCCCAGGGAGGGGCACCTGGGTGGTTCAGTCAGTTGAGCATCGGACTTATAAGCTCAGGTCATGATCTCACTTTTGGGAGTTTGAGCCTCGCGTCAGGCTTGCTGCTGTCAGTGAGGAACCTGCTTAGGATTCTCTCTCTCTCTGCTCCTTTCCCCACTTGTTCTCTCTCTCACCGTCTCATAAATAAAATAAACATTAAAAAAAAAAAAAAGATTCCAGGGAAAAGTGTGTCACTGCTCTTGCCCAAAGGAGAGACTATGTTTGAACGCCATGAGGTGTATGGGTATGTGTGTGACTTCAGAGATGGACACTGCTCTGGAGTTGGGGACGATTTGAGAGGAGAGAAAAGATACATTAATTAGCTTGTCAAACCTTCCCTCTGGGCAGGAATGCAATGGATTCTTCTATAACAAAGTATGATTTTTCTGGTGGTGACAAGCATCCATTTCCTTGCTTCTTTTCGTGTTCCAATTTAGAGTTCTCCGGTTATTCACAAATCAGCGCAGTATTCAAAACAGTGCACAGAGCAGCTATGGAATATTTTGCAATGTTAAGCAATTCATATTTCTCTGAAATTTGAATATACATAAGTCTAGACATAACACGCATGAAGCATGATACCACTTTGTTACTCAGACAGCTAGATGAATATTAAATCCCAAAGTGGTGATTTTTTAAAAATTTCCTGCAAAATTTTGATTAAATTCTCGATAAATTACAATGCAGTTTTATTCGAGTGTTATTAAATTATTGATGCGTATTCATTTTAATTTTGTTTGCCTTTTGCTTTTCTATAAAATCTTTAAAATATTTATTTTTGAGAGGGGGAGGTGGAGGTAGAGAGAGAGGGGGTAGAGGATCCAAAGTGGGCTCTACGCTGACAACAGAGAGCTTGATGTGAGGTTCAAACTCACAAATCGCCAGATCCCAACCTGAGCCGTAGTCGGACATTTAACCGACTGAGCCACCCAGGCACCCCTTGCCTTTTGCTTTTTTAAAATGGATTTTTTATTTTGCCTTTTGCTTTTGATAAGTACTTTTCAATATTTGAGAATACTAACATTTTTTAAACATTAAAAAACGTATATTTTACTTTTACTTTTTATTCTCTACATTGATATCTACATTTTCAACATTGACTTTCGTTTGTGTTTTTGATGAATATAAAATATGAATGTATGAAAACATATATGCACTTTGAATACAACATTACACTGTTTAGGTCATTATTGCCAATAGAACAAAAATTATGTGAAATCTGATTATAACAACATCATTAGTGATTTTGCAGAGAAATTGAAAGAATAAATACATTTTATGGAATAAACATAAAATAATTTATGGATCACGTATGCCTGTATTACTCACCCAACCATCTCTGTTCCATAACAACACACCCAGACCGATAACAATTAAATTCAGCTATCCTTTATATTTTGATGTCTTTTAGTCCTATAAATACCATAGCTCACACATTTTCATTTTGAAGGGGTATTTATCAAAGTAGGAGAATAGAAAATATTTGCTCTAAGAGTTCACTAGGCTGATGGACAGCTTTTAAATATTTCGTCACTAGTATGACAGTCTCTATTTGTACCCATGCCCTAGCCCAGCAAACATCAAGGGTCTAGAGTGTAAACCTATATTACAGACCGGAACACTGAGGCATGGAGCGGACAGAGTATTTGTCTGACACCCCACAGCTGAATCCGAACAACGCAGAGGCGAGGCTCTTACCCACCGACAGTCTGCCTCTCCCGGGCCTTTGGACTGCTTGCTGTTTGGAGAGAGTGCACACGCTCCCTGATCCAGTTAAAACACCCACACCCTTGAGAAGGTTCTCAAGGCTTCCTTGTTAGCAGGAATTGTAGGTCCAGGGAAAAAATATGCTCAGAGAAGATATCCCAGGGCTGGAGCAGAGGCTCAGTGAACCTTCCTGGCACCCCCAAACAGCAGCCTCTCTCTCTCTCTTACCTTTATAAACATTAGAACCCTGTCTCAAATACTGTAGAGAAATATAAAACAATAAATAAAATCAACCTTGAAGTGATAAAAAAATAATCTGTCCTCAAAAGTAAAAAAAAAAAAGTCTACATTCTCCGCCAGCCCCCCTGCCACATGGAGCCCTTCTGCCAGCCCCATCCTTCCAGACCCCTCTCTCGCCATCCACCTGGTAGCCAGGGGATCGAGGGGAGCCCTGTCTCAGTCCCCACCCCTCCGCCCCCGGTTTCCTTTCCTGACAGCCCAGACAGTAGCAATTGCTGTCAGCCTATAATTTAAAGCAAACCAGTGCAAACTTGAATCAACTTTATGTGGGTGATTGATGGGTCGAAGGGGAATTTTTTTTTTTCCCACTTGCATTAGATTCTTGCAAGTAGGTATTATGATCCTAACACATCTAATATTATTCCTTAATCCACCCAACAGCAATGTTTGGCATCTAGCTTTATAATAAAAGGTATCAATTAGCTGCTGTCGATGTTTTCAGAGGCAGTACCTAATTACAGTCACTTGCTATAGGCTATCTTGTTAAAAAATTTGAGCAGAATGAGTAAGTATTCCTGACAAGTTCAATGCATTATTAAAGGTGTAATTACTCAGTTATTGCTCATGTAATCCTGAGTTAATTATGTGACTTCAAAATTCATCACTTTTATGTTTATTGAACTTTGATAAGTTCACCCAGATCTGCTTTATCCCGATGATCCATTCCCTTTATTATTTCAGACTAAATCTCCTCGATCAGTTGGTTAGAGAGCAAACAGACTTTGGAACACTCTGGACCTGGAACCATCAGCAATGGTTATCTTGCAAGGGTATGGGCACATCCAGAATGGCCATTTGTAGGGGACCCCAGTAAGGAGGAAAGTTAGAGGGGACCAAAGAATATTCACAGGTAGCCACAAAGTCCATCCTGAATCATTTCCAGGAAATGCGCACACGTGTCCTTCACCATGTATTTCTCCTCCTCAGACATCTGTGGACGACTGAGAGTCTAGCCAGGCTGGGAGTGGCCTATGGCAGTGGTCAGGGCTGTTGGTGACTAAAATTGAGCGAACCCCCATGTTGAAACACCGTGATGAATGGACCCCGATTCTGATTCACCCAAACCTTGAGAAAGCTGGATCCAAGCAGCCTGGGGACAAAGGCCAAGCGAGGAACATGGTACAGAAGCAGAGGAAGTTGATAAGGTCAGGGCTAGTCATGTGCCGCATTCCCGCTGGCCTTCTCTTGGGTGCAGCCTAAGAATGGTGTGTCTGTCTTCCTCTGCCTTCGATGGTCACCACACTTCTGGGCAGCATTTCATCTGACAGTGCCCTCTGTCCCGGAGAGCCGAATCCTGTACCTTAGCCTGCTTGAGCCTGAGTTTGCACCCCTGAAAATGGACAGGCCACCCCTGTCTTGCCTGCCCCTGAGAGTTCTTGTGAAGCAGAGGTCTTCACGAAAGTGGCTGGGAAGTTGAGAAAAATCTTTCCTGTACTGTGGGAGGCCCATGCCTCCCAGGCCCTCGGTGACGAGCAGCCTCGCTTTCACATCCCCAACCCCAAATACCCTACCTGTTCTAAAACACCACAACAAGGCAGGAGGCAGGTGGCAGCCTCTAAAATGGCTCCCGTGACCTCCACCTCCTTGTATCATCCTCCCCTTTGAGTGTGGTAGACCTCAAGGTTCACTTGTAACAGAAGTGGCAGGATGTCATTTCTGAGATGAGATTACACAAAGACTGTGACTTCTGTCTTGCTCACCTTTCCTTGTTCTCACTCTCTCCGCTGATCACTCTGAGGGGACCCAGCTTCTGCATCATGAACTGCCCTGTGGAGAGGGCCCACACGACCAAGAACTGATGCCTTCTGCCAGCAGCCGTGCAGGTGAGCTTCAGAAGAAACCATAGTTCAGGACCTACCATTCCTGCAATGTCACGAGAGACCCGGACCAGACCCAGTTACCTGCCCCACAGAAGCTGTGAGCTAACAAGTGTTTCTTGTTTCAAGACATTTCGTTGTGCAGAAATAGATAATATGCGGGTCCATCCAAGAGGCAGGTTTCTGAAGCCACCTGAGTTGATCCAGGGAGATATGATTACATAGTGCTGAAGAAAATGGTGTGTCCCATCTCATCTGAGCTTAAACTCAAGTACCGACACCCTAAGAGCTGTGTGGATGTAAAAGTAAACTCTGCAGGTCTTCATCTTCTCCTTCATAAAACGGGGATAAGAGTTCTCTCTCATTGTATTGTAAGTAATAAGGCAATATCTGCAGAAGCGCCTAATTGGGTAGCTGTCACCACAGTTTTCTTAATTAAATGATAGCTACTATTTGTTATTTTTATCTCCCAGCCTTCGCAAGGCACTCCTTCATAGCTTTTTGTCTGCCATGGAAACCACACTTGATGCCCCTTGGGCAAATCTAAAGTCCTTTTAAACACTTGCTCTTGGTATTTAGCTCCGCCCTGTTTTACTCCCCAGGGTGTAACTCATGATGTGAACCCATGCCTTTCTGGGCATGAACATTCTACAAGCAACACCTGCCCCTTCCAACAAGCCTTGTGGAGACGTTTCCAAACAAATAGTAAGATATAATAATTATCCTGGAATAGTCTTAGTCTATGTGTTGAATGCATAAACAAAGGTTCACAGTACGGTATTCTGAAGAACATCACAGGTGTGTCCCAGGGACAGAAAGACCAGGCCCACAACTTCTGAGTCTGGAAGGATGAATGAGTATTTCCCTCAAAAAATGGGAGAAAGGGCCTCCACAAGGGACAGGGGTGGCAGAGGTGAGCAGAGAGGAGGAGGCACAGCATTCGTGTGGGAGGACTGTATGTCACTGCATCTGCATCATGGAGAAGTCTTGTAGGAGAGAGGAGGGAAGGACACAAAACAGAGAGGACAGTTAGGAGCCAGACTGTGAAGGACACTGCATTCCCTTCCATGTAAAGGAAGGTGCTTGCAGAAAACAGGGTACCTAAAGTTCAATCAATGCTACCAGGGTCTGATTTCTCCAGGGGCTATGTCTTATTAAAATGCCTGTTGAACTGAGATTACTCTTCAATCACTATATAAAGATACATGATAATAGATGATAGATAGATAGATAGATAGATAGATAGATAGATAGATAGATAGATAGATTGATAGATGAAAGAAAGAAGGGAGGGAGGGAAGGAAGGAAGGCAGCCAGGAAGGAAGGAAGGAAGGAAGGAAGGAAGGAAGGAAGGAAGGAGGGAAGGGAGCGAGGGATGGAGTGAGGGGAAGGGGGAGGAGAGAGGGAAGGAAGTAGACAGAAAAGAGAGAGGTGGGAAGGAGGAAAGAAGGAAGGAAGAAGGAAAGAGGGGAGAAGAAAGGAAGGAGGGAGGGAGATAAAAAGGATGGAAGAAAAGAAGAAAAGGAAGAAAAAGAAAGAGAAAAAGAGCGAGAGAAAGAAGAAAGAAACAGAGAGAAAGAAAGAAAGAGAGAGAGAGAAAGAAAGAAAGAAAGAAAGAGAGAGAGAGAGAAACTTGTGTTGGAGAGGGTAAGAAATGGAGAGTTCAGGACCTCAAAAATGTTACTTTCCTCAGGCCCAGGCTTCCTAAACCAATCCTAAGCAGCCCCAGTACCTTCATCACTTAGACGGTTATCTGTCTCCCAGCAGGGAGCACCTTGGCTCTGCCCGTGGCAGCAGCTCCGAGCAAGGCCATCCCTTTCACAGGTGTGCGGACAGCTCTCCCCACGACTCCCCTTTCTCAAAACAAAATGCCCTCGATTCCTCCAATTGCTCCTCAGATACCGGGGTTCTTGGAGGAGGCACGATTCTGCTCATCACTCCTGGAGGCTCAGGGCCCCAGTGCGGTGCCCATGACTACTGGCACCCCAGGTTTGTCCCAGCAGATGCTGGGACCTTGGCTGAGCCCTTCCTAGGAGTCTCTGTGCAGACGCTGAAGAGATAGAAACAGCACCTAGGGAGTTTACTTTCAATTGTCTGCAGGAAGAGAGAGACCAGCAGGTCAATCTCCCTCGTGTCTCCCATGTCGGAGCATTATTTCTCATCACGCTCTGATGCGGCAACTCTTGCCCACATCCTGAGTGGACCCATCACCCAGGTTCCTGCCGCCCTGAGCACCCTCTGACCCCCAGAAGTCAGCCCGCGTGCTGCTGCTAAGCCTACATCTCATCTGCCGAGGGAAAGCCAGGCAGGCAAAAAGGCGGTCATTACCCAGGCTGCGAGGTCGCCGAGGTGATAAATCCCACTTTGTTCCTGTTCGGAGGGAGAATCTTCAATTAAGCAGAAATTGATTTTCTAACGATTTTTTTTTTTTTTTTGGTTCTCCTGCTGGCCATCGGTGGAGTGCTTGAACCAGCTCCAGCCCTGCCTTGTAGAAGAAGAATGAAGTTGTTTGCCGCTGCTGACAAAAGAGTTGGCCTCAAGTGTGGGAAACAACTTCATCCTTTCATTTCGGGGAAAACAGAGGACAAGGCCCATCACGGGAAGGGAGAAGACTCAGCTGACACAAACCAAAAGTGGCGGGCCCTTGGGTTGGAAATGCAGAGCTCCGTGGGTGCTGTGGGTCCTTTATTACCTGCTTGGGGGTGGGGGGGAAGAGGGGCGGACAGCATTAGATTGTGAGCAGCCACGTACTTGCAGGTGCAACCCAAGGCAAATGTGCTGTGGAGATAAAGGGCGCATGCGCAGGGCAAAGCAAGGCCAACTGGAAGGAAACCCTTAAACTCCGAGCTGTGTTCAGCCATTTCCCACCCTGCTGGCTAAAGGAACACGGCCTTTGTTCCTTAGGGAAGCACCAGACCTAGATTTTGATGTGAATGCTTATCAAGAGGCGGAGAGGAGAGCCGAGAGGGAAGTTGGGCGCTGTATTCACAGTAGAAGAGGAACAGTAGACTCCGGAGGGTGGGTTAGGGCTGTGGAAAGGTCTTGCAGGCCGGGCAGGTGGCGTGGGGGAGGCACTAGCGGCGATGCCCCAGGCAAAGGTGGGCCCGTGCTGACAGGTGGAAGGCTTGGCTTTCTAAGACTTACGGAACAGGTAGAGAGGGCACTGATAAGGACTGCTACTGCGGGCGAGGTTGAAAATAGGAGACAGGCCAGCAAGCAGGAGCTGAGGGAATCCAAGAACATTTTCGCACATGGAGTCCGTGGTGCACGTAGGGTGCTAGGAGGATGGCTTCAAAAGTGATGTGTGGACAAAGCAAACATGTTGAGAATTCAGTGTTAGTATCAGGGTGTATCCCCTAATGGTGTGTTTGTGTGTGTGTGTGTCTGTGCATGTCAGTGTGTGTAAAATAGCACATAAGCTAATGCACAGCCAGATCAAACGTGACCTGTGAAGAAACCGTAGTTAGGCTCCTCTGCAGATAGAAATGATAACAGCGAGTAGAAAGTCTCTGCTTCCGGCAGGTCAGCTGGAAGGGACTGCCGCTTGCTGGGATGTGGGCTCCAACCTCCTTAGTGAAATCCAGTGCCTCTAATCTTTGATTCAAAGGGAAATACTTCCCTTTGCCTCCACGTTTCCCTACTGAGCCACGCTGCTGCATTTCCTTGAAGTTTTACCTTCCCCACTAATTAAGAGTCAACATCCTAGAGGTGCCTGGATGGCTCAGTCGGTAAGGTGTGCGACTCTTGATTTCAGCTGAGGTCACAATCTCATGATTGTGAGAACGAACCCCCCATCAGGCTCAGCACTGAGCACGGAAGACTGCTTGGGATTCTGTCTCTCTCTCCCTCTGCCCCTCTCCCTGGTCACTCTGTCCCTCTCTCAAAATAAATAAATAAGCATTAAAAAAAAAGAGTCAATCGCCCACACTTGGACCCAATGGACTTATTGGCATTTAGTTGCCCAGATGAGTATATCCTCCTGAAAAACCAACTTGATTGGATTGTGGAGATCAACCATTTAGCCACAAGCTCTGACAACCCACAGGAGGGACATCCAGTGGGGGAAAGCCTGGCTGTGGCTGGATTTGAGCAAGGAGAGGACCCTCAGATTAAGAGAGGAATCTCATGCTCACTGCTTTTCCCATGGCAGTCTGAAAATGTCACTTCCTATGTCCCACCCTGGAGTTAAAAGACACAGACAGGAAATGGAAGCTGGTGTCCAGTCCTCAGCATTTCCTGAGCGCCTACTGTGTAGCATCTCCAGCCACGGCTAGGTCATGGCTTACGTGTTAACATTCAGGAGTCCAGACTTGACCCTCAGAAGTGGGACGCTGCTCCAAATTAATGCAACTGCCTCTGAGCTCTATGAGGAAACAGGCATGTCCTTACTTGGTCCTCCCATGGAGTCCTCTTACAACTTCTTCTGATATTTTCTACCTTCACCTCCTTGAACCTCAACTTCAACCACACCTGTTCCTCTTGGCCTCTGTCTCACGACAGATGGTGAAAATAATGGCACCAACAAATTAGGCTTCCTCTACCCTCGCCCTATGCAGTGGGACTTGTAGCTCCTCCCATTTAGAGGTGGAGCTCATTTCTCTACCTCCATGGACCTGGGCTCAACCTTGTGATTTGACTTGACCTTTACGGTGTGTCAGAAGTGACTTTGTGTGCATTCCAAGGCTTTGGCCTTAAGAAGTCTTGCAGCTTCTACTCTTACCCTCTTGGTACTGTTAGGTCACCATATTCTGAAGAAGCCCGTGATGAAAGACAGTGCCTAGAGAGACCCAGCCTTTGTAGCTTTCCCAGCTGACCTATCTGCTGAGTGCAGCTGGAGGAGAAGAAATAATGACTTGTTGTAAGCCACTGTTCTGTGGAGTGGCTTGTTCTGCAGCAGGAGATAATTGATACTTTCTCAAACTCAAAGTTACAATGGCAAGAACTTCCCATCTTACCTTCCCCCTTTCCCACATGTGGCTCCCTACTTTAAAATGTATCCCAGAGCTTCACCCATCCTCCCTCCGCTTCAAGGAGGAGATGTCTTTCTTGGCCAAGGTGACTGGCACTCATGATTCTATCATCCACCCCCTGCTCTAGGACCAGCACCTTCAGTGTCTTCTCCCTTGTGGATCCCCCTGCCTTCAAGGATTTTCTACTCTTCAAATAGATCTAGCAGTTCTCCTCAAATCATCTCTTGACTTCTCCAAGCTACTGACTCATTGGCTACCTTGCTGTTTTGTCCTCACCTCGAGGGTCTTGAATGTGGGCTCAGGCAGCCCTGGGGAGGAGCTTCAGTTCCATCACGTGTCTGAGTGAGCTTAGGATAATTGTTTAAATTCTCTAAATGCATTGTTCTGGCCCATAAAATGGAAATCAGTGTAGCACCTAGGTCAGAGTTTTGCTTGTTTGTTTGCTTCTTTATAATGGGCACATTTACTGAGAGGAAAGAGCCATGTGCCTGACTTCTGTGGTCACCCCTGTCCCCACCATCACGGTCCTCCTCTTGCCACTGAATGACAGCAGTGACCTTGCTTTCCCGAAGAACTAAGATTGAAAACCGAAATAGAGTTGGACCCCAGTGTGTGTTGAGTGTCTACTAAAGCCTTTGCCCTTGATCCCATGGGTGACACATTGTCTCAGAGAAAGAGAGATGCCCTACTGGCCTAAGTGAATCGTACAAACACCAGTATGAACTCTTCCATGTGTGAGACCTGTCTCTCGCCAGTGGTCAGAAGCCTTACCCTGTTCTCTCATCTTCACAATAGAACTTAGCACAAGGCTTTACAGAATTGAGGAAAAGAAGGAATGGATGGTGTGGAGATGTAAATGAACCCTTGTTGATTGAATGAATAAGTGGCATGGCATATGCTTGGTCCCCCGTGACACTTGTAAGTGTTTACAACATATAAATAAGTCGGGTGAATATATCCACTTCACAGATGTGCTCTTTTTTCACCTGAATTATTCAGACTTTCAGGGACATGATTCCTAATCTTGACCATATGTTGTCTGGGGGCTTTGGGACCCATGGCTCCCCTTAGAAAGAGACTGGGAATGAGGGCAGGTCTGTGCCTTTTCCCCCCCCATTTTGCCCACAGATAGGACTCATGCGGGTAGGACTACCCTGGGAAGGTTGGGCGAGCAGAATGTTCTCTGTGCAGCTGCGTACCACGTGTAATTCAGGAGGGTGAGCCCGTTCAGACCACCCACAGTGCAGAGGGGACGAAGAATAGGAACGGTGAACACCTGGGCTGGCTGAGGAACAGGCAGTTCCCAGGGTCCGTCCCTCGCCCCCATTAAACAAACATGGAACCCCAGCTCCTTATATTAGGTGGATGGAAAGAGAGAAAATTGGAGTGTAATAGGAAAGTAACTGTGCACCAACTTTATTTCGGCTACGAAAGCGCTATTTAATTCCACCGTTTTTACTCTGAAGCCTGGTATCTGGAATAGCTCATGTGACAGTGACGACCTTAGGTATTTCTTTTAATGATTCCAGCGCTACCATGCTGTCCAGCTGCACTGCGAGCACTCAGCTACTCCACGCAAAGGCAGCCTAACGAATTCGATTAAATCCTGGCCTCTTCCCAACTGCACACAAATTAAAAGCATTACTGGGCGGTCCTAGCATCAGCTCTTGGAAGTGCCGTTATATAAAGGAGGAGGAAGGTTGCCAAAGACTTGTTGGCGTTTCCTCAGCCACAGGAGAGGATTAACCCCTTGGGTTTCTGGGATGGAGAGATTTCCCCCCCCCACCCTCTCAATTTCAATCGGTTTTTTTCCTAACGTCTCCTGCGACCATACTTTAAATAGATTGGTGATGCGGAAAATATCAATGAGTTTTGAAATAGCACATGATCCCCCAAGAGCTCTGGGGATGCCCCTGAAGACTTCACATTGCTAAGAAGATGTCTCTGTTTTTCATAAGTTGGCCAGTTTTACTAGGGACGAGTCTGCCTTGGGAGACCTCCCCAAGTAATTGTCTCATTTGTTTGGGGACTTAAAATAAGAGATCTGGGTTGGCTGTGACTTTATAGTCAGTCTCCATTAGAGACCAGAGGACTCTGGAATCATCGCTCAAGACTCCGTTCTCCACAGCCACCTGATACTACCAGCTTATGGCCCCCACCCCGATACCCTTTTGTGCAACAAACTGACAAGAGGAAAGAGGCAAGGGGGAGGTCACCCGAGCACAGCTAAAGGGACATGATACCAAATCCCACTTCCCAGACCCAGAGAGGGAACAGAGGCTCACAGGTGCATGAGGCCACGCATCCCACATGTGGCAAAACTGGAATCTAGTCCAGGTGTTTTGACTCCTCCTCCAATTCTTTTCTCCATCATGGGGCCAAGTCTGGCCACGAGGAACACCCATTGGAGGTCACAGGGGGTTATGATGAGCCAGGAAGACAAAGGCACAAGCCAAGGTGAGCAGAGGCCAGGACCCAGGAGAATGGGAATTCCCACTGGCAAGCGTGCCTCTCAGGCCCCAGGGCTTTTTTCAATGCTTTATTGAAGTGCTTTCATTATAAGTATGCAGCAGGATGAATTCTCCCCAAACTGAATACACCCATAAACCAGAACCCAATCAGAAAACAGACATTACCTCCTCCCAGAGGCTTTCTTACATTCTCTCCCAGTCACCACCCTGCCCCAGACTGACACCAACCTGACATCTAACAACATAGAATAGTCTTACTGCTGTCATGCTTGGTATCAGTGGAACCCCCTAATGCGCCCTCTTGTTTGTCTTCTTTTGCTTAACCTCGTCTCCATTGTCCACTCCATCCTCATCTGTGCATGTGGTTGTAGACAGTCCCTGCTGCAGTGGGACAGTCCATTGTTTAAATAGAACACTGCTGTGTCAATAGTAAAATTTACCTGTTTCCTGCTGATGGGCACTCGCCACCCCAAATATTTTTGATTGGCTTGATGCATATTTTGTGCCTTCACAGTTTTGCCTGGTGTGATCATTAGGCATTTCTTAACACCTGCACCCCCTGCCCATATGGTCAAGGCAGTGCCATCCTGACAAAGACTTCCCCTTCAGGTTCTGGGTCGTGATGGCTGTTATGGTTTACAGGTGGTCTCTTACCTCCAAGGGGTGAGAGTGCACTTGGATATGTTTATGGTTTTGATTTTTCTTTTTCTTTCTTTCTTTCTTTCTTTCTTTCTTTCTTTCTTTCTTTCTTTCTTTCTTTTTCTTTTTGTTTTTTGAGAGACTGAGAGACAGAGAAAGTGTGGTGTGTGTGTGTGTGTGTACACGCACGTGCACGCAAGTGCATGAGTGGGGGAAGGGCAGAGAGAGAGAAGGAGAGAGGGAATCCCAAGCATGCTCTGTGCTTTCAACGTGGAGTCCCACTCAGGGTTCGATCCCACAAACCATGAGATCATGACCTGAGCTGAAACCAAGAGTCTGATGCTTAACGACCGAACCATCCAGGCACCCCTGTGTTTTTGTTTTGTGTTTTTCCCAGCCATGACCAGAGAAAAGCTTAAGGCTTTTCTTAAAGGATCATGGATTCCAGGGATGAGGAACAGGTTTCTGTTCTCCTGGACCAACTCTCATCGACAGAAAAGAGCCGTATGGGTGTTATGATGAGAAGGCGCACTGATGAGTCAGCAGCTGCGATCGAGTGTCAATGTCTGCTGCTGGCAAGGGGACAGGTACCATCCGATGTTTCATCCAACCTCCACAATACAGACAGGTCGCCGAAACCTGGTCCAGTCCAGGACAGAACCAGACCCATTCTTTCTGTATGTCACTGAAAGAAAGCCTTGAAATTGTCAGTTAACTACATGACAACATGAAGATCTCTTAGAATCTGTTAGGAAAATACTTCTAGAGGCATAAATTACCCTCTCTTCTAAGAGAAGTCTAGTTAGGAAATAGAAAAAGCAAACAAGAAAAGAGAGTGAGGCTGTGAGCTGGTGCTACAGCCACCCAGGTCATGCCTGCCCCATTGATCGGTACCCACGTCCAGGCTGGCTGCTCTCACAGGGAAGCCAGGCTCTGTGGCCCAGGTCCAGAGACGAAATCACTGCCCACCTCACTTAAGAAAACACTCACCTGTCTCCATCAATCAGTGGGCTTCCACTCAGAGCCCCTCTCGCCGTCCCTCCCCAGTAAGACCCAGATGTTTTATTTATGGGCTGGTCTCTTTAGGAGGGAGCTGAGTCTGATGTAACATCTTGTTTCCTATTATTCATGAGCCTTAGGTAGAAGGAGGCCACAGAGGCAGATGAGAAAAGCCTTCAATCAAATCTTGATGAAATAAACTAATTAGAGAGATTACACCTCCATAATGATGTTAATTGTGCAGACAGGAAATCACAGCCTTCCTGGCTGACTTGGGCTCTGCCTCCTCAAAGCCATTCTTCAGCATCTCCAGAAATCAATGGCAGTCCCTGCCTGTCGTGTGAAAATGTCTGAACCCCTGCGGGGAGCCCTGGGTCCTGTCTTGTGAAGACCAAAAGCCTTGGTTCTTGGTTCTCTTGCTAGTCTTGCTTCGAGGACCAGGACAGAGGCCCGGGTCCTGGGAAACCCTGTGCTGTGTTGTTGTTGTCATTGTCGCTAGTCAGCTAGGAGCCAAATCAGATGACTTCATAGCAGTCAGGTGTTCAGACAGCTCCCCAAAGTGGACATGAAGTTTTGACTTCCTTCTCCCCCTCGCTGCCCACCCCACCCTTCTCTCCAGGCCCACTGCAGCTAACACGGGTCCATACAGATTCCCTAAGTGGAAATAAAAAAAATGTCCTTCATTCATTCACTGTTTCATTCAAGGAATATTTATTAGGTGGCTCTTCCATGCCAGGCACTGTTCCTAGGAGTGAAGGAGGCAGACAGAGGCCCTGCCTTCGAGATCTTACCCCTAGTGAAGGGAAGAGGCAGGAAGCAAACACGTACACAGTAAATGTTCAATGGTGATGAGGGCTATGGAGAAAAGTACTACAGGGACAGGCAGCATGGCTGAGCAGGGGAGCCTGGAGGGTCCTCAGAGTTTTCCCTGCAAAGGTGACATCTGAGCACAGCTGGAGAGAGTGCAGGGGCAGGGAGGGGATGCTGGGGAGGGAAGCTCCCAGCTGGCAGGGGGCTCAGCATGCACACATGCTCTGAGGCAGAGGGGAAATGGTGTGGGAAAAGACCACTGACCACCCAGGCATGGAGCGGGGAGGTAGGGCAGAATGAGTCACACATGGTTGCATGTGATAACTTAATAAACATCTTCTCATGGGCTATCAGATCCATGCAGGCAAGTTCTGTTGGGTTGCTTATTTTTTCCCCTTCAATATTATACCCTCTGCCCCAGCACATTGCCTGGCCTATGATAAGTGTTCAAGAAATACTTGTTGTTTAAAGGAATTAGTAACTAACTAATGAGGGAAGTGAGCAAGGCTCCCCTTACCAAAGAGAGGGTTGAGCAGGTGTCGAAAGGCAAAGAGGCTGAAGCATGGGCCTGCCAGTCATTAAAGTTAAGAGGTAAATGCCAGGGCCGAACCCAGGCTCCAGGGGAGGAGAGGAGCCTGTCTGATCAACTCCCCTGGTTTCATCAGCTTCGTCAGGATGATGACCTCACCCTTCCCACTCCCCAGCTGGCTAAGGAGAGAACAAAGGTGGTATTCTTACCGGAGGCGATTCCTGACATAAACCCTACAAAGTTAATCCAAAGAATAGAAATCTGCGTGTATCACATTGGTGATAATACTGTCACAGGTGAGGATCTTGTAGCAGCAAGGTGTTTATATGTCTAAAATACACTTTAAAATGCAAATAAAGCAACTATGAAGCACCACATTTAATTAGTAAATTAGTAAAAATCCAAAATAAAGTGTTTATGCTCCATGCTGTCAGGGAGGTGGTGAAATAGGCACTAATAACTAGTTGTCAGGTATATACTGGCACCACTTTTTCAGGAAAAAAAAACAAACTTCGCAATAGATTTCTAGAACAATAAAAAGAGTTTGTGCGGTGATCACTCTGGGAATGTAAAGTAAAATTCCTAAATATAGAAAACCTATGTGTTTGAAGATACAGATTCCAGCATTATTTATAACAGTGAAAAAAATTCATAAGCAGCCTAAGTATCCAAAAATAGGGCTATGGTTAATGCAATTTAATTTAGTTTTATGTACATAGTCACTGGAGCTGTATGCAACAATTAACATTTTCTCACTAAAATGGAAACACAGACACATGTTTATAAACCTGGGAACTAAATTAATGGATATGCAGTCATGCACACATTATATTTCCAGTATATGCTTGTATGTGGACAAAGGCACAAAGAGACTACTCAGAGATGAAAGGTGTATTGTTTGGCTAATGGGAATACACTTATTCAAGGAATGCACATGAACTTAACTTTAGGTTAAGCACTGAAGTTATCAAGTTTCTACCTTGACCTGATATAAAATAGTGACAGAGCCACGGGTGGCATCAGGTAAAGGAGGAGGAACCGAGGCAAGCCCGTCCCCCAATGAGATTTGCAGATGGGTTTGACTGTGCTCTCATCTTATTTTGTTTTGTTTTTATTTTTAATTGATTTATTTTGAGAGAAAGAGCTCAAGCAGGGGAGGGGCGGAGAGATGGAGAGAGAGAAGCCCAAGCAGGCTCGCCACTGCCAGCGAGCAGCCTGATATGGGACTTGATCTCAGGTGATATCATGACCTGAGCCAAAATAAAGAGTCTGACACTTAACCAACTCAACCCCCCAGAAGCCCCCTCCCCAACTGTGCTTTTGAGTCAAAATCAGTGAAGGTCGTATATACGTATATACAGAGGTCCATACTGCAATCTCCCAGGTAATTGTGATTCGGCGAGGCCAGAGAATTCATATTTGTAAACAGCTCCCCAGGTGATTTGATACCTGCCTGGGCTGATAACCATGAACATGAGCAGCAGAACCCGCAGTGCGGCCTCAAGAGCCCCTGAAGACCTTGTACCAAAGGTGCCCGCTAGTCGGTGGCCGGCTGCTCTGATTGGACCGTTCCTGTGGATCCTTCCAATCAGCTGATGCCGTAGGAACCACGCCCACCCCAGGTCACAGAGGAAGAGACAGGCGTAAAGCAGCGCAGAGCCAGGCGGACCGCAGACCCTCGCACGGCTGTACAGAGCTCGCCGCGCTAGGGACGCGTGGTGTCCCCAAGAAGCAAGCCCAGTGGCCCCTTCCGCATGTCCCGGCCGCCACCCCAGTTTGTCCAGTTGTTAACCTGGCTCCTTCCCTGCATGCTTCACATCCCTCTCTTACCCGGGTCCCCATAGAGACCCAGTGGGTTTTGAGAGAGCGAAGGGAGAATAACTCGCACAGGGGACCACTTGGGAAAGGGCTCGCAGGGTTTGCCGTCTCTGCAGTGTGCGGGAGCGTCCTCAGCCGAGGTTCAGGGCCTGGAGCAGCCGGCCTGACATGGTGCCCCCACCAGTCGGCTCTCTGTGGCTGAAGATTGATTACATGCAAACAGTTTCCGCAGCAATCGGCACACATTTTAACAAAATCCAATGCAGCCCAAGTCAGGCTAATTGTTTCAGAGCCCAAGCCCTGTGCTCTTGGTGACCTAGAGGCCTCACAAAGTCCCCAGGGCGGATTGGAGATTTGCATGGGTTTTTGTCACACAAATCCCAGTGATGGGGTTTAGGAGCGGTGGGGGTTCAGAGCTGACGGCTGAAGAAGAATTCTTGAGAAGTCTTTGGTACAAAAAAGGGTACTTTTTATTAAAACACAGGGAAAAGACCGGAGGGCCTAAGGGCCCAAAGCGCTACTCCAGGACATAAAGAGAAACTGATTATATACTTGGGAGTTGGGAGAGGTAAAGGCAATGGGAAGTTTCCAATAAGACTTTCATATGCTAAAGAAGACCCCCACGGTCCTGGACGACCGCCTATTGTCCAGCTGAAGTTGTTTTTCCCGCTGGCAAAGCATTAACTTCAAGACAGAAGGGGGTTCCTGGGGAAACGTTTTACTCTGCCTACCTCAAGTGTCTGTCAGTGGGCTGTGGGTTATAAGGAAATTTAATTGTATCTGCCATTTCCTTCTGCCTTTGTTTCCCACGTCACGAGTGATGAAGTGTTGGGGTGATGGTGGGTGGGGTTCAGCGCTGATGGCAAAGAAGAAATTGTTGAAGAGGTTTTTGGTGAAAAAAGGTGATTTTATTAAAGCACAGGGACCGGACCCGTGGACAGAAAAAGCTGCACTGGGGTTGTGAAGAGTAATGGATTATATACGCTCAGGTTGGGAGGGGGTTAGAGATAGAGTAAGTCTCTAAGGAATTTTGGAAGCATGGTTTCTGGGACCTTGAGGGACAAGTTGCTGTTAGGGAAATGCCTTTTATTACCGTTTAGTAAGACCTCAGTCAGGAGACCCTTCATGTGTATATCGGGGGCCTTAAGCTTGGAGTATGATTGCCACCATGTATCCTGGGGGAGTTGAGATAAAAGAAGTTTCCAAAGGAATTTTCATGTGTTAAACTGGATGCATAGGATCCTTGGGGGATTAGGATAATCTTAAACTAAGATTCCCCTTTGCCTGGAGCAAAGTGTCATCATGGAGGCAGCTGAGCTCCCGGAGGGAGGTCACTCTGCTGGCCTCAAGGACTTGTCAATGGGCTGTAGGCAGTCAGGGAATTTAAGTTTTCATTTGCCTTAGTTTCCCACATCACCACAGGCAAACACTGAGTACAAACCCTTTTCTTTGTACTTGAGTAGCCAGGAGTGTCCAAGGAATATCACACATATCCCCTGGGGGGGAGGAGCTGTTAGCCTGCCCTTTGCCCCCCTCCCCACATGCCCAAGCTCCCTTATCAGCTAGGAGTTGCTTAGTAAGAGTTGGAGAGTGGATTCAGTGTTTTCAATGCAGACAGCATACT
The DNA here is from genome assembly GCF_008692635.1 of Crocuta crocuta. NCBI lineage: Eukaryota > Metazoa > Chordata > Mammalia > Carnivora > Hyaenidae > Crocuta > Crocuta crocuta. Next base: position 3,460,327 of record NW_027532409.1, read on the forward strand.
GCTTTCATGAAGGAGGTTACTCTCTTCTTCATTCCTTACGTTCCTTCAGTAGAAAGAGAAGGCTGCGGCCATGTGTGGACCTGGGATAGTGATGAGCATCCAAGTCAAAAGGAAGACAAAAAACTAAGCAGGGTCCCTGCCCTCCAGGGGCTCCCAGTAAAAGACAGGCATTAATTAAGGAGTCATGTTGGGGCACCTGGGTGGCCCAGTGGGTTAAGCATCAGACTTCGGCTCAGGTCATGATCTCACGGTTCATGGGTTTGAGCCCCGCATTGGGCTCTGCGCTGACAGCTCAGAGCCTGGAGCCTGCTTTGGATTCTCTGTCTCCCTCTCTTTTTGTCCCCTCCTTGCCCTGGCTCAGGCTCTGTCTCTCAAAAATAAATAAACATTTTAAAAACTTTTAAACTTACAAAAAAAAGAATTGTGTAAAAAATGTATAAGTATAGACAGATAAGTGCCATAAAGTGCTATGAGCACTGAACAGGGTTCCTGACTAGTTGAGGGGCCAGGAAACTTCTTCAAAGGAAGGATCATGGATTGGGGTGAAAAAAAAGGGAAGGGCATAATCTCCAGGAAATGTTGTTTACCTTCCACCCACCATAAATGATGAGGTTTGGGAATGGTGGGGGTTTGGAGCTGAGGGCCAAGAAAGAATTCCTGAGATGTCTCTGGTGCAAAAAAGGTGATTTTATTAAATCAAGGGAACAGGGCCCCGTGGACTGAAAGAGCTGCACTGAGGCGGTGAAGAATGACTGGGTTATATACTATGGAGTTGGGGAGGTAAAGTCAAAAGGGAGGGTTCCAGAAGGACTTTGCTATGGTAAAGAAGACTCCTAAGATACCTGAGGCCCTGCTATGGTCAAGCTAAGGTGTTTTCCCTCTAGTAAGGCTTTAACATCAGGAAGGTAGGGGTTCCTGGAGAAATGTTTTACTCTGTATTTGCCTCCAGTATTTGTCAATGGACTGCAGGTTATAAGAAAATCTAATTTGCCTCCCCCTTCCTTCTTGACTTTGTCCCCCATATCACCATGGAGGGTGATGTCAGGGCTCCAGGAAACTGAGTCTACAGGTTTCTAGAGATTCAGCTATTGATAAGGTTACCTTTTTCTTTTCATTTACTAAGGTATTTGTAAACTGATGAAGACTCAGGTCCTGAAGGACTGTGAATTCCATCAAATAGCCATGTTCTCTTTCTTTTCCTTTGTTCTTGGGCAGCCAGGAGTGCCTGAGGAAGATCACACATGTCCCATCTGGATGTGGGGGCGGGGGGATGGGGGTGCTGGCTCGTGCTTTGCCCTCAGTTTGCCTTATGCTCCCTCATCAATAAATACTCACTAAATTATCAATAACTGGCTTCTATCTGACTGGTTTTGAACTTCAGAAACTTGGGGACAAAGTTCTAGAAAGTTGGCTCTCAATAACTAGGACTCAGGAGGATTTCCTGGTATTTTTTGGCTTTCACGCCATTTTCTGGCCCAGAGGTACTGAGAGGGAAGCTGGGAAGAAAACCAAAGTGGCCAGTGGCCTGTCATGAGAGGTGACCTCTTCTCCACTAGGCACAGAGGAGCCCCAGAACCTGAGCCATTAGGCTGGCTGTCAGAGGTGGGTCTAGTGTCACTAACCCTTCTGTGACCTGAGACAAGGAGGAGGTCACCCCCGAAGCTATACACACTGTGACATCCGCCAGACCAGCTTTGACCCCCGCCCAGCCAGCAGAAAAGCCAGAGCGAGGGCTTCCTGCCCAGGACCTCAGAGCCCTGAGCCCCCTGAGCTGTGTACCTGAGGGTCTGGGGGGAAGGGGGATCATAAAGAACTAGCAAACACGCAAACTCCAATATGAACAAGGCCACAGAAAGCCAGGGAAAGGTCAACTTGTGCTCCTTCTGCCCCCAAACAGAGGAAACTCTAACCCTGGCCTCAAAGGCCTCCAGTGTGCCTCGCAAACAGAGCCCCAGGGGCTGCTCTAAACAAAAACTGGTCACACAGTTTGAAGCAAGGTTCGCGCCACATGCTGGCTGCAGTCACAGTCTCTGGGAACAATGGACAGAATAAAGCCCCAGGGAGAAGGCTGCTGAGAAACCCAATCCTGTTTGCACCTGCAAATGATGGGCCCCTCCCCTCCAGCCCCTCCAGCCCCTCCAGCCCCCAGCGGGACCCTGGCTTTCCTCCAGACCCAGATCCCAGCAAGGTCATGGGAAGACTTCAGTCCAGGACTCCAAATGACACCACAGCTTGGAAGATCGGGATTTCTTGAGAAGGGTATTTGTTCAAAAATGCAGATTCATGGGTGGCCCTTGCCAGAGAGTCACTTCAAGCTAGAGCCCAGGAATTTGTACCATTGACAAGATGACTTCAGTGGCCTGATCTGAGAACTACCTTTGAAGAGGCTGGATACATTTTTATTAACCTTGTGTAGACTTCTTGGAGATTCTGCTGAAGCTATGGCAGTATTCTGGAAAAAGCCACATGTGCATTTTTTACCAGATTTTGAACAATTTTGGGGATCGACGGACTGTACTGAAGCCTGGTCCTTGTGTCTCGGTGAGAGGGGGTGGTCTAGGTGGAAGATTGCAGTATCAGGAGAAACCAAACAATGCCCAGGTCACCGGGCGATGTCCCTGTGACACAGAACCCCATTGCCCTGAGTCCTGCTCTTCTAAACCTTGTCCTGGGTACTTGACTTCCCACAAAAGAAGCCTTGAGCAGCAAGAAAGGAGGACGTTTAACAAAAAGCAGGAACCTGGTTCCCCTGAGCTGAGGGTTATGCCTTTCTCAGGATGCATGACAATTTGTGTCTACTAAGTAGAGGTGCCCTGGGGACAGTGGTAGCCTGTGCCATTTCATGGGGTTCAGAGCAGGAAAGAGGAAGCATTTATCAGTTTTTGAGAACAAAGGCATCCAATAAATCAGTGCTGTATCTGGGTCCTGCCCTTTCTTAGCCTCGTGACCCTAGAGATGTTACTAGATTTCCCGAAGCCCCAGCTTCCTTTCGTTGGTGAAATGCAAACATTATTACCAAACTCATGGGGTTTTGTGAACATAAAATAAGATAATGAGATTGAAGCACTTAGCATAGTGCCTGGTATATGATATGGGCTCAATAAACTGTGCTCATCAACGTTATAATTCCTGTCCTTGAAGTTCAGACCACACTGGCCTCTTCTAGTCAGAAAGGTGGCTCCTTGCTCATTCTGGTATCCTACAAAGTACCTAGTATTTAGTAGAACAAGTTTCAAGTTTTAATAGATGTTGGAAGGGAGAGACAGAATAAGAGAAAAAAACGTCAATGAGTGGATGAATGAATGAATAAATGAAAGAAATTAACAAAAAGCATTCAGGTTGCTGATTTAGGATCTTCATTTTGGGCACCCTAGTGGAAATCCTCGGCATCACCATCCCAGGTCAGAATTCGATTTTCTAAAGCAGATTCAAGTTTATTTATTTCAGGTCTTTCCCTTGCCAAAGAAGTGCACAGAGTTCACTGAGCTGGCTGGTTCAGAAACCATCTCCTGCACTTTATGGTAAAGCTGCCTTTAGCCACCGTGAATGGAGCCTTCCTGTCTCAGTTTCCTGCCATCAACAATTAAGTGGGCATTGTTAATTAAATTATCATCACACTTAATTGAGAGTCAGATAATCGTGATTTTAATGAACTTGAACTGCTTTTGGGTAAGACTATGTAGTCATTGGAGAAGCAACCTTCCCGTTATATTGCTAATCGAATTCAATTGTATCTGTTGAAGTAGATAATAACAATCATACCAGTACCCTGGACCTTTGTTTTAACGACATGGAATGGATTTAGCATGGGAGTGGGAGTTAGTTATCCAGAACCTATTTGGCTGGGATGGGAGGGATGTGTTCAGAAGCATGAATAAGAACATACACTCAATATATTACACACTATAAGAATTTAAGAAACACACTTGGAATTCTCCAATGATTTCCAGTATCTCTCCAACCACATCCAAAATAAGTCCTTTCATAAATGACAGTGTAAAAGACATGAAGGCCTGGGTTCATGGATTCAGCTAACGTCAGTTGCATACTCCAGAAGATCAAACAGATTTTTCTATCAGGAATGTAAGTGGAGAAGACCAAGTGGAGTTACTTGAAGTCAGAGTAGAAGAATGTTTTAAAGCAGAGGTCAAAAACCATTCTGTAAAGAGCCAGAGATTAAATATTTTAGGCTTTGCGGGCCATATGATTTACTCAGTGCTGCTCTTATAATGTAGCTTTAAATAAATGATGTAGTTATGTTCCTATGAACTCTTACAAAAACAGGCAGTGGGCTGGGTTTGGTGGCCAGAGGTCATAGTTTAAAGGAAGGTAATTTCCCTATAGAATATGCGGTAGAAATAGGCAAGATTATTTTATGTGTGCACATGAAATAGCAACTAGTGTTTAATTAATGAACAGATAAAAATGATTTGCTATTGTCCATCAATTTTAAACACATAAATAAACTATCCTCCTGGTCTATTCTTTTGTACTTAAAATTTCAAAAACAAAAACCCATTACAGAAAAATTCAAAAGCAGAGATGAGAAAAGAGATCTCTTAAGAGCAAATGCAAATAAAATTACCATTTTGGCGGATTTCGGTGGATACTTAACATAATTATCAGCATGGTACACAATTTTTTAAACTCATATCTTTCAGTTAACATTACACTGCAATCATTTCAATGTTGCTACCCAATGTTCAGAGTCATCCTTTTAAGCAGCTGTATAATATTCTTTTTTAAATGAATACATTATAATGGTTTATTAAGCCATTCCTCTATTGTTGGAAATTTTGATTGATTTCAATTCTTTTACCATGATGACATTAGTGCGGTAACAACTGCATTTTGGGGTTGTTTTCAGGATAGATTCCCGAAAGTGGAATTATTGAATCAAAGAATCCAAACATTTTATAGAGGTTGGTAAAGATACAAAATGGTTTCCCAAAAGGATATGCTAATATAATCTGCAAATGGCAGTCATCTGAGAGAGCTGTTCTGAACTGAGGGTCCACAGTTATACAAATTGTTCTCTTTGGTAGTTTTGAACATACCTGCCAGGAGATTCTGGCCTCCTCCAAAGCAGAGAAGTCAGTACATTTTCAGGAGGAATGAAACATTGAGACTCTACTTGGAGTCCACCTTAAATCAAATCCAGTCAACAGATGTTTGGCGAGTCCTGACTGCATAGGACCAGGGCCCCTCCGCAGCCTCCGAGAGAGAGACTGAAGATGCCTGGCCAGTGGGGTGCCCACGCCAAGTGGAGGTAGGAGCCAACTTCCTAACCCAAGACTGGAGCCAGGAAAGGTTCAGCGGGAAATGGGAAGGGCAAGAAAGAACCCCGTGAGCTATCTTCCCAGCCTCATTTTAGATCCTAGTGAAGGCTAAAATATAGACACACGTTCTGAATCAAAATGTAAACATAGGGATGCTGTAACGAAGTGCCACAAACTGGGTGTCTTCAAATGAGAGAAATTTATCCTCTCCCAGTTCAGGAAGCAAAAAGCCTGAAATCAAGGTATTGGCAGAGAAGAGTCTGAAGGCTCCAGAGAGAAATCCTTCCTTACCTCTCTTGGCTTCTGGCCTTGCCAGCAATCTGGCATACCTTCTCCGGTTGCTTCATCTCTCCAATGTCTATCTTCATCTTCACAGTCTCCTCCCCTCTGTGGTGGGATCTCTATACCATTATGGTTTCCCATGGCCTCCTTATAAAGATACCAGTCACTGGATTTAGGATTGCCCCTCCAAATTAGTATTTGATTACATCTACGCAGACCCTATTTCCAAAGGACATCACATTCATGGGTACTGGAGGTTAGGACTTGGACATCTCTTTTTGTGGGACTCAATTCAACCCACGACATAGGGCATCGGGAGGAATGGGTATAACCAAGACTTTGCTGGGAAAGCTGGAGGTCTGGTTATTATACCTTTACAGTGCCAACTTTAACCAAATCTCAAGTTCATCCCTCAAGGAGGGTCAGTCGACACGTCTGCTGGAAGTAGGGGCTTGGTTAAGCAGTCGCATCTTCTGGGGTGCTCTCCCTGACTTCCCCTCCACTTTGTGTGTTTTCAATAATGCAAAGCAAAGCCCTGAACTGTCACGATTACTTGCACATCCATGTCTCCAACAGACTACGAGGTCCCTGGGGAAGGAGGGCAGGTGACCATTTTGCCAAGCCCAGGGAGCAGGCACGTAGTAGGCACACGACAACCTTGTATGAGGTGCCCAGATGGGGGGCCAACTCCATCCATCCATCCATTTTGAAACATCAGTTTGAATTTGTTCTTCTTTACCCACCTTCACATCCCTCCAATCCTAGACCAACCACAAACCGGAGAATTAAGTTCATTAATATTCATTATCCCCTCACCCCCATCACCATCCCTTTGTTTTCTGCAATAGCTTCTTAGCCTGCAGTCAAATGAGCTCAAGGAAAATGATGTGACTTGGCTTTGGAAATATATTCCTCTGGCTGCCAGAATGGATTTAGCAGACTCTTAGCTCAGTTTGTCACTCCTTCCACGACTGCCTCTGTGCACACAGAATGCTGCGACAGTCCCTGAGTTATGAGGGGCCATTCCAAGGCTGTGATGGATTTGATTGTTTTATACACCGACTTAAGACCTCATTTCCTGCCACATTCACAAGTGCTTTCTGGGCCACTGGTGGGGAGGGGGAACCTCGCATGTTGGTTTTGTGCTGCCCCCACCTCTACCCTCCTCCACTGGGGACATGACTCCAGAGTTCTGAGCTTCCCAAAGGAGCAAAAGCCTCCAAAACATCAAATGATTTAAGAGTTGCCTTAAAGGTCTCTGCTGTATCTCCCTACCAACCTCCTGTGTGTCTGTGTATGGATATGGATATTTTTTGCAATCTTATTTTTGGTTGTGTCCCACTGAAATACCCTGCAAAAGATGTGAAAGCGAGGAGTAAATGACTCCATTTAGCAAACAACAAGCTGACACATACGGACCTCATGGATCGGTTTGCAGGGGGAAAACAACATTCTTTGCTGGAATGCCTCTCGTTTGAACAAGTCAAGCTCCCCTTAGGTTGTCCCAATATTTGGGGAATCACTTGATTGTTTATCTGACAACATCAGCATCTATCTGGATTCGCCATCCTGTAGACAGAGTCTGTCGTACTTTCCTCATCGTCAGTTTGGTGAAAGCAACACTTTCACCCGTTCAGAGTTAATCACATTTCTTCTCACCCCCAAGGATGCTTCTCTTCCCACCTGGAGTGCAGTTTCCGGGAGGGCAGGGTCCAACTCAGCCTGGTTTGCCGCTGAATTAATGAGATAGAGCTCCGCGACCCAGTTCCTAGTGAGTCTTCTACACCTACTTGGGGAGGAAATGATTAGGGTCCCCAGCAGGAGAGACTAGCCACAGAAAGTGGAGGGGACGCCATTTTACCTGGGATCCAAGTCAAGGCGGCCAGGAAGAGCTTACAGAAGTCATTCTCAGAGTGGGCTCCCTAGGCCAGCAGCCCTGGCTTCTCCCATGAATTCTTTACAAATGCAAATTCTTTATCCATCCCAAACCTGGTCAATCAGAACCCCTAGAGATGGAGCATGGCATTCTGTGGGTGAACAAACCTTTCTGTGATTTTCACACACACCTAAGTTTGAGAACTGTGCTAGCCGATGGTATGTGCGAAGATGCAAGTCCCTATGCCAAGAGTGAGGAGGGGAGCTCTTAAATGTAATCAAGCAGATTTGAGACTAGAGGATGTGAAATGTGTTTTGGGGACATAGGACATTTTAGAATGCTCAGGCAGAAGACGTAAACGTAGCTTTGAGCGAAATGTGGTGCTGTCCCATCTCACCTAGCAGCCAGGGAAAAACAGCTGTCAAGTGTCATAAAAGCGATGACTATCCAAAGCACTTAAAATATGCTGTAAAACAGGACTTAAGGGTCTGTTCAGTTTGGGGGACAGTAAAAACTCTTTCTGCTCATCAATACAAAACATTAAAACTTAAGACTGACAAACACCAAGTACACCGTGTCATCTTCCCTCCTCTTACCTTCACACCCCCCAAAACCTGCGGTGGGTGATGGGAAAGAGGTAAAATAACTTCAAAGTCCAGGAATCTGGGGAGATTGGAATCACACCTTCATAAAGAGGATCACTTTCCATATCTGCAAGTTTTCCTCACGGGGACTTAGAGACCCAGGGAAGGAGTGGAGAGAGAAAATGGCTGGGCTGGTGGTGAACTGGAGATTAAGAGGGTGGGTGGGCAAGGAGCCAGACGGCAATGGTAGGGAGATGGTAGAAATGTCAGCCTAGGTACACCTCGGCTGAGCGGCATTTAGACCAGGGGAGGAATGGGTGCCCTGAGACATAAGAGAAAGAGTCTGGTATTGGAGTCCTCGCCAAGGTTTGGAGAGGGATTTACCTAAAGCAGGAAGGTCAGAGGTCAGCGCCAGACACATGTTTTCATGTGTTCTTCGTGACTCCCTTCCATTTGTGTTCAATAACCATTGACTGTGTGTCTCCATGGTGACCGGCCCTGTGTTGGTTATTTGGGGGACCCACACGGCTACGTTACTCACCAACAGCATGACTAGTCTTTCTCTCCTACCAAGACAGAACTGGCCTGGAGTAAACTACGTCTCCTACCCAGATGGGACTCCACAATGCCTTCCGAAGGCTTACTGTCACAAAGCAGCACCGATTTCCAGAAAAGATGTTGAAAATGAGAACTGCCCCCACCCCCAGGGCCTTCCCCTAGCCTGGCCTGGGCTGCTGAGCTGCACATTCTCTGGGGAACAGAGCAGAGCAGATAGGTGAAGAGCTAGGTTTGAATCCTGGCCCTGCCTCTTGTTTGCTATGCAGCCTTGGACACCATGGCTCTCTGCTTGACCCTCCTCATGGGCAAAGTGGAGGTGGTGATAAGGATGAAGCCTGTTAACCATGTGACCCCATAAGCACTTCTGGGTGCTCCGGAAGAAGGAGCAGTGTGAGCCCTTCTGCGCTCAGGAGAAAGGTTGAGGGGTTAAGAGTTAGAAAATTTCTAGAAAAGAACCCTAACTAACTCTAGCTACCACCCTTGGAAGAAGGTCTAGAGAGGGCTACCTCTTAAATTTTCACAGCAAGTGGACAGAGGTGATGAACACAGAGGTTTAGGGGTTCCTCAGTCTGTCCCCTCCAACCCCCTGGTCCAACCTCCCTTCTCCTTGAGCACCTGCAGCCTTGGATAATCTTGGCTTATTTATCACATGTACTAGTTGTGAGGCCTTGGAGAAGTTCTAAACCTATTTTTCCATTTACGCCTATATAAAACCAGGCTCACATAAGAGCACGCATCTCAGAGATGAGAAACTAAAGATTCTGGGAGCAGTACTTCCCCCCACAATAAGCACTAAGCACTGAGCACCACTAAGTTCCTGGGTTTGCTCCAGTTAATAGATGTGCACATGTGGGCTCCCTGCTTCACGGCCGACTCACTGGGAGTCCACGTTCTATGGAAGCTCTGTCTCTATTGTCAGGTGAAGCTTCCGTACACAATCCCAGGCCTCCCGAGGCCTTCCCATGAGTCCCCCCAATCACGTCTCTGTCCTGAATGAAGACGGCCCTCCTGGGAATGAAAAGAACAAGCTTCCCAGAAAGGGCGGGACTGGGAGCTGAAATGGTCCATGGGAAGGTGAGGAGGTAATCCCAGGTGGATGGAACCAGGATACTGAGCATGTGGAAAAGAGGACACTCGAAAGGGAAGCAGTGGAACGAAGCCAAAGTGCTAGAATGCTGGAGTGGTCAGGCCACACAGGGACGACACACCTCGGGCAGTGAGGGGCCAACGAATGGCGGATTTATTCAGGAGGGAGTTAGATCTGCATAAACAACGTTTTCATCCTTGAGTGTTGTCCACAAATCCAGAAGCTATGCTGAATTTGCTTAGGTATGTATTTTTTCACTGGTTTCCCCCGAAATCTTTCAGACTTTCAGAGCCGGTTAGGTGCCCACAGCCCGGCCAGCCTGAGCCACGTTGTCCCCAGAGGAGGTAAGTCCCGGGGGGTAACCCTGGCACACCCCACCATGGATGTGGGGGTAGGGGCTGGCCTTTTTCCCAAGGCTTGATTCCGGTCCCCCTTGTGTGTGCATTTTCATGGAGGAACCTGTAGTCTGCCAACTTCATTGTCATTTATCCCCGGACAATTTGTTAACTTCAAGAATCCTTGAATGCCAACCTGGATGTCTTTATAATTGCTGTCTCTGTCAGAGCCTGTGTGAAAAATGTCACCGGGAGAATGAAGTCAGAAAGCAAAGTTGCTGCTTGTTCTTCACGAAGGTGACAACGACCGAAAGCATTACTTGCTTTCAGGACAGTTTTGAGAACATTTCCAGCTCCTGAAAGAAAAGACGTTCATAAAATTGGAAAAGCTCGCTGGCTGACATTGACAGTGAATTCATAATGCGCATGTTAATCTACTGGAGAGAGCAGGCTCACCCACCCCAGGAAGGCTCCAGAACCAGAGAAGGCTTTAATCAAAGGCATGCAAGTTTGAAGACTTTTGTTACAAACTGTAAAAAATGAGTTTCTCCCCCCTATCTCTTGAATATGCAGATATAAAGAAAATGAATAACACATTATTAGATCGCTTGCAGTACAGCAAATGCCTCTACCAGTTCTGTGTTTTGGGGTGAATCCCTTTCTTTTGGGAGCTTCGTTTTCCTTGTCTGGAGAAGGAGAATTGATCTAAGTTATTCTCTCTATGAGTTCTAAGTTCTCTGCTGAGATTGCCTGCATTCATTGTTATCTTCTCTTACAAACATCATTTTAGTGCATACCCTCCAAGCTGCCCAAATAGCTTCAGAGGTGGGGCTCTTGCCATCTGCTAACAGAGGAGAGCCAGATCCCACCTGTGTGCAAACTACTGGCCCCCCAAAAAACTTGGCACACAGCTGCCTCCTTTTACCTATTGTCTGGGGCTATTTCCCAGTTACCAAGGAAGAGCTGTGTAGCCACTATAGAGAGCAAGCAGCCCACAGAACTGAGAGTATGTATCTGGTCTTTTCCAGAAAACATCCTCCTAACTTTTTCGATTACTTTAAATATTACTCAACCCTTCCTTTACTAGAAAATGGCTTCTCTGATCAGAGACTCAGACCTGGCAGGTGCAAGAATTGCTATAAATCCCACTTCCAGGTATATATCTACTGAAGTCAGGACTCCAAAAATCTATCTACACCCTCATGTTGATTGCAGCATTATTCACAATAGTCAAGATATGGAAACAGCCAAAATGGCCTTTGTTGCATAAATAGGTAATCAAACCACGGCACATACATGCACTAGAATATTACTTAGCCATTTAAAAAAATGAAAGAAAACCTTCCATTTGCAACAATGGAAGGACCTGGGGGATAGCGGGCTAAGTGAAAGAAGCCAGATACAGAAAGATAGAACTGTATAATCTCACTTATACATAGTACCTAAAACAGTCAAACTCATAGACTTTAATAGCAGAATGATGGTTCCGGGGGGCTAAGGAGAGGGGAGAAATGGGGAAACAATAGTCAAAGGGCACAGATTTCTAGGTAAAGAAGGTGAGTGAGTTCTGGAGATTTACCACACAGCATAGTGCCTACAGTAAGCAGTATTGTGCCACATACTTCAAATTTGCTAAGAGGGAAGATCTTATGTAAAGCATGCTTACCAGAAAAATAATAATATAAGAGGAGGAAACTCTGAGGTGATGGATATGTTCACGGTCTTGATGGTGGGGATGGTTTCAAGGTTGCATGCTTGTCCCCAGACTCACTGAGTTTTATACATTAAATATGTACAGATTTGTACACGCCAATTATACACCTCAATAAAGTGGGTATTAAAAATTGATAAGGAAATTCTGCTGCATATTATCCCTTATCCAATTCATCGCTCTCCTTTATCACACCTTGAGAAGACAATTGCTTTCCTAAGGAAGTTCTTACATTTCACAGATTTGTGCACCTGTGATCACTGCCCTTTGGACTCAGCCCTGCCCCCTAGAAGTTAGTTCCTCCTCTACAAGGCAGCTCTCTGGATAATGAGCTGTTAAAGAATCTCTGGAAGAAGCAGCCCCAAATCCTCCTAGATTTCCTCCTGAACATTTTGCATATGCGCCTCAGAACTCCGGGCACATCCTCCCAGCCTGTGAGAGCGTAGTTGGGTTTTAGGTCAATGTACGAACCTTTGCATTTAAAATGTCAAGTGGAGCGCCTGGGTGGCTCAGTCGGTTGAACATTCGACTTCGGCTCAGATCATGATCTCGCGATTTGTGAGTTCCAGCCCCAAGTCTGGCTCTGTGCTGACAGCTCAGAACCTGGTCCTCCTTCGGATTCTGTGTCTCCTTCTCTCTCTGCCCCTCCCCCTCTCGTGCTCTGCCTCTGTCTCTCTCTCTCTGTCTCTCAGAACATCTGGCTTTGGCTCAGGTCATGATCTCACGGTTTGTGTGTTTGAGCCCTGCGTCAGGCTCTGTGCTGACAGCTAGCTCAGAGCCTAGAGTCTGTCTTCGGATTCTGTGTTTCTTTCTCTCTCTGACCCTCCCCTGCTGATGCTGTCTCTCTCTCAAAAAGAAATAAAACATTTAAAAAAAAGGAAAAAAGAAAGGAATAAAAATTTAAAAAAATGCAAACTGTGTCTATTTATTTCAATCTATTCAGTTAGATTTGGATCTGGGCATTGCACCAGCTCTTCCTAAAATCCGCCTTAGGATTATGTTGACATTTGTGCTTAATAAATTCTCAATACTCAACCCCTTCCACTACTATTGTTAGACCACCTTTTCCAAAGGAGCATCACCGAGGACAAAGCCCACAAACACAAAAGGAGTTGGTTATTCAGGTTTATTTTAGTCCGGATGGACGGCCCCTCCCGAGCACCCAAAGAGTCCTCGGAAGAGCGCGCCATCAAGCCATAGCTCATGGTTTATATAGGGAGAGGGGCGAAGCCAGTGTACAGAAGCAAGAATTTTGCAGTTAGAGGTGGGGGTTGGCTTAACAGTCACTTGAAGAACATGTTTGACCGTTCTAATCACAATGTTAATTAAAGATTTACATCTCAGGGGCTTGCTGCAGCCGGGAGGAGCTAGGTTGCTCAACCCCTGACCTTTTACCCGAATAGAGTTTGAGATCAAACAATGGTTGGTATGTCCTCATTTGCAAACCCCTCACCTTTTGGCTTAAGGGAGTTTTTACACTATTTATGCAGAACTGTCGAAAGTTATCTAAACCAATTAGGTTCCCTCTTACCGCCATGCCCTTGGTCCTGCCGTGTCCTATTAAATGCTCTGCCCTTTCTACCAGGTCAACTTCCCTGACCCGTCTGTCGGGGAAGCCCTGTTCTCCCGGAAGCCCTCCCCAAGTCTTAGAGATCAGCTTGTGAGCTCCTCTTCCGTGTTGTGTTGCCGAAGGCCCGAGTTTACCTCTTTAGTGTTTATTGTGCTGTGTGAGCTCATGAACCTCAAGACTGCCTTTTTCACCACTGGAATGCCACCATCTAGCACAGCGTTTGCACATCATAGGCGTTAAGTACTAAATCCATTATTTTGTAAATTAATGAACACATAAATGGAGACGTGATCTGGCATCGGTCTGAAAATGCCTTAACGGCCATTCTGAGGAATCCAGCAACTGGCAGTGTGGACAGTTTTTAACTGGGTTTTATGGCCATCTTATACCATGATCAGCTGAATTTTAGAGAGGTAAAGCAGTCATGAGTGGAGGCTGCATATAACAAAGAGGCAGAGATTAGAGGTTTTGAAACCAGGAGGGAGATAGTTGAGGCCAAACCGGAGCCAGGGAGCTGGAGTAGAGCGAGCGGAATCAGACTGAGAACCTGGGTGCAGGGAGGGTAAAGGTTGCTGAGAAATCAAACCCAGATTACTCCTGAATGACTGGATTTCATTCGGAGTTAAGTTGCATATTGAATAAGTTCCTGAAAGCACTTTGCTGCCTTTATCCATCCTGTACACAAGTAGCTCATTCCCAAACCCGGCCGAGAATTCAGAATCACCTCGGTTGCTTTTAATCATAATACAGATTCCAAGGCCTCACCTGACACCCACTGAATCAGAATTGGTTTGTTTGTTGGTTTGTTTAATTCCTGTTAGTTAACAGTGTTCTGTTAGTTGCAGGTGTACAATAGAGTGAATGAACACTTCCGTACGACACCCAGTGCTCATCATGACGAGTGCATTCCTTATCCCCATCACCTACTTCCCCCATCCCCCACCTACTTTCCCTCTGGTCACCATCAGTGTGTTATTTGTAGATAGGAGTCGGTGTCTTGATTTCCCGCTCTCTCTCTATTATTTTTTTCCTTTTGTTTGTTTATTTTGTTTCTTAAATTCCACATATGAGTGAAATGATATGATATTTGTCTTCCTCTGGCTTATTTCGCTTAGCATAATACTCTCCCATTCCATCCATGTCCTTACAAATGGCAAGATTTATTTATTTATTTATTTTTGCTGGTGAATAGTATTCCATTGTGTATCTCTACCACTTCTTCTTTATCCATTCATCAGCCAATGGGCACTTTGTGCTGCTTCCATATCTTGGCAGAATCGTTTTTAAAGCTCCAGGTGATTTAGATTTCCTGCCTGGTTGGAAAACGCCTGCCTTAAATGTCCAGTTTGACTGAAATGTCTTTCCCTGTGTTCTTCTAGGCTCGGGCAGTTGTTTTCTCCCCTCTGCCCAGTCATACTGGAAGAGGCCCCTCCCTTTTATTAACCACTCTACTCGTTATCTTGACTCCTTTACAAGATTTATCAACTTCTCTATGTTTATTTTCTTTGCACACATCATGTCCCCTCACGGCTGGCATTTACTAACAGAGTAACTGTGGATATGTTACTTAAACTATGTGAACTCAGTGTCCTTACCCATAAAATGGGAATAACACTGGCTCTTCTTTAGGTCTGTTATATGACACCAACTGTAAAAGCAGATAGTACGTGCCAGAAACAGACTGCATGAACATGTGGCCTCCCAACCCTCAGTTAAACTAAAGACACTCTTTAGAGCAGAAGCAAGTGTTAGGTAAATACATTTTATATCCCAACAGAGCCCAGTCCAGCAACTTGTGCTTATTGGGCACTCAGAAGGTAATAAACTGAGGAAGAATGAATGAATCAGTTGATCAATCAATCAATCAATCATTGTATGATTGAATGGATGAAAAATAAATAAATGAACAAAAACATTGGTGTCTAGTAACAAACAATAGATTGTCTATAATGGATCACCTTCTGATTATGTCTAGGCTCAGGGCCTCCAAGGTTGGCTGCACATCATAATTGTCAAGGGACCCTTAAAAAATTCAGATGCCCAAGTTCTACCCCAGACCCATGAATCAAAATCTGTTGGTGAATGGGAGCCTAAAAATTTGAATTTTAAAATGTCTTCTCATGGATTCTGATACTCATCCCATCTGGGGAAGCCATAGCTCTTGAGAATCAGTAAGAGGCCATATTGCTCTGCTTAATGTAATGAGATACATTTTCTTGTTCTACAGTGGTTATTGAAAGTTTAATTCCGATTGATTGTTCAAAACATATCCATTAAGGTTCAACATCTGTTTAATAGGTATATCCTATTACACTCTTGTACTTAGGGCCACAGTCAAGACCTGACATAAATGGAGACACTGTTTAAACAAACTAATTACATAAGGGGCACTCAGAGGCTGATCTGAGCAGGGCCCTTTGAACGCGACATATGCCTTTAATCAAAACCAGGCATCAGGCGAAAACAAGATACCCCAGGCTGGAGTCGTACAACACGGTGATTCTACAGCAGATATTCCGAAGGCCAGCCCAGTCTGGGGGCTCTGTGAACAATACCACCCGGCCCCCCAACCACTGCCTCAACATGCAACATTTCTGAGACCAGACTGATAAACTCTGATGGGCGGCAGAAGAAGAGCGCGATCTGGTAGATAAAGCCCTTCTCCACGCCTCTCTTTCGGACTGTTCTCGAGCACGGTGTTTCTGAACAGAGTTCTCTGTAGCAGCTGAATGGCTGCTTGTGGCTGCTTTTGGTTCACAAAACCGTGGCTCCAAAGGTATTTGCCTCATCCTTCCCAGTCTCACTCTTACAGCCCTGGGATCACACCTTCCAGTAAAGCATTTAGCACTTCATCTGGAATTCTGTTCTAGAGTAAGGAGACTAAGATACTAATTGCTAGGCACTTCTTTCTGTACTTTATACTCGATACTTTACTATTCCCCGGCTGTCCATCTAAAATAAGTATCAGTATGGCCTTTTATAAGAAAGGAAATTGATGATCACAGGGTTAACTTATCCAAGGCAACCCACCCAATAAGTGTTAGGGGGCGAGACCAAGATGTTCCTAACCACCACACACAATCCCATTTTCCAAATGGTGAGAGAACTTTCTGGATGCACTTAACTATGGTGAGAACTATTGGTAAAACCTCTTCCAGCATGCTTACATTATCGAAAGCACATAGGCCTGATTCAACCTCATTAAGCTCAGACTGTAAGGCAGAGATTCTCTGCCTTATACACTCTGCACACTTTAACCAGAACCAATTTGCCAGGTAGAACTGCCTCCACAAGGCACCTATTTACTGAGAAGTCTGCCTGACCTACTGAGGGGTCCTGGAGGGACAAACATGTTAAACTCTTCCTTGTCTTCTTGGCGTCCACCGTTGTGTAACAGGTACTATAAAAATGCTTCGGGGGCACCTGGGTGGCTCAGTCAGCTAAGCATCCGACTTCAGCTCAGGTCACGATCTCACGGTTCATGAGTTCAAGCTCCACATTGGGCTCTGTGCTGACCACTCAGAGCCTGGAGCCTGCTTCAGATTTTGTGTCTCCCTCTCTTTCTGCTCCTCCCTGCTCATACTCTCTCTCCTCTCTCTCTTAAAAATAAACATTTAAAAATTCCTTTAATAAAAAAATGCTTGAGAAAGGAACTGAACAATGAATTAATGTAAACTTTAACTTTGGTGTCCATGCCCACAACATAGTAATTACTTGAAAATTAACTGTGGATTACAAAAAACAAAACAAAACTACATTCAGTCTAACTGCAGGCTCTCTCAAGTACACCCACAAATCTGATGAACGGCTAGTTCTTCCTCGATGAGCAGGACCTCCACTCCCTGGCCAGCTATGGCAGAGGTGAACGTGGCCATCCTGATTTGCTGATCCTCTTCTGGGCAGCCCCTCCCAGTTCCAAATGGATGGCACTTATCCTGCTGATATTAGTGATCAAGATTCTTGCCAAAGCTTGCAGCAAGTTCAGAGTCAGTTTCTAACATCTGTGATGATTTTAGAGTAAATGACTTTGAAATAGAGCAAGACCTCAAAAAGTTAATCCACTACTCTGACACCCTGTAATGTGAAAACATTTCTGGTGGACTGATATTAATGGTGATCTTCGCTGCAGCAGGTCTGGGTTCTTCCACCACATGGTGCTTCCACCCCCATTTTGGTCTTCTGGTGCCTCCATCATGAACTCTCCCTCAACTGGCCCTCCTGTTGCACCCTGTCTCCCGCTGCTTCTTGATGCTCACCTAACTTCTGCATGACCTATATTGTCTCCCACTTTTCCCCTGGACAGAGGCTATTGCTTTGATCTAGAATGACCTCCATCTTCTTCCTTCCATTCCAAGCCTGTGCTTGAGCATCACTCCATGTCTATCTCCTCGGACACTCCCTTATTGGCTGAGTCCACATTGATAGTGACCATGTATTCAATAGTTACCAAACGTCCCAGAGAAAAATCAAAGAATAATTGAATAACGCTGAAGAATAGGTATCTCTTTGCATTCCAGGGCTCCATGTCTGATTCCAAAGCACCCTTCAGTATTTTGGGGTCTTTTGCTTTGCCCCCCTTTGTTTTGGTTGGTCTTGGTTTTATTCTTCATCCAGTTAAGTATGTCAGGTTCAGCAAGCAGCTGGTTAATTGTTACTATGTGCTTGAAATGGAGCTGGGCATCACAAGATTTGCAATGGAGGAAAATAAGTGGAAATAATGCAAGGTTTCTTGACCTTTCCACTCTACACAGCCACACACTAGAAGCACTGGGCTCCCAGCCCCAACATCCCTTCTCTTCTCCCAGACGACTCAGGATTTCTTTCACTCAGTGGTGAAATTCTCTCTCCATTTATATCTATTTTATGACGACAAGCTCATTAATTTTTTAAGTAAACACCAGACAGTATTATGTAATAAAAGGTCTGGGAAATTATGGGGAAAGCTTAGCATAAATGTTCACGTCCAGAACTCCAAATACCAGCTAAGACTGTTGGAAGACCTGTTTGAAAGAGGAAATGCAAAAAGGTGTGATATTGGAAAGATCATCCAACTTCTCTGAAACTTAGTTTTGCCACCTGTGAAATGGAAACAAAACATCAGCAATAATAGCACTTTCCTTCTGCTGCTTTACAAGTTGTCAGAAGGGGAAAAAAGATAACATGCAGCCAAGTATTTATTAGACTGCAGAAGTTCTAAGCAGATGTAAGTTATTACATCACACCCAGAGTTCAAAAAGACAATTAGGCACCCAGGTTATACTGTACCACGGACTCAACTGTGATTAATGCATTCACTTTGGAAACTCCAGGAATTAATAACCATTTGCCATACATTCATTGTGATCACATTAATCATTGTAATTGATTGGTTAATTAGCTAATCATGGCTATAATATAGATGTCATATGCATTTCCATAGGAATTCTTCGTAATTCAACATTAATTAATGCCTGACCTTATCTTGATGCTAAACAGATCATGGGAGTGACCTTTTAGCATAATTTTGATCAAAAGGGAACTCTACAGAGAATATAATAGAGAAAGCATCATGACTTTCTGAACACTGGGCTTTAGTTGGAAAACAATGAGAATTTTTGGAAAGCCAAAAGCTTGGAGACTTTTTTTTAAAACACTTTCTAATTTTTCTCATTCCCTATTTGAAAAAGCTCCATCCATGCAGGAAACAGTCTGTTTCTACTACTCCTTGCTCCTCAGAGCACAATCTTTCTCAAAATGGGGAAGGGAGAATCTGAGAGAGAAATAGGAAACATTTATTGAGAACCACCTACCTGCCCACTGCTTTCCTGGTGAACACAAAAACACAAGAAAAATGATATAGCTTCTGTCCCAAGAATCTTACAGTTTTCTGGAACCCTCAAGAATTACAGAAGAAATATAGGAATTTAGTAGATTATGCTTTCAGGAATGCTTAGGAAAATGAAATCTTATCTTTTTATATTTTTATCACTGTTTTGTTATAGACTACAGATGTGGAAATGCTTTGAAAGGAATTTTAAGGAAACCAAGAGTAATTTTTAAATTGGAAAAAAAGTCAGTTGTTTCCCATGGAAATTGGGGGAAAAATACTATACTTTGAAAACCCTCAAAATTTGTAGCTAAATTTAAATTCATTAAAAGCTAGCAAGTAGAGCAAATTAACCAGTTATTCATATGTTCTGGGTACCCATCGATTGTTGTTTTCTACTTCTGAGTGTATATTATCCTAAAAGAGAAATATCTTGAAAACCCAGAAAGTTAAGTAAGTGGAAACTTCGGTATTCTGGTTTTCCTGGATGAGAAAATCATCTTAGTCATTACTAAAACTTAAGATACATTTGGAACACATTACAAAATCCGTGAAATATGATGTCATGGAAGATTAATGTCTAAGATTCTAACTGCTCCTATGCCAAAAGATAAGTTTTTAGAAATAATTTGAATGTATCCATTAGCACAAAATATTAATTTCCTCCCAGGACAGAAAGTTCAAATATAATTATGTATAATGCATTAACAGAAGAGTTCTGTGATTTTTTTACTGTGGTCCGATGATTTGAGCCAAAATTTGATCTTTTTCATAAGAAAAGCTGATTAAAACTACTAATACATTTGGAATAGTCATAGTTAAATTAAGAACTCATAAGTACAGTCATTTAGGGTGATAAAAGGATGCAGATCAAATCGATCGGCTTATGGAAGCTGACCACACAGAGGTGATGGGGAAAGAGCATTTCTTCCCTGAGAAAGGATTCGTGTTAGCTCAGGTGCTCAGAAATCAGCTGCTGAAGCAGGATCAGAAATGCAAGAGCTTTATTTACAGTAAAAGGAGAGTAAGCTAGAGAAGGCCAAAGAGCTTTTAGATCTCACTGCAAGTCTGACCTCTGAGAAGGATTGGAGGAAGAAAGGAAGATTCTGTCATAAAAGTCTCAGACTGCTGAGTAGTTTTCCAAGAAAAGTGCACCCAAGCCAGCAGATTGGAAAGATAAGAGCCCATTCCAGAACTTCCTCCGGTGGGAAGCGGGGATCTCGGTCAGATGCCATGTTGTATGTGATGCCATGCCTTCAGATCAGACATTCCAGAACTTCCTCCGGTGGGAAGCGGGGATCTCGGTCAGATGCCATGTTGTATGTGATGCCATGCCTTCGGATCAGACATTCCATAAACCCCTGCACAATGGTGCTGACTGAAGCTCAGCGGTAAGGAGAGGCAAACCCATACTCAGAGTAGATAGATGTCTCTCTGTTCACTCTTCCAAGATGGAAGGGGCCATGTGAAGCCTCCTTGCTACAAAATGGTTGCTTGGTCTCCTCAAGACAGAGTGCCATGTTGGGGGCTCAGTGCTGGTTACTGTTGCTGGCAAGTCAGATACCCAGGGAAGTAGCAACAAGAATGGCCTGTGCATCTAGAAATTCATGCTGTTGGGCACAGAGTAGCTTCCATTTCTGCCACTGTGACTGTTGTGTTTGCTCATTGTATCAGTTCTAGAGTGACAGATAATGAAAGCTGGCTATGGTCCACTATTCAGTCATTTTGCCTACTTGGTTATTCAGTGCCTCTTTCATGGTTGATGCTTTCCAGGGGGATTGAGGTATGATGCAAAAGTGCCTACCCTTTCTTCTCACTCTCATAGGCCCATCGCATGCCTCTACTCCAGAATCTTGGTCTCAGACTTTCCTGTCTTTTTCCCTCCAGGCTTCTGACCAGAGGGCCAGGCCACTGCCTCAGGGAATCTAGAAATGCTCTCACCCTGGGCTGTTTCTCTGCCTGCACAAAGTAGATGATAACTGTGTGATGGGTTTAATTGTGTTACCCCAAATCCATGTGTTGAAGTCCTGACCTCTAGTACCTCTTAATGTAACCATATTTGGAGATAAGTTCTTTAAAAAGATAAATAAGTTAAATTGAGTTTTTTTTAGAGTAGACCTTAGTCCAGTCTGAGTGGTATCCTTGCAAAGGGAGAAAATTTGGACATACAGAGAGATACCAGGGACCATCTCTGTGCCCCACACAACTCCAGGATGACATGATGTTTGCCAGCTGAATGGTGAGTGAGACTGTCCCCAAGCCCATCTTACTGCCCGGTGCCACACACGTGAATCCTTCTCTGAGAAGGCAGAACCTGATGTGCATGGGATTCAGTGCAGGGAATGCCTCTGAAGTAGGAGGAGGCTGAGGCACCTGGTAGCTCAGTCATTTAAGCATCCGACTCGATTTTGGCTCAGGTCATGATCTCATGGTTTGTGAGATCAAGTCTCCCATTGGGATCTGCATTAACAGTGTGGAGCCTGCTTGGGATTCTCTCTCCCCGTCTATCTCTGTCCCTCCCCCACTCATGTGCATTCTCTCTCTCTCTCTTTCTCTCTCTCAAAATAAATAAATAAATGGTAAAAAATAGAAGTAGGATGAGGCTGCTGGGGAAGGCAGGGAGCCCTCAGGCCTGCTGTGTGTGGTGGGGGGGCAATGAGGAGGATTGGAAAGGGGACCGTCAGACTGCAGTGCACTCTCAGGGGGTCTCGGCCTCTCAGGGGATCTCAGCTGGGCCAATGGCAACTCCTTGAACCCAAGGCACCTGTTATAAAACAGTATGAACTTTCAGCGAGAAGATGAAGAAGGTCTGAGGATCTCCCGTGGAACATAGTGACTATGGTTAATAATTCGGTATTGTACAGTTGGAATTTTTCAAGAGAGTAGAACCTGTGTTCTCATCAAAAAAGAAAAAATAAAAGAGGGAGGTAAATATGCAAGGTGATGGATGCATCATGAACTCGTGGGTGGGAATCCGTTCACAGTGTATACATACAGACATCACATCACCACATTGTACGCTGTCAATATATTATAATTTGATGTGTCAATTATACCTCAGTAAAGCTAAAAATAAAAGAAAGAACAATGGAAAAAAATGTCATCTCTGAAAGGAATGGACCTGCTTTTGTACCCCAAACTTGAGCTCAGTGGTTAGCGTCCCGTGGGAAGGACGGCCCAGGTGTCTGCGCTGTGCAGACCCAGAAGGACGCACTGGGGGGTCCGTGGTCCATTACATCCCCTGCAGCAGGGAATCTAAAACACTGCATGTTCACAGCTACCACAGGGCAACAGAAAGGCGGCAACAAGGTGTCCCCTCGGTGTGTGCCACTGGGAGGACACACATGGCCCCGGTATCCAAATGGCGTGCATCATCCCGCCTCCATAAGCTTTAGGGCGGGGTCTTGCTTCTTGCGAGAGAGCAAAGGAGGCTTCCTTGAAATGCCTCTTCCTTTGTTCTTCCTTCAGCTATGATCAGCTGTTTGGCAGGAAGAATTGAGGGAGAGGGAGAATGAACGAGAATGAATCCCTGCACTCACTCCTCGCTCAGGGAAACATTTGATTGGATTTGTTTCACTTTGATGCCTACTAAGCCCCTGGGGTAGAGCAGGCCAGGGAGTGAACGTGAGGGGCCGGGAGAAGGGATGCAGGGTCTCCCTGTGGTTGTCCCGCCATGTCTGTAATTTATTATTAATGATCTCTTGTGTGCCATGGTCTATCGGACCCTTCCGGGAGTGGGGGGCAGCTCCTGGTGCCAGGACCATGCAATTCATCCAGGCAGATCTGGTGGAACATTTTATTTACTTGCTTCTTTCCTTAAATCTGCTATGACTCAACCTGACTCAAGGCAGAAAAAGTTTGCTTGACCTTGCTTGAAACAGTGAACTTAGGGGGAACTCAGAGTGCTGGGTACACTTTGCCTCAATTATCAGCTGACAAGTTAGCAAGATCTTGGTGGAACAGTCGAATGAATACCTTTGATGTCATGGCCTTGCTCTAAGAACCTACATAAACATTTTAAAAAATAAACAAACAAACAAACAACAACAAAAAAAAACGCTGATCATCTACGGGGTTCCAGATGCAGTGCTCTGCTCCCTGGGGCTGCCCTTCCGCTCCACACATCTTTGCTGAGCACCTACTTTTTGTGCGGGGCTAGACATACCACGTGCTGGGGATACCACTGGCACAGGAAAGACAAGAAGAACCCCACTTTCACTTGTGGTGATGGGGAGCCAAAGGAGTGGGATACTAGGAGCATCAAGCTCCAACTAACAACAGCAGTTTCAGACGGTGTGGAGTGCGGGGAGTTGGGTTTGGGGGGAGAGGAAGAGAGCACTGAGCAACTTATATTCTAAAATGCAGTCTTAAATCATCCCTTTTCTCAGTTAGTATTATTTCTCAGGTTATCAGTGAGGGAAAGGACGTTCTGAGAGATGATTGAACTTGTCCGAGGTCCAAAAGCTGTTATAGGACAAGAACACGGGTTTGAACGTAGGCCAGTAGCCAGTATGCTAACCTCACTCATGCCAAAGTACTTAGAAGTCTCCGGTCGGTCCCCATTTCCAGCAGGAGCCTCAGCCCCTGGATTCTCCCTTGCACAGAACGTTCCAGCCCAATGACCTCCCTGCAGTGGTTGAAGGCACCCCCTTGGCTCTGGCCTCTGGTCCTAAGCACAGTCTGGACAGCTTCCCCCCTTCGTGTAGGATACCCCACAGTTGTCCTGGGAGGTGAATCCGTGCAACTTGTGGAACCTCTTTGAGTAGCAACGCCTAACATAGAAAGTCATTCCCTTTACAAGTCCTTTTCTCTTCTGCCGGGATACTGACAAGGTTGTTTAGTCCTAGAGAAATATTTTTGAACGCAGAGTTCCTCCTTTTTAAAATTTTTTTTAAAAATGTTTTATTTATTTCTAGGAGAGAGAGGCAGCGTGAGCAGGGGAGGGTCAGAGAGAGAGGGAGTCACAGACTGAAACAGGCTCCAGGCTCTGAGCTGGCAGTCAGCACAGAGCCCGACGCGGGGCTCGAACCCACAAACCGCGAGATCCTGACCTGAGCGAAAGTCGGACGCTTAACCGACTAAGCCACCCGGGCGCCCCTCCTCCTTTTTTTTAAAAAAAAATGATTTACCGAGATATAGTTGGCATACGGTTCTCATAACTTTTTAAATGTTCTTACACGTTTTAACATCTGTGTCGGTTTTTGGTTTCAATTGACTTTTCTCTTCATCGTGGATCGTAATTTGCTACTTCTTTGCATGCTCGGTGAGCTCTGATTGTATGCAAGACATTGTCAATTTTCCCTTGTTGGGTGAAGGAGATTTTTATCTTCCTCCAAATTCCTTTAGCTTGTTCCTGGAGGCTGTTGCTTGGAAAAAAGTTTAAGGCTCTTGGATATTGCTTCTAATATGTTTAGGTGGGATCAGAGAAGTACTCATTTTAGGGCTCATTGGGGTGCCTGGGTGGCTGAGGCAGTTGAGCATCCAACTCTTGATTTCGGCTCATGATCTCATGGTTTGTGGGATTGAGCCCTACATTGGGCTCTGCGCTGACAGTGTGGAGCCTGCTTGGGATTCTCTCTCCCTTGCTGCCCCTCCTCCACTCATGTGCATACTCTCTTGCTCTCAAAAGTAAATAAACATTAAAAGAAAATAAATAAACATAAAAACCAGGTAGCAGGGTGCCTGGATGCCTTAGTCAGTTAAGCGGCTGACTCTGGCTCAGGTTATGATCTTGAGGTTCATGGGTTCAAGCCCCACGTCAGGCTCTGTACTGACAGCTCAGATCCTGGAGCCTGGTTTGGATTCTGTGTGTTTCTCTTTCTCTGCCCCTCCCCTGCTCACACTCTCTCACTTTCAAAAATAAATAAAAACATTAAAAAAATTAAAAATACATAAAATAAACTTTTTTTTAAAGTAAGGTTCATCATTCCCTGGTACTGAGGAAGGACTCTTGTGGACTTTACCCCATGTTCCAGGAGTCATGAGCTTTTCCAGGCTCACTCGTGGGAGTAGGCACTGTTCCCAGCCTGTGTGAGCAGAGGGCACTCTTTAATCCCTTTCTTTCATGAGGGCTCCAGGTCACTCCTTAGCTGAATGCTTGGGGAGAGGGGTTCTCTGCAGAGATCTGGGGTTCCCCTGTGTGCAGCTCTGCTCTCTCCAGGCCCCCGTCCCAGGAATTCCAGCTGCCTTCCTCCCCCTGACTCTCAGCTCAGTCTCCCCAGCTCCCAGGCTCCCCCTTGTCTTCTCTACCCTGTACCTCGGCCTGGTGATTTTTAAAAAAAAATTTTTTTTAGTGTTTTATTTATTTCTAGGAGAGAGAGAGACAGCGTGAGCAGGGGAAGGTCAGAGAGAGAGGGAGTCACAGACTGAAACAGGCTCCAGGCTCCGAGCTGGCAGTCAGCACAGAGCCCGACGTGGGGCTCGAACCCACGAACCGCGAGATCATGACCCAAGCGAAAGTCAGACGCTTAACCGACTAAGCCACCCAGGCGCCCCTCGGCTGGTGATTTTTATGTTCCTGAAAGTATTTTTTTTTTTTTTTAGCTTTGTTCTCAAATGAGGTTAAATTATTTGGCATCAGTTGGGTCCTTTGGGTTCTGTGTTTAAGATTGGCTAGAGCAGCACTCACTATAGGGAAGATTATTCACCAGACAGGAAGCCGGGCAATCTCAGGGCTCACTTCAATTTTTTCTTTAACCACCTCTCAGAGATCACCATCCTTTGTGGCCTCTTGTCCAGATCCTGAAAACTATTACTGTGTGTATTTTGTTGGTTTTTCAATTGTTTTAGTGGGAGCATAAATACAATCCCTCATCCTCTATCCTGCACTAAGCCAGAACTTTCCTCTCCTTATACTCCATTTATGTACATGCGTGCATATGAATGTACGTAACCTCTACGCCCAGTGTGGGGCTTGAACTTATGCTCCCGAGGTCAGAAGTAGCATGCTCTTTCTACTGAGCCAACCAAGCACTCCTCCGCTTTTCTAAACAAAGATAAGGCAGACCCCCCAAAGCTTTACACAGGCAAGAACATGCAGCTGGAACTTAATAACTTTGTTTGCTTTCTATTTATTTTATGGCTAATTTATTTATAACAATCAATTCTGTTTTCCATTAATGGTAGCATCCAAAAGTTCCATGGCTGGCTGAATTTGTTAAAGTTTAAAGGTAACTCAATTGGAAAAAAATAGTAAAAACAGACAGCAGGACATGTACAAACAGGCTGA
The DNA here is from genome assembly GCF_008692635.1 of Crocuta crocuta. Classification (NCBI taxonomy): domain Eukaryota; kingdom Metazoa; phylum Chordata; class Mammalia; order Carnivora; family Hyaenidae; genus Crocuta; species Crocuta crocuta. Next base: position 3,486,643 of record NW_027532409.1, read on the forward strand.
GAAATCAGATAAGCAAGGGTGGCGGTGGGCAATAACAGAAGTTAGGGGGCACCGAGCCCGTCGGTACCTACCTTCCAACCTGGTGACTTCCTCTTTCCTGGCCTTGACTTACCGCCTCTTGACCCACCCTGTGCTGATGTGAGAGCGAAGGTTGCACCATAGTGATATTTTTATCCTATGCGTCAGCCTCCTGTGTTGTTCTCTAGACCCTACGCCATCCAATTTAAAAGCCCCAAGGCACATGCAGCTATCAAGCACTGGATGTGTAGCTAATCCTAATGGAGATGGGTCAAACGTGTAGAATACACGCTGGGTTTAGAAGACAGTGCGAAAAACCAAAAATAATTTAGAACATCTCATCAAATAATATTTATATTGATTACATGTTATAATGAGACTGTTCAGAATATATTGGCTTAGGGGCTGCCTGGGTGGCTTAGTCGACTAAGCGTCTGACTCTTGGTTTCAGCTCAGGTGGTGATCTCACGGTTCATGAGTTCGAGCCCCACATCAGGCTCTGTGCTGCCAGTGCAGAGCCTGTTTGGATTTTCTGTCTCCTTCTCTCTGCCTCTCCCCTACTCATTCTCTCTCTTTCTTTCTCTCAATAAATAACCATTTTTAAAAAGAATATATTGGCTGAAATAAAATAAATCATTAAAATTAACGTCGCCTTTTGCTTGACTACTAGAAAATGGGACATTGTCTGTGTGGCTTATGTCCTAGTTCTGTTAGAAAGCACTGCTGTGGATGTGCTGTCCCGCTCCGCCTCCCGGCCCCAGCACAAACCCAGACACAGAATAGGAGCTTAACAAATACCTGTCCAATATTAGTGACTGAATGAACCTCAGGATGAGTGGCTTTAACCAGATGGGGAGTTTTAAGAGGGAAGAAAACTTGAAGCCCAGGGGACACCTTGGTTCTCACCTCATGCGTTGGAGGTAATGAGAACACACAGCTCCTAGACATGGTGGAGAAAAACACGAGATAATTCACGGAGAACTCTCAACACTGTGCCTGGATCAGTGGGTGTGCTCAAGACAAATTACGGGTTCTAGGAAAAATGTCTTCATTTAGAACCACACCCTGTGAAAGGCCTCAGCAACCATGTACCAAGAATTAATAGGAAAGATTCTTTTCAGTGGGTTTTCTCTTGCTGATTATGCAAATGTGCTTCATATACTTCACATGGCTCATGGATAAGGGCTCAGCTCTGAGGGCCACCTTCGTGCCCCCCATTCCCCCCACTTTCTGGTGTCCTGATATCTTGCTACTTAGAAGCCATGCTGTGTGTATGTGTGCACACGTGCGCATGTGTGCATGTGTGTGCGTGCGTGTGTGTGTGTATGTGTGTGTGTATCAGTAAAACACTTTCTTCCAGGTCTTATCTTATTGCTAAAAATAATGTACTTGTAAATTGCTTTATAAATTATTTATTGCGAGGGGCTTCATCATTGAACAACTGCTACAGCGTACTGTGAAGATGGGGGGCAGGGGTACTGGTGGGGAAGGAAGGAGAGAAGAAGGCATTGGAATCACTTATAAATAATATATTCATTGGTCAAAGAAAGTTATCGCCTTTTATGAAGTGTTTGGAATTCGTCTTGCATACTAAGTGGGTGTCCTCTTACCAGCTCCTGAGTGATCTGCCCCAGCCTCCTTGATTCACCGTCTCTGAATCTGGGGATTGGGATGCCGTTTATTTATTTCCACCAAAGCTACCATTGCCATGTCTTATCACCTGGAAATAAACAGCAAACGGGGCTGACCGGTGCCTCTGAGGAAACACAAAGATGTGTTGGCAACTCCCAGGAGCGAAGTCTGTGCCCCTGAGTTGGGCTCTGCATTTGGTATTCATCGCGTAAGCGCCGCGCCTAATGAAGGCATTTGGTATTCATGTGGATGTCACATGTATTTCCAGAGACGCTGGGCTCTAATTTAGCACGGGTTAATGGACACCTCTATTAAAGTGTTATCGAAAGTTTGACATTCAAATAACCCAGTTTAAAAATCAGACAAACTTAGACATTAAATCTGAAGGGGAGGAAATGTAGAAGGAGTCAAGTATATAAATGCCAACTTTAGAAGGAAATACTAATCCTCCCTGGAGAGGGATGAATGGTTGATCCAAGGGCTTCTTGCTCTCTCACTTTCCCTCACCCTTCCGTGCCTAAGCCTTGGCACATTCCCTGGCTTCTGCAGGCCAACGCCTCCACCCTATGTGTTGGGGAGGGGACAGGCGAGGGGAGCGACAAAAGGAAGGGCACAATCATAGCAAATGAAAGGCGTCACTCGCCTCTGACAATCCCCACCATACAGTTGGCCCTGTAGCTCTGCCCCTTTCCGTAACTGTCTTAAGGCACCTTAGACTATTTCACATGAGATATAAAGTAAAATTCAAGTTCAGGGAACTTAACTGATTCGAAGAGGGCCACACTTCACTGGCAAATAGTAAGATAGGATTAGAACATTCACTATACCTATATTTATCTTCTCTATTCATTAACTTAACACATATTTATTAGGCACTTACTTTGTGCCAAACTCACTTGCTAACTGGTTGATATTAGTAAACAAAACAGATTCTTCCTACAGCTACTCTGGGAAAAAGTCCAATCATGTTTTATAAAACTAAACTTATACTTACTCTATGGCCCAACAAATTCACCCCGAGATATTTACCTAAGATAAACAAATATAATAAAATGTAACAGAATACTCATGGCCTCTTAATCATACAAACCAAAGAACAAGATACATGAATGTAGTATAATGTTCATGACTTCTTTGTTAATAATGGCCCCAAATAGAAAATAGTCCAGGTGTTCATCCCCAGAAGAACACACAAACTGTGGTGTAACTGCACATAGGAACACTACTCAGCAACAAAAAGAATAAACTGTTGACATATGTCACAATTTGGAAGAATCTCAAAGCCAGTATGTTGAGGGAAAGAAGTCTTACAAAAAACGGTACATGCTCTATGAGTCCAGTCATGAAATTCTAGGAAAAGAAAAACTAATCGATGTTGAGAAGGGTCAGAATAGTAGTTGCCTTAAGGGCGAATGGAATTGGGGTTTCACTAACAAGAGGCATAAGGAAACCTTTATAGTGACATTAATGTTTTGTATTTTGGTGGGGGTTTTGATTAGACAGGTGTGTGCCTTTGCAAAACTCATAAAATCATATACATCACACTTGTACATTTTGCTATATAAGCATCTTACATCAAGGGCGGGCTGCCTAGGTGGCTCAGTCAGTTAAGAGTCCAACTCTTGATCTTGGCTCAGGTCATGATCTCATGGTTCATGAGTTTGAGTGTCACATCAGGCTCTGCACTCGCAGTACAGAGCCTGCTTGGGATTCTCTCTCTCCCCCTTTCTCCCTGCCCCTTACCTACTCTCTCTCTCTCTCTCTCTCTCAATAAATAAACTTAAAAAAAAAGAAAGAAAGAAAGGGGACACCTGGGTGGCTCAGTCAGCTAGGCATCTGACTTTGTCTCGGGTCATGATCTCACAGTTGGTGAGTTTGAGCCCTGCATCAGTCTCTGTGCTGACAGCTTGGAGACTGNCGGAAACCAACTTGACAATAAACTCTTTAAAAAAATTTCTTTAAAAGGAAAGAAAAAAGAATCATGAATGAATATTGAACTGTGGTGAATAACAACGTGCATACTGACATGCTTAGGGGTGAATGCTTAGGTACCAATGTCTTCAGCTCAGTTTGAAATACATCAAGAAATAAGAGGGATGAAGGAGGGGGGGATAGAGAGATGGTAGATGGATAAATATGTAATAAAGATAACACAGCAAAATGCTGTTTGTATAGAATGGAAGTCCTTTCTTCAATTCTTTCACTTTTTGGTAGGTTTACATTTTCTGTTATAACATGTGGAGAAAAAATATTTTAAAATAAACAAACTCTTGTATGCATGTTGCTGATATTCTGGCAGTGAAGAACGGCAAACAAGATAAATACACAGATAAACATACAATTGCAGGTTTTGTTAATGGTCATAAGGAACAAAGATAGAGTCCAGTGTGAGGAATATATTGGGGGAACTTGTATTCACAGGTGGTCATAGAAAACCTCTTTGGGGAAGTCATGTTCAGAAAGCAAGCGAGACAGGAAGTTGAGAAAAGCAATGATAAAAAGTGTATGCCGGCAGGTAAGCAGGAAGGGTGGAGAGCAGGAGCGAAGTCCCCAGGGCAGGAGACACCTTAGCATATGCAAAGAAAGGCAAGGAGGCCGCATGGATGGGGCACGGCCCAAGAAGGCAAGAACCAGCCAACCAGCAGGAAGTGAGGGAGGAAGGGTAGGCAGTGCCTTAGATGATTCCATAGTTCCCAGGCCCTGGTAAGTTTTTTTGATCGTCTCTGGGTTAGTCAGGGCACTTCGAGGAGGCTGTGCTCAAAGTTGATTGCTAACACAATACTAATGATCATTAATATTTATTAAGTACTATATGCCCAGCACTGTGTCAAGTGCCTTCTAATTTACCTTATTTAAACGTCACATCTGTCCAAGCCATATACTATTTTAAATAAATATATAAGGATGCATTACCCATTATACACACGAGGAAAGTGAGGTTTGGGAAAGGATAAGTGGCTCCCTTAAAGTCATGCAGCTAGTCCAGTGTGGGGCTGAGATAGTTTGCAATAATAAAGGTCAGGTAGTCAGGTCACCTGAGAAATACTGGGAAGAACTGGATGTTTAACCAACAAGGAGAGAGATCACCCTGGAGCCACAACTGTGGCAGATCCTCTAGGGATCTGCAAAGCTATCGTGGGGAAGAGAGATTTTATTTGTACCCTAGAGTCACATGGGTCTGAATTAGCATCAGTGAGAAGACATTCCGAAAAAGCAAATTTGAGGCCAATGCTGGGAAACAAAAAATTATGAGGAATGGATTTGTCCAGAGATGGAAGAAGCCACATCAGCAATTATGACTCATGACAGACTCCTTCCCTTGAAGTCATTGGAGCAGAGGATGAATGGCCGCAGTACAGAGGAACCCAGACATCATGTGTGGGTTGGACCCGATGACTTACAAGTGCCTCGCAGCCCTGAGATTGTGGGATTGGGACCAACCACTCAGGCTCTGTGTGCTGCTCTGGCTTCCCCAGCAGGTTGGAAGCAGCCGTCTTTCTAGAGCTGTGGTAATAGCATCTTCACGTAAACAACATTTTCCATTGAAGCCATGTTCATTGCTGGTCTCACAAGAATCACCAGAAAGACTGGAGCACTGGATACGTAGGAAAAAGCTGAATTGGCTGGGGTGCTTGGGTGCCTCAATCGGTTAAGCAGTTAAACATCTGACTCTTGATATTGGCTCAGGTCATGATCTAACGGTTCATGAGATTGAGCCCTGAGTCAGGCTCTGCTCTGACAGTGAGGAGCCTGCTTGGGATCCTCTCTCTCTCTCTCTCTCTCTCTCTCTCTCTCTCTCTGTCTGGCTCTCAATCTCTCGCTCTCAAAATAAATAATAAATAAATATTTTTCAAAGAAAGAAAAAAGCAGAACTGGCAATACAAGGGCAATCACTGCTCACAAGGGGGAATGGGTGAGATTTCTCTGAGTGGGGACACTCTCTGGCATTGGCTGGTCTATGGTGCTGTTCTATGGAGCTCAAGACAGATAACCTGGGAGTTCCCAGTGTTTATGGATAGATCTCTATGGCCTGGGATATTTCTCAGGGTTGGAAATACAGAGCATAAAAAACCCATGGCATAAAGTGGATATATATGTGCGTATGTGTGTGTGTGTGTGTGTGTGTGTGTATATATATATATATTTATAAATATATATATATTTGTATATATACAAATATATATATATATATATATTTAAGTTAATCCCAGCTTTGAACTCAGCTGGATAGGCCAACAAGAGCTATAATTGCCATTCTCATGTTGTAAGTGACTACTTGTGCTTGTCTCCTTCACCAGCACCCCAACCTGTAAATGGATAAGACATGAAATGATTGGAGGGCCTGCCAAGTACCAGGCTCTGTGATAGGCACTGTATTATACATCTCATTGAATCCTCACAGTGACTCGGTGTTAGCCTCTATTATTTCCCCAGTTCACCGATGAAGACAGGGATCTTGAGTAACTGCTCTTAAACTCTCACAATTGCAGTATGGCAAAATGGGTATCTGATCCTACCCACCTCAGACTCCACAATCTTTGTTTATTACTACAGCCGATGCATGAATGAGTGAATGGATCAATGAATGAATGAGTGGCACCTTAAAGTAAAATCATGAATCCAATAAACCTGGGCCATTAGCCTGGGATATAACCATAAATAACAATGAAGAGAAAATTATTTCCAAAAAGGCAAGGCTGAGTAAAGCAAGGAAGCCAGGCATAATTTTTCTCTAAGCTTTCTAGTAGCCAAGTGGGAGAGAAAAGGGGCACAGATGGGCTACCTGGCTCTCGTGTCCACCAAAGGGAGGAAGAAGAACTCATATGGAAAGAGTGACTAGCTTCCTTCCCCTGAGCCCCTTATGTGTGAACATCTCTGAGCAAGGTCCCAGCTCCTGGGATCTGCGATGTCTAGGCTTAGAATCCTATGTCTGCCCATTTGGTCCATTCAACAGCCCTTTAAAATGATTTACTTTGGATATAAAGTGTAAGATTTTGCATCCAGCAGCGGTCCTGGACTTCTTAGGAATGGTTTGACGTCAATGACTCAAAAATATGATTATTGTTGGAAAACAGAGTTGGGATAGGTTGGCCAGCATATGGGTGCATCTCTGGACCAAACTCTAGGGCAGCACTTATTAGTGCAGGACCATTCTCTTTATGCTGCTTAACCTCCCCTTGGGGAGACCACCAAGAGTCAGTTGTCCTGTGGTGGAAATAACCTAGCTGTAAGTATCTTGATAATATCTAGTCCCCAGTTTCAGATCTTTTAGCTGATTTCAAAATAGGCCTTAAGTATCCTATCTCAGCTCCTGTTAGCAGAGCACAACATCTCCTACATTTCTCTTCCAACATGATGGTCCCTGGTTCCTTCATATTGTGACAGAAATGTTATTTCGACAGTTCAAATAATACAATTTGTTCCAATTCCTATAGGGGAAAAGAAACAGTCACAGGAGAGGTAAGTCAATGTCTTAAAATTCACATATATTATAAGTGATGGAACTGACTTCCAACCCCAGGGTTATGTCAGACTCCAAATCTTTTCCCACTGCACCACCCTGTCTCTTTAATAAGAGTAATTAACAGCCTACTCCTAGTAAGGTGCAGCCACATGACAACACAGCCTTCTCTGTTAAGGCTCACACTTTCCATGTTGTTTCAAACATATGTGAAAGGATAAAGCTCACAGTGGAGTCTGAAGTCAGGGTTGCTTTCTACTTAGGCAAGATGTCTACGAGGACACCAGGTAAACGTCTTTGCTCTATCCTCTTTTCTTGAGCTTACTGTTATTATTGTACTTCCAACAATAAGACTGTCCCTTTAAGAGTCAAGACCCCATAGTTTCTGTAGATTTCCCCTGGCAACTCTGAGATCCTGCCCATGGACCTCTTAGCATCTGATTAAATATGAATGTGAAGGTGATTGTGGAAGTGAGCCTACTCACTTGTGATCCTTTCCCTGGAAATTCCCATTACTAAAACATGGCTGAAGAGGGCTGAAAACAGGGCCAGCCCATTACCTATTAATTCTTAATACACTGGCTGATTATAACGAGACTTGGATGCTGAACAGGGATGGGTAGACAAGATCCTGTCTGTACCTAAGATCTAATCTGAATGAAAGCCAAGGAGCTGAAATGATACCCCAGACACCCTAGGTAGTCCATTTATACTCAGCCCAGACAGATCCAAGCCAGGGACTCCCTGGCCCTGTCTGATGAGCTCCCAGTGTTCACCGTCTGACCCAAAGCAACAGCTTTAAACAGGCGCTACTAGCAAATTCTTCTGCAGGCATGTGCCTAAACTTTTATGTCTGCCTCTGTCTGCAGCTCATGTTATTTCACACTCAGTCTAAGAATCGAGCCTCAAATCACATCATCTGCCAGAGTAGGATGCAAAGGTTACACTCTGAGATGGACTGTAGATGGGACAAGCCAGAAGCTAGTGTGGGAAATCAATTTCACCTCAAGGGACATCTTTAATGGATTGGCACTGGCTGCTTGGAAGGCTGTGCTGAAGACTCTGAAGCTATGTCCAGGCCCAGTGGGAAAGAGGCAGTAATTGATTAGTGATGTTTCCACAGACCAGGGAGTAGGATGAGAGCAGCAAGTGTGTCTATCATTTGCCACATCTGAGAGTTCTCTGTCTTTCTAACACAGAGAAGAATTTCCCCTCTCTGCACTTAGATCAACTGCCTGTGGCAACACTGTGCTGTAGGGCATCCCTGCTTCGTGGAGGAAGAGACCACAGGCTTGACTTGGAAGAATTAACCTTGGGATTCAGCTCCACAAAGATGTATATGGCTTCTGGCCACACTCCAATGCCATGACCAGTCTCAGCAACCTCTTCTCTTCCCTCATCAGTCCTACGACATGGGCACCGAGTCCATTCTGAACTCTTGGCTCCTAGAGCTGGCTCCTGTCTTGATGTCTTTCTGTGCACATGTCCAGCATCATTCCACGGTGACATCCTATGCCCTGAGCAGAATTTGACTTTTCTAAGGACTGTGGACATGCCCTCCGGTATCTCTTTGTTCTCCAGTCATGGTACAGTAGATGATATCCTTCCATATTTGTCTATTTCAATCCCTTCACTCTGTAAAGGAGAAGTCGGAGGTGTAGAAAAGACAAGAGATTTTTCAGAAGACCAACCAGAGATATGGTAATCGCAGAGCTATGACGCTAACCTCCTGATCCCTGGTCTGGGTCTTCCCACTGTGAGGTGTGGGACTGCTCTGTTTCCAGAACCAGCTGCCAGGCAACACCTGACCCTTATGACATACTGTACATGTCCTCACTCTCATAACTGCAGTGGGACCCCCTAGGTGAAGACCAAAGCTATATACCTTTGAGAGGCCCTAGTAGGTCTGAGGGACTACTTGGGGAAACCATCATGCTTTCAATTCACACAGTCCTCAAGCTCACAAGATGGTCCAAGCCAGAACTTTGGGGCTGAGAACTAGGATACATAAGCTATCTAGAATAAAGACTGCCTCCGAGTCCCTCAGCCAGCCCACGTTAAGGTATATGAATAACACTAAGGGGGAGACACTCAAAGTTCACAATCTATGTGTATTTTATTCATTTGAGGCCTTTAATCCCAGGTGACATGGAAAGGCTTGTGAATTCTTTTCAAAACCACTTGTTTATACATCCAGGTGTTCTGTCTGTGAGAAGGAATGAGTTGTGTCCTCCTGACCACTATAGTCCCCACTCCAGCTCCCAAGTGTCTAAAACAAAACCAGACTGGTGTCTACAAGTGCAGTGTGGACGTGAGAACATTTGGATGGTCCTTGGGAAGGTGTGCGGTTAGATACAGTGCAATGGAGGAAAAGACCTGAGGCTGGATACAGCCTGGGGTTAGCTCAGAAAGTCACAGAAAGCTGGTGGCATGCTACTAGCATGGCACCATGAAGAGGCACAACTTTGAAAGGCCAGAGCATGATGGGAAAGAGAATGGATTCAGGATCCAGTCTGTCTGGGTTCCAATCCCACCTTTAACACAGGCTCTGATGGGTCCCTTAACCTGCCTATCACTCAGTTTCCTCATCTGTGAAGTGGAGAAAATAATATCCCCTATTTTTGAGAGTTTTTGAGAAAATTAACTGAGCTAGTGTATGAAATGTTTGGAATGGTTCCTGAATTCTCTAGCAGGCTGTGTGTAGATATTTAACAAGATTTAATACCAAAGAAGAATAAAGAAGCAATTGGCAGTGTAGTAACAGACATTTACCAGTGGGTTCCCAAACATCTAGTCTCCACTATTAACAGCTCTAATTCCATTAAAGAGACCTTGCCATCCTCAGTCTTCAAATTTTGAGAAAAGCAGGACGTGGAGCATGTAACCCAAAGTCTCCTCTTTCCAGGTCGTAGTGAAGGATGGGCACATCTCCTAAGTCTATCTGATCCCCAGCTCTTCAGACCATATGGCAATGACCACCTAGAACACTTTTCCATTGGAGGTAAATCTGGAAGGAGCTGCCAGCCACCACTTTACAAGAGGAGGAGAGTCCACTTGGGAATGGAAACCAAACAGAAAACACATTTATGCAAGTTGAGATGGAAAAAATATCTTGATGACATCATTCGGCCCCCTGTATCAAGCCACATCTGAAGGCTGATTACTCATGGACTTTTCAGTTATATGAGTCAATAAATTCCCTTTTGGCTTAAGCCAGTTTGGATTGGGTTTTCTGTAACTTACAACTGAAAGAGTATTCAGTTATGAATACCTGTGTAAACACATATCGGATTTGGATACTTGGATACCACTTTGAAGAGCTACTGCCAAATCTAACACCTTGGAGTGAATAAGAGCTCATCAAGGCTTCGGGTACTTTATTCTACCCATGGGGCATTCTATTCCCATGCATTGGGAATGATCTAATCAACCTTAGGGGTTGCTTTAAGAATTCAATGATAGACCATGTTAGAGAATGCCTAACACAGTGACCTCCACATTTTGGGGGTCTCAGTCAATGTCCAGCAGGATGTCCCAGAAATGTGGGAGCTCAGAAGTAAATACATTTGTAATTCAGATCGGAATTATTTCTATAAGAGTTCTAAGTGACATCTAAGTGACAGATAAAAGCATGTGCTGAAACTAGAGTGGGGAATTGAGGAAGGGTGGAAGTTTGGATAAAAGCAAAAGAAACAGGATGCAAATTGTTTTCCATCAAAGTGTGTAGCAAATAATAACAAAGCATTCTGGATTCATATAAAAATTTTATATTCTAAAGCAGTTGCCCTCATATTTTTCTAGGAATGAAAAATAGGTGGTGTACTGTTCATCATACAGGTTTCTCAGACTTGGTTAATTGCAATGTCTGGGGAATAACCCCGAGAATCTGTATTTTGTAACCACAATCCAATGCAAGTTTGGAGAAAACTGTTGGAATATTCAAAACACTTCATGCACATAATGTAACTTTTCTTCCCACTACATTTCTGATGAGTTAGTGTCACCATTCTGGAAATTAAGTAAACAAAAGAGAGCTGACAAACTTGCCAGAAAAATGTTTTCGAGGCAAACTTCTATATAATTTCAGGGCTGGGAATTTGTAAGCTCCAACTCACGATTGTGTTCCACATTCTCCAGAAAGTAGAGTGGAAAATGCACTATGTCCAAAGATGCCCATTGCTGTGGAATCTAAATTAGAAAAATTGGAAAATGCCCTTGAGCTACATCTGTGATGCCCTAACCAGATGGCTCTGTAGAAGATGGCCTTCCCCTCTTTGGAAATTCCTCGCCTGAAGAAAACTGACTTGCCAGAGGGTACAGCCCACAGCCACTGACTAAACCATATGGTAGTAAAAATGCCCTGTCTTGGGGCGTTTGGATGGCTCAGTTGGTTAAGCATCCGACTTCTGCTCAGGTCATCATCTCGTAGTTTGTGGGTTCGAGCTCCGCTTCAGGCTTTGTGCTGACAGCTCAGGGCTTGGAACCTGCTTCGGATTCTGTGTCTCCCTCTCTCTCTCTGCCCCTCCTTCACTCATGCTGTATCTCTCTCTCTCTCTCTTTCAAAAATAAATGAACACTAAAAAAATGCCCTGTCTTTATGCCCCACCTTGAGATAACTCTGTAAGACTACCCCAGCCTCAAAACTCTTCCTGGAGTCAGCTGAGTGGTTCATTGCCAAGGTATGACAGCTCAATTTCTCCCTCTGCCCAGCCCTGCTTTCTATTCCTGCTTTCCATGACTGTTGTCTCTCAAGCACACTCTGCAATCAACCTTTTGCCTGCTAATCCCCCTCTCAGAGCCCACGTCCAGTGGAACCCAACCGGGGACAGTCCTCCATGTTTAGGAATGGGGAACTAATTAAATATTTTATTGTCCATTCATTTAATGGAATACTTTCTTGCATTTAAAAATGTTATTTATGCAGACTGGGAAGAAAATTAAAATGAAATGTAAATGATAAAATATAATCAATGAGAGTACAATACAAAACTCCATTCAGGCCATGATTATTATAATGCAGAATTTATCTACAGGCGTAGGGCTGGAAGGAGTGCACAGAAACTAAATGCTTATTTGGGATGGAGAGAGAAGACGAGTTATCTATGATTCGTTTGGAGGTGTTTCAAATCATTATTATGACACCATTTCCATAGCCGACAGAAAGGTACACTGAATAATGAATCAGATAGTCACTTGATAAAGAGAAGTCTTAAAGAAATGCCAAGAGCAGGTATCCTATCTTGTAGAAAATACTTCTTGGGGAGAAGAGTTAAATCAAACTTTTACTGTTGTGTTCCTGTGTCCCACTGCTGTCCGTCTATCCCCTGGTTGGAAGCTCAAGCAGCCAAGCAGGAAAGCTCATCCCCATGGTGGCCAGGTGGGTCTTCAGGAAAACTGCACCATTGATTGTCCTCACCCTTCCTTTCCGGCAACATCTACCCTTCCTAACTGCTTGCGAAGTCTCTCCAACTTATCCATTGGAGTATCAATATTTGGCCTCCTGAAAAACAAAGAGAACCAATGTCAAATAATTCTTGACCGCAATTCCTTTCCAGAGGGACGAATCTGAGTCTTGCTCTCCAGTGTCCCACAGGCTTTGCTGGGACCATGCACAGAGCTAACCTGTTCACTGACTCAAGCTGAATGGCCTCCCTGCCCTTTCTGATCTCACCTTTCCACTCCCAGATAAATGACTCCACTGAAGGTCTTGTGTCAGCGGATACTCCTGGAGAGTATCCCCCCCACCTGCACCACTCACCCGTTCCTTAATCCCTACCCAGATGGTGTTATGAAAATGTCACTATTTGGGGAGGCAGATATTGGCAGAAGGTTTGTAGTGACATTGAAAGATGACACAGTGCAGAACACCAAAAACCCCAAGGGGAATGTTAGTTGTACCAACAACCAAATGTTCCTTGGCTGCCCCTGACCCTGGTCTGCTTTCTCTCCAGAGACCTTAACCAACTGACTCTTCCTGGACTGTCTTCCTCACATTGCCCCCCTTTCCTCCCAGGTGGCCTGTGGAAGGATAAAAAGTTACCCCCACCCATCCAAGCTATGCCCAGAGACCTGAGCGAAGTACACGTACTCTTTCACCAAGTCAGCATCCTTGAGTCTCCTAAAGAAAAACTCTTTCTCTCTCTGAGTTGAACGCAATCACTTTTGTCTTATGCATAGTTTTCTTCCAACCTACTTAACATCCTTGGCATTAGTATTTAGAGGCTTCCAGAAATGCCCCCTCTGTGATTTCAATTGCCATTCACTCTCTGAGCCCAGAGGACAGCCACATTCATTATTTGGGGAATCTTTTCCTCCAGCTGGGTGATGGCAGACCCACTGAGCACTTTCCCCTAGCAGACCCCTCAGAGTGGCCCCCTGGCTATCCTGTCCCAGGAACACCAGCGGTACTCCCTCTGGCCCCACCCCCCGAGATCTGAGCTTATCAGAGGAGAGGCTCAGGAAAGGTTAAGGGAAGGGTGCTCATCACACAGGGAAGTTTCTCAGAACCATTAAACATAGAATCACCATGTCATCCAGCAATTCTACTTCTGGGCATACACACAACAAATTGAAATCAGAGACTCGCATGGATATTTACACACCCATGGCACACAGCAGCCTTATTCACAATAACCAAAAAGTGGAAGCAACCCAAGTTCATGGGCAGATGAACAGGGAAACAATGTGGCCTATCCCTAGGATGGAATATTATTCAGCCCTAGAAAGGAAGTCCCGACACAGGCTATGGCATGTACCTGGAAGACCTCGTGCTAAGTGAAATAAACCATTCACAAAAGGACAGACACTATGATTTTGCTTATGTGATGTACCTAATGCAGCCAAATTCACAGAGACAAAGTAGAACAGTGGGTGTCAGTGGTTTTGGGAAGAGAGAGGAATGGGGGCTTTGACGGACGTGGAGCTTCAGTTGGAGAAAATGAGGTTTTAAAGACAGCTAGTGGTGACCATCGCCCAGCGGTATGAGCGTACTTAACGACACTGCACTTTAGATTTTAAAAAGTAGTTAAAATGGTAAATTTTATGTCATATATTTTACCACAGCTTACAAAATGTAAATAAATGGGGGAAAAAAAGAAGAAGAAAGAAAACAGGAAGGCAGGCTCCCCTTCCCTGCTTCTAGAAGCTCCTCCTTTAGCTGCTGCCCAAAAATAGACCCGCAGCATTAGCATTGCGCCTGTCTCCTTGTTAATTGTCTTGTTTTAGATGCAGATGTTTTTCACTTACAGACAGTGGTTTTGGGGACTAGGAATACAAAATGTGCTGGTTTGGCATTTCTGAACCCAGTAAAACTTTGATTAGTTTGAATGGTATCGCTCCGCCAGAGAAAAACATCAGATCCAGGAAAGCCCAGCCCTTTGTTTAACACAAGCTCTAACTTAACAAGATCCCTTTTAAGCAGGAACGCCTGTGGAATCAAGCATTTTCTTTGTTCCCTGAGATTCTATTTTTTAATACTTAGGAGGGATGCGTGTGTGTGTCTTCTCTTTCATTTTCTTTCTTTTTCCTTTTTTAAGGTTTCTTTTTGCCTACATAAGGTGAAAAAGCAGAAATGATCAGAGAACTAGTTTCCTGCTCAGTCTCGGAAGGGGTGAGGAGTTACCTGCCTTGCAGGGTCTCTTACCTAAAATATCCAGGAAGAAACCATCCCAGGGCCTGCACTCCCTCATCTCCAGCTTTCACTCTCCATCACTCAAAGGCTGCACTTCAAAGAATCTATCCACTAGTCAAGGCCCAAAGGAAAATTAAACTTGGAAGGGGCTGGGTCTTTATGTGAAGTGCCCTGGGTTTGACTCTGAGAGCTGTCATTTACCAGCTGTGTGACTATTAATCCACTAAACTCATTTCATCTTTTATAAATTGGGAGTAATAATAGTATCCATTCCGCAAGGAAGGAGGAAGGATTAATCCAGATGATGGCTAGAAAGCACCTAGCACACACCACGGCATACAGCAATAAGCTCAGGAAAGTTCAATTTGGGTGACAGAAAGCACATTTTAGGGGCGCCTAGGTGGCTCAGTCAGTTAAGCATCCGACTCTTGGTTTCAGCACAGCTCATAACATCATGGTTTGTGAGTTTCAGCCCCGCATCGGGCTCTGTGCTGACAGTGCAGAGCCTGTTTGGGTTTCTCTCTCTTCCTCTCTCTCTGCCTCTACCCGGCTCATGTGCTCTTTCTCTCTTTCTCTAAATAAATAAATTTTAAAAAAGGTTTTATAGGGGCACCCAGGTGGCTCAGTTTGTTAGCATATGACTTCAGCTCAGGTCTTGATCTTACAAGTTTGTGGGTCTGAGCCCCATGTCAGGCTCTGTGCTGACAACTCAAAGCCTGGGGCCTGCTTCTGATTTGTGTTTCTCTCTCTCTCTCTCTCTCTCTCTCTCTCTGCCCCTCCTCCACTCATGTTCTGTCTCTCTCTCTCTCAAAAATCAATAAACATAAAAAAAGGTTTTTTTAAAAGCCCGTTTTATATTAGTAACTCTTGATTCTGGAAAGGAAGATGATATAAGGTTGATCTCTGAAGAAAGAGTCTGTCTGGGCTCCTTAAACTTTGAAAAATCCACACGCTCTTGATAACACAGCTCACACCGAAGGCTACTGAAGAGATGTACAACAGAATATAAGGAGGTATATCTTATTTTCAAAAGGATTATCTCATCCCTGATGTTTGGCAATAGTGATTTTCCATACACAGGCAAGAATTTTATAGACTCCCCTTAATAGCAATGTGCCAGGTTCAGTAACAGTAACAATATATCGTTTCATGACTCCAAATTCAACTCTTCTTAAAAGTACTGGAGCAAAATGCCAGCTAAGTGTGGGATTTACTGATTTAGCTGTAGAGGAAAGAAATTCTGCAGATCAGATCAATACAATCAGTAAAAACAAACTGCAGAATCCCCATTTTCTACCGGAGGTCTGCAAGTGAGGGCATTAGATGAGGCACCTGAATTATTCCTGAGCACTTCATCTTGAGTGGCTGGAAACGGTACTTTAAAACCATTACAGGGAGAGACTATGATTTTAGGTCACCGTGATTAAATTAAATGTCCTGTACGAAAAGTTATAGTTAACATTTTTTTTTTGATCCAAAAATTAGAATCGGTGAGAGAATAGTTTTGATCAGCCAGGGCGCTGGGTCAAGCCCTAACCCTCAATTAATTCTTTCAATGACTTTTAGGACCCACATCCCTCGTAATAAGAAGACGCAAACTGGAAATACCATTTCTTAGACCATACGTGGAAGTACAATTCACTGTGACTGGATTCGAAACCGTTTTATCGTTATCACCATCGCCGTTACTATTATCGTTACATGTTTATTAATAATCACGTTTCAACACAAGAGCAGTTTTCCTTTTAGTTGCCTGGGGAAGTTGCCTGTTTGGTGATCAGCCGTGTGCAGTCATGAGAAAGAAGGAGAGCATCACATAGGTACTCACACATACTACTGAGCGTGTAAATTTGTGATTATTTTGAAGGACAATTTACCCTTGTCTATTGTCATATAAAGCCCATATTTACATTGCTTCAACCCCACACTACTACTGCTTAGTAACTCTCTGAGAAAAATATTCACAGACGTGTCCCCAAAATGAAAAGACTCCAGAGGCCAGAGGCACCTGGGTGGCTCAGTCATTTAAGGATCTGACTCTTGATTTTGGTTCGGGTCGTGATCTCACGGTGCATGGGATCAAGCCCTGCCTTGGGCTCTGGGCTGATAGCATGGAGCCTGCTTGAGATTCTCTCTCCCCCTCTCCATCTGCCTCTTCCTCTTTCTTTCTCAAAATAAATAAACTTGCTACTTGACATGGTACAAATGCCTCCACTCTGGCCAGTTTCGAGCTGCCAGCACAATCCTTCTGAACGTGGGGAAGTGAGCCCATGCTTGGCCCTCACATGCCAGTGCTACTCCACTCTGGGAACCTAGGCTGTTAAGTGAACGAAGGAGCAGAGCAATATGTACAATGTATTATATAACGAGAGCACAAGTGTATATTATGTTCTTTGCTTTACACAGGTGCATAAAAATTGGTGAGTGGGTCACGTCTGGGGAGAGAAGTGAGCTTACTAGTGGAGGAGGGAAGGAGCAACTCCTGCTTTGTATCAGTTGAATGCTTGGAAGCTGAAAATGTAGTACCTCCGTGATTCAGTTTAAAAGACAATTACATATCCTGTGCATGTCCAGAAAGAGTAGGTGAGATTTTGATAAGTTCGCCTATGACCGGCTTGGACTCAGATGGGCAGGTGGGTAGATCAGTAGATTGACAGACAGACAGATGGACAGACAGATAGATAACTCCGAGGAGCAAGGGAAGGGAGAAAGAGAAAGAGAAGTATGAGAGCACCGGGGTGACGGGCAAGGCTGTCCAGGTGAGGCTGGTGCATGGTTAAAGTATAAGGTAAAAGAAGGGGAGGCTGGAGGTGGGAAAGGGAGTGACTTAGGTAGAAACACAGGCCAGAGAGAAGTCAGAAGCCTCTCAGAGGCTCAGCNCGGGTGCATGTTCTCCAGTTGGGTGGTGAGCAGAGCTTAACTAATGCTGCCTCTTCCACCTGCACACATGTGCTGATGGGGGCCAAGGAGCTCCGGGGACCCAAGATCCGGAGAAAGTAGAAAAGGTTTGCCATGGTTCTTGGTAAGACTGGGAATGTGGGCCAAACTGCTGTATGATGGCAGGGAGGCATTAAGGTCCAGCCTGAGTTTGGGGATATTAATTTATATTCATATAAACGGTCGCAGTTACATTGGTTTACAGTTACGGGAGGGTTAATTTGGCAGAGAAGTCCAGTTCTCGGGCTCCCTCTGCCCCTCACAGTGAAGCCGGGGGCACCACTGACTGTGTCTAGGCCTCAGTTTCAACATCCACAAAAGAGGGATAATAGCACGTATCCTGCGCCATCCATGGCTGTGAGAGAAGCAAAAAAGACCGCAGCAGAGGGGAGAGAGCTAGGAGTGACAGAGACAGGCTGGGCGTGTCCTGAAGTGTCAGGGCCCAGGTCACCACTCTGTCTATGAAGCCCTAATAAATCTCAGTGGAAGATACAGGGTTAGTTGGTAATGGAAGGCGGCTAAGTGAACGTGACCCAGCCTGTGCTCAGGGCAGGACAGATTCCCGATAAGTGGTATTCCGAGAAGAGGTTGACCTCACTCAAAGGCACCAGAGAAGGTGCCTCCTCAGTGCAGGGGAGGAGCTCCCGTCCTAGCGAGCACCAGAGCCCCGATGGGCCAGCAGAAGTCGATGTGTCCTCACCCACATCCCACAGCAGCTTTGAGAAAGAAATCTGAGAGTCTGTGCCAGGGTGGAAAGTGGCTCTCAGAAATCTTGCCTCCATGTCCAGCGAGCTGAGGGGTGTTCCTCACTTCTGCCCAAGTTGTCTCTGCACCGGGGGAACATAGTTGTGCTGTAAACATATCTGGTCCTGATGTGGAGACATGCATGCATTACAATGACTGCATGGATTAATACACCCCACAGAATGCCTGCAATCTCCCTTCCTAATCTCTCCTGGGTTAGCGTCCAGGTCAGACCCAAATAAGGAAGTGTGATTCATAACTGGTTGACTGTTAGACACCCCTCGCCCCACTCCAACCCTACTGGCTTTCTTTCGCTCTTTGAACACATCGTGATCTGTTATACCTCAGGGCCTTTAGATTTACTAGCATGTTCTTCCTCCACATTTGCTCACAACTGGCTCATCCTGCCTTCCAGAGCTCAGCTGAAATGTCTGACATTTGTAGGGGACACATGGATTAACCCATGACATGTCTTGAACATTGTACTAAAGAAGTAGGACACCATCCTGGAGGCAATAGGGAAGATTCAACAGATTTTAGACCGAGGAGAGACTTGTTTGAAGCAGACTTTGGGATCAATCACTGGGGCGGTGTTCTGTAGGATGAACCGAAAGCAAGGAGAAATCATGAAGCCATGGCGACAGTCACAATGAGAAATGAAGAAGATCAAGAGTAGTGGTGGGGAAGACATGGAAACAAGACTCATGAATCAAGAAATGAATAAGTGCACATAAATACACACCTACCTTTGCATACATGCCTCGGACACAGAACATTCTCACATCAAAGCCCAGGGAGGAAAACTGTCCAACAAACTTGAATGCGAACATCTCTGATAAGACCTGCACCTTGCAGTTTTTGTTTGTGTTTCGGGATTTTAGGTACACCCAGCACTGGGAGGCGGGGATGGAGAGCAGTGCAGAAAGAAACATCATCATTCCGTTCCTTTAATCTACACATGAAGAAGTCAGGTTTGCATCTAAAAATCAGCTCCTTATTGATCCTCAGCTGGTTAATATTCATGAAGCTCTATCAAGAGGTAGGAGAGTTTAACACAGTGGCCCCTGCACTCCAAATCAATTCTCATTGATTTCAATCGGCTTCTTCTACCCAAGCATTGATGTTGCCTCTCCGGTGAAAACCTGTTCCCCAAGGTCGTTGGGAGCACATGAGTGGTCTAAGACGTTGGTGGGCCCTGCCTGCCGCTGTCTGCACTTTGGGAGCACTCAGGGTGGACAGAGATGGTGTTTTCAGCCTCTGTTACTCTTTGAGGCTCTGTGGTCTGGCTGCCTAAGTCATTTCACCGGCTAAGCAATGCCCCCTTCAAGTCGCAGCCACTGGGAGGCAAAATGAGGCCATGTCACTAGCAAGCACATGTCAACATCAGGAAAAGACTGATTTTTCCCAAAAGCTTAGATGCTACCAGTCCTTAAAAGCCTCTGGGTAGTTCCGATGACAACCCAAATTCAATTAAGTTTCGTGCAGAGCAGGATCCCACAACCAAACCCATAACTCTGGCTCAGAACTCCATCCTCCCCTCAATCTGCTCAACGACCGGCTTCACCCATCTCCTGGAAACCCAACTCAGGTGACTTTCTTTTATTTGTATTATGTTTCCCCCTCCCCTTTTTATGCATATATTTTATTTTGTTTTATTAAAGGAAGTATTTGCCTCATGTATCTGAAGCATGCCCATGTGATGAGTTGTAGGACAGCATCAACTCCTGATTAGACCCCAAGGAAGGAGAGCTATTAACCGAACTTGGTAGAGCTTGTGGACACCAGCCACATGACAGGAAACTGAAGGCAGCCTCTGGCCAGCAACGAGCAAGAAACTGAACTCTGCCAACAACTATACAAAGAGATCCTTCCCCAGGCGAGCCTCGAAGGAGACCCTTGCCCTGGCCGCCACCTTGACTGCAGCCTTGTAAGGGACCCAGTGAAGGCTTGCTGGGCTCATAAGAGCTGTTAAGATAATAATTGTGTATCTGTATCTTTCCAAATCACTGAGCTGTGGTGTTTGATACCTAACAGTACAGAACCAACACAATGCACGTGTATTTTACACTGTTGTAGGAGCATGACAACTTAGCAGTTGAGGTATTAGGCCCACCTAGAATCAACTATAACTTAAACTCCATTTATGAAGAGAGCTTAATAGCTCCTTGGCACTGGCTTTACATTCTCTAATCCTCTAATCCTCCCCACCCCCCCCACCAATGCTATGGGATAGATGCAATTACTATCTTCATTTCATAGTTGAGGACACAGAGCTACAAAGATGTTCACTAGCTGCTTTCCCAATGCCAACCAGCCGGGCAGTAGTGGGGCATCACTCCAAACTGGGTCTGTCTATCTCCAAAGATGATCCTAAGCACTGAGCTGTTTCAGGGTGCTAAAACCACCCTGCGGAGCACGTGGTCCTAAAAAGAGATTAGGTAGGTCGATGCCTATATATGCGGCGTGGCGGGGCTGGCCTTGATGATCTATATATCACAGATGAAGACACTGAGGGTCATGGATTTCAGGCCTTTCATCATGGCTCATCTACACAGGGTGGGACCAGGATTTGAATCTAGGTCAGTTAACCTCTAAGTCTACACACTGTCTCTCTTTCACTGCTTCCTTGCTCTGCATAAAGGTATAACCAGAGCTTCCCTTTTATTTTATTTATCATCTTGATTTAGTAGAACTTCTCTCAACTCTTCCTTCATTTGTTCATCCACCAGGTACCAAGATGCTCTGTGCCCAAGTGTATTGTAAGCCTTGCAAATACAAAGACAGATAAGAGGACACCTTGGCATCATCCCACTGCAGATGAGTCTAGCCTCCAAGAGCACATCCATGTCATGTGCTTTTGTAAATCTAGCCCTAAATGTGGTGCCTGGAACTTAGTAGATGCTCTTTTCATTTTTCATTTGGTGGCTTTGGATGTCGTTGGAGGGCAAAGCCTGCTCTGGCCCGCATTTTGACAGCTGCCTCTTTAACTCCACAAGATGGTACCTAATATGCCACTCGGTTTTACACCTCCATCCTTTCCCAGTGATTCCCCCTCTCCTCCAGCCCTCCAAATACCCTCCGCTCCTTCCCCTGTCTGCAGGACTCCTACTTACCCTTAAAAGCCCTCCTTTCCCTGCCTTTCTGTGGCCACTCCTTCCACTATGAGCACAATTAATTATGTCCTGGTCACTTTTCCCTCAGCAATTTTACACCTTTCGATTATAGCCCTTAATGCATTCCATCATGATGATCCACTTCTGAATTTTTTTCCTCTGCCAGGCTGGGAGCAACTTTAGAAATCCAGCTCCCGACTCAGCACAGAACAGCAGTTCAACGAGTACCGGATAAATTGAATTCAGCTCATTCATTCCACAAATATTTACTAATCACATCTTGCACGTCAGGAGCGAGGTTTGGGGATTCAGCAGTGAACGAAACAGGCAGCATGTCTCGGCCCTGTGAAGCTTCTATTGTATTGATTCCATTTGAAACGTCTGGTTCTCTGAGATCCCACTGGCAAGGTTTTAATGCGCTCCCTTTGCACTGTCTTTCAATTTGATGCCAGGCTCTGGTTACGTGCCTTGGGATTTATCTTGGGAAGCGAGTTTGTGCAAACATGTCCCCAAGCCTTGGGAAAGCCTCGAGAAGTCTGTGAATCGAGGAGACCATGTCATTAACAGACACACCAATGCGCATCTGTCCAAATGAAGTTATCTTCTCAGAAATAGCCCCTACAGGAAGCTACACTCCTCAACGGGGCTGCCGATGTTTCAACTATTTTTGGAGTCGTATTTTAGAGCCATATGTGGAATTTATGGCCCTTTTGCAAACAGACTCGATGGGGGCAACATGTCCCTTCTCAAGTCTTCGTCTGTCAGTAGATAATCCTGTCAGTGTTTCACAGACAAGACAGGTGAACACGGAAGCCAGAAGAAAAGGAAGAACCACAAATGTGTGCAAACGCCTTTATTAGGCAGTGACCCCATCTCTTGACAGATGTTGCCCACACAGTGACCTGAACCTCGATGCTTAGCTTCTCTTCTCTGATTACAATTTATTTCTCCATCCCCCACTATTGTCATTAAGGTATTGATCTGTATTGATGTATTGATAGGACACCATCGATATATGTCATTGTTACCATTGCCACATGCATTTCCCTTATTCCCAAGTAACATCTTGAGGAGTGTTTGTGTGCATGCATGAAAGATTATTGAAGGTAAATACCCAAGCAGTCGAAGTGCTAAGTCATAATGTGTGCACATCTTCAATTTTATTTGTGATTGCTAAATGGATCTCCAAATGAGTCACGCCATTTACATTCACTTTGGCAGCACGCGAGCGTAGCTTTCTCCACGTACTCAGCAAAAACTGGCATCATATAATGGGTGGGAAAAGGTGTCCCATTTTTTTAAATGTTTATTTATTTTTCAGAGACAGAGAGACAGAGCACCAGTGGGGGAGGGGATGAGAAAGGAGATACAGAATCCGCAGCAGGTTCCAGGCTCCAAGCCATCAGCATGAGCCCTATGCGGGGCTCGAACCCATGAACCACCAGATCATGACCTGAGCCGAAGTCCAATGCTTACGTGGCTGAGCCACCCAGGTGCCCCAAAAGATGCCCCGTTTTAACTTGCATATCTGTGACTTGTTAACGTGGTTGAGCAGTTTTCTCTATGTAAGTATTGGTTGCTTGATTTTCATATTCTGTTCTTCCTCTGTTTGTATCCTTTGTCCATGTTTTCCCCAGCAGACGATTTGTCTTTATATTATTGATTTATAGGAGCATGTCATCTATTCTAGGTAGTAACCTTTTGTCAGTTATTTATACAAATGTCTGTTGTCATAAGAAAGACTTTATTTCATGTAGTCAAATGTATCAATCTATTCTCTTCTGTGTCC
Source organism: Crocuta crocuta (assembly GCF_008692635.1). Classification (NCBI taxonomy): domain Eukaryota; kingdom Metazoa; phylum Chordata; class Mammalia; order Carnivora; family Hyaenidae; genus Crocuta; species Crocuta crocuta. Next base: position 3,509,967 of record NW_027532409.1, read on the forward strand.
TTTGTTCACTGTCTTTAAAAACAACAATTTCTCTACCCCAAGATCGATAGAGTAATAGAACTCTGAAAAGTTCTATTATTTTTGGTATTTATTCCCTCCAGATCTGATGTTTGTATATAGTCTAAAATAGGGGTGAAATGTTCTCTTTTTTTCTTTAAAGATAGCCGTCTCCCCCACATCACAATATGGAATAAAACATTCCTCCTCACCACCCTTGTTGCTTACCTAGTGTCTATGTGTGTTTAAGGGCCTTTCTCACCCTTTCTGTGCTGTTCCTTTGATGCTCTGTCCATCTCTGCAGCACATTTACACCACTCCAATTACCTTGTCTTTAAAATAAACTGACTGTGTTAAAGAGCAAGATTCCTCTCCTTCTTCTTCACGAGTAACTTCGCTAGCTCTGGCCCTTCATTTTTCCATAAATATCTTAGGATCGAGTTCCGTCAAGTTTCGCAAAACAAAAGAAACAAAAACCTGTTCTGATTTGGTTGAATCTTCTTTGCTTTACATTGAGCCCATCGCAACAAAGGGTACAATGTGCCTTAAGGAAAAAGAACAGGAGAGACCCTACAGCATCTTTAAGAGCCAAGACATTGGAGGCAAAATTTCCTTTCGCCTCCTGCGCTTCCTCTGCACAGTCTCCTCTTAGAGACCTGAAGGGAAGGAGCAGCTTGTCAGAGGCAGGATTCAGATATTCCTAGACTCACAGCCAAGTTACCATCAGAGATCTTCTCTGTCTCGTTGTCACAACCCCACTGATATCCCAGGCTGATGTGGTTACCCCTGGATGTGGGGACAGGCTGCAGTTTACCTCTGGCTCCTGACCCCCCCGCCAGGTCCCCAGCCCCAGAGCGGCCCCTCAGTGTGCCATCCTCCCCGGTCCCCACCTGCTCCCCCTACACTGTCACATTAGCGACCTCATTATCCCTCCCAAAGTAGCTCCCCTTCCAATTAATTGTCTTATCACACTGTTGCAGACCCGTCCTCCAAAAACATGGTCACGGCATCTCTCAAGAGATGGTGGCTGTGACTTCTCAGCTCTGCTGATACAGTAGCCACTAGCTATCAGCACCTTTTAAATGTATATTTTAATTAATTAAAATTAAAAAAAATAGAAATTCAGCTTTCCATCACATTGGCCACTGATTTCAGGAGCTGTTGCCTGATAGCCACCTATGGCTGCCACGTCACATACCTCCCTCCCATCACAGAGGTCTACCAGACAGTGTCACAGCCACTCACAGCATCTCCTATCTCCTGGGGAGAGAGAGCCAAACACTCTCTGGGACACCCAGGGCCCCTCACACGCCTGGCCGTATAGGTTACAATCAGGACAGTCCCTCAGCCTGCTTTGAGCATCTGTGACTTTCCTGACTCGGCTTTGGCTCAGCCCATTGCTGTTGCTCCAGCTTTTCTCTCTACCACATGGTTTTCTTCCTTCCAGGCTCATCTCACACAGCACTTCACCTTTAACATCTCCATCTCCTCCATCTCCTGCTTGCACCTTCCACCACCCACTGTCTGCCCTTCTACCACACTTGGGTACAACGTTGTGAGACTAAATTCTCACAGGGCAGTGGCCATGTCACAAACAGTTGTCTCCAGAGCCTTGCTCCGGGTCCAGCACCTAGCAGTGGTCACTGTGTAATTATAGAGCCTGGTGAAATACTAAGTCTCCCCCCACCACGTGAATCTGGAGCCTTCCAACACCACTGAGTCCTATCACTTCGCCCCCTTCTGCCCCTTCTTCTCTACTCACTCCCCCACGTTTAATTACATACTCATCAGACGTGCAGAATGGTCTGTTGGCTCCCTGGGTAGTTGAAAGTGTTTGTGTAAACAGCAGCGAGATCCTGTTCATTATAAAGACTTCCTTACATTCATTGCAGCCAGTTCCGGTCTCCCCTGATTGTAGAGGAGATAGGATCGCCACTTGGAGACAGGAAGGAGTTTATTGAAAGGGAAAATAGTGGCCCTGAGGAGATAGAGCAATACACACACATGGTTCATGGAGCACATGGCTCTCTTCCTCTGGAGAGACACAGAAGGACAGGGGGAGGTAGAGAGAGCAGGATGAGGGGCAGAGACACAGGGCAGAGAACAATAGAAAGAGAACACAGAGGTAGAGCAAGGTCAGAGTTGAGAGAGGGAAGCTCTCAGTAAGAGACACACACACTCATAGACGGAGGGAGATGGACAGAGTGGACCGAGAAGGGCAACATCAGAGACGATGAGTAAATGGTGGAAAAGTTCAAGTGCCGTCTCCCCGGGCCCCACACAGCACACTGCCTCTCTGGGACTCTGTAATTAGGACGGGCATTACCAATGGACAGTGTTGGCACATGGAAGCTTAGGAAAGACTTCAAAAAACAAATGGAAACTAAACTCAACTTCAGCCACCAGGACCTTAAAAACAGGCCTCATTGACCCTGAATGTCACTCACATTTATCTGGTCCTGCCTCTCAAAAAAGATCCAGAGAGAAAAGCTTGGAAATGCCGAATTGCTCTACCCTGCCCGGCTGAGGCGCCTTTAGAAATCTTGGCAAGACTCTGTGTCTTTGCCATCGGCAGCACCAAGTTGAGGAATAGGTATAGTATCACCAAAGCTTTCTTTCCCTAAACTTGGGACATCTGGTCTTTTCAGAGCTTGAAGCGTGCCAGATATGTTGATGCCTGGTCACTGAAGAGGGCTGACTTTTTAACGACAGTGAGACGTTGTTTTTGAGCCACAGGAAAAAAAATCTTGCCTGGTCTCTTTCCAGAGGCCTCCAAAGTTCACTCTCAAGTTCTGGGGTCTCAGGCACCAGTCTGGGCAATCATTTTCTTCAGTCACTCATTCCTTCATTCACACACTCATTCATTCATTTACCAAGTGCCTGTTGTGGTTCAGCATCATGACAGGATCTATAGCAGTGAATAAAACAAATGTCCCTTGCATCCAGAGAGCTCAGGGCACAGTCTGGAAGGGCAGACACTGTCCATAAGTGAAGATCCATGCACACAAATGTCACACCAGAAATGGGGATGCATGCAACGAGCTAGAAGAGCACAATGCCCCCCAAAGAATTGAAAGCAGAGAATCAGTCTTAGCTACTCTGGCTACTATAATAAAATTCCATCGACAGGGTGGCTTCACCAACAGACATGTATTTCTCAAAGTTCTAGAAGCTGGAATTCTGAGATCACAATGCCTGCATGGTCCAGCTCTGCCAAGGTCTCTCCTCCTGGCCTGCAGATGGAAACCTTCTCTCTCTGTCCTCACCCATCAGAGATAGGAAGTCCTGTTCTTTCCTCTTTCTTTATAGGAGCACTATTTTCATCATGGGAACTGCACCCTCATGACCTTATCTAAACCNCCTAATATCACACTGAGGAGTAGAGCTTCAATATATGAATTTTGGGTGGGACACCAGCATCTCATCACTAACAGACTCAGGATACTCATACGGGAATGTTCATAGTAGCATTATTTAAAACAAAAGTTTAATGTTTATTTTTGAGAGAGAGAGAGAAAGAAAGAGAGCAGGGGAGAGGCAGAGACAGAGGGAGACACAGAATCAGAAGCAGGCTCCAGGCTTAGAGCTATCAGCACAGAGCCCGAGGCGGGGCTTGATCCCATGGACCGCAAGATCATGACATGAGCCGAAGTTGGATGCTTAACCAACTGAGCCACCCAGGAGCCCCCATAGTAGCACTATTTATAAGAGCAAAAAGGTGGGAAAGAACCCAAATGTCCACCATTGGGTGAAATATAAATCATGGCATATATACACAGTGAAATCTTATTCAGCCTTCAAAAGGAATTAAGGACTGATACATGCTACAACCTGAATGAACCAGAAAACATCACGCCAAGTAAAAGAAGCCAGTCACAGAAGGCCACACGTTATATGATCCCATTTAAATGAAACATCTGGAATAGGCAAATCCATAAAGACAGAATGTAGACTGGTGGTTGCCAGGATCTGGAGTAACTGGTCGATGGATATGGCGTTTCCTTTTGGGGTGGTGAAAACGTCCTATATGGTGGATGAGCACTGAGTGACCTAATTGAAACCAGGAAATGCCCCTCAGGGACATGGATCTGAAATGTTAGGGGTGAGTAGAGTCAGCAAGGGGAAGAATGGAAGGGGCCACAGGTTTGGACAGAACAAACATCCATGGAAACACGAAGGTGAAGCAGAGTTTGGCACATTTGGGAATGAGGGGGAGGTCCTGGCAGCCAGAGAGCAAGGGGGACTGTAGCCTGGGGTGAATCCTGATCAGTAGTCAAAAGCAGGTCTTTATTGGTATTTTGATGTTTTTTGGGTTTTGTTCCTGCTTCTTAGCATTGAGGAGCACGGAGAAGAGAAACGACATCACCTGACAGACATTTTAACATCAATCTGGCCACTTTGAAAAGACCGGGTTGAAGATACACAGAAATGGTACCAGAAATTGTTTGGAATCTCCTTCTCCCCTTCCCTCTCCCTTCCTGCTACCCCTCTCTTTTTTCTTTTCTTGTTTTTGTATATGAACAGAATCCAGACTGAGTTTTGAATGCTTCCATCACTGTTTTTTAACTATCAACGTTCCATAAACACGGCTCCGTGTTTTTCTAACATTTCTGGAACTAGATGCATTCCTTTCCTTCTGTTTAGCAACTCCCTCCTCTTTCTGTTTGCCACCTTCTTTCTTTGTTTCCTCAAGATTCAAACAAAGTCATGAAGTTCTACTTCAGGTGAAGCTCTGTAATCCGCCTCAGCCTTCCCAAGGAATCAAATGATTTTTTAGTTCCAGAACATGTCTTCCATTATATCTCCGATTGCTCTTCCTTCTTTGTCCCTGGGATCTTTCTCAGAAACCAACCGGATCTGTTCTGTCTCCACTGCTGTCTCCTATTTCCCATCAGAATCTCGGATCTGACCCTTCCTTCTCTGCCCTGGGCACTCTTGGTGATTTGTTCTTGGTGGACCCCTGCTGTGGTGCCTCTTGGTTTTAGAGCTGAATTCTGTCCTCACATTCTGCTCTCCTAACCCACCTTCGTTTCCTGTTTGAAAACTGCTTGATCAAGGGTGCCTGGGTGGCTCAATCGGTTAAGGGTCCAAATTCAGCTCAGGTCATGATCTCACGGTTCGTGGGTTCGAGCCCCGCATCGGTTCGAGCCCCTGGAACCTGTTTCAGATTCTGTGTCTCCTTTTCTGTCTGCCCCTCCCCTGCTCATGCTGTTTCTCTCTCAGAAATAAATAAAATATTTTTTTAAAAAACCTGCCTGATCATTGCCAACCCCACTTTTCCCCTAAATCTTATTATTGTACTTCTTATCTCTGGTTTCACAGAGCCCCTGATTTCTCTACTCGAATCGAAGGCACAAGAAGACCTTCTGGATGGTGTCTTTGTTTCTTCCATCCTTTGCCCATTGCACGCATTTCCTCAATGGGTTATAAGCTGAAATTTGTCCTAGAGCCGATGTCGCTGCTGCTCTGGTCATTCATCTTTAAGCGATGTGATGTGTGAGCGGGGCTGGTGTTTTTCCATAAACATTTTGAGTAAATTGTCTTTGCTTCCCCTTCTGGTTCCCTTTGGTTGTTCTTGGCTTCTCAGATCTCGAACTGGAGGGCTTCTTCAGTGAAAATTTATAACACTCTCATTGTTATTGAGGAGCCGGGGGGGAGTTGAGAGGAAGCCTGAGCTATGAGTGGTGTTCACAGGAATATTTATCTCCGTGGCAATACTTTCCATGCATGGCGAAGCTGTTGTTCTTCCCGGCGCAGGGCTCATGTTCACTTTTAATTTGGCACAGCCTCTACGAAAGTATAAACTTTGGCTATGCCCAGGCTCCTTCCTGGGGCTACTGTTTCACACTTGGAGGAAATGCCTCTATAACCCTGATCGGCTTTTCTTTGATGTGGCAGCTACGTGAATCCTAAGGTCTTCTCAGGGCTCTGCTTTCAAAAGCTCCCTGTCTTTGTCGCAGAGGCTGCAGAGCCCACGCATCAAGTGTGGGAGCCTCCCTCACCTTCAACACATCCTCCACCTAATTAGGAAAACTTAATGACTCCCCACCCCCAGGGTATCCTCCACATTCTTTCCATAATGTACATATCCTCACTATTTTGACCCCTCTCTTCTCCATGTGGCCACCGCAGTAATCCTGGACTCCCAGAGTGCTGCTGTCACAAAGGGTACTGATCCTTGGAAGCCCAGATTGTGAGGTCACCATCTGCCACACGGCCTAGCCATGCCCTGGGTCTCACCCCCCAACCCAGAGAAGTGCGTAAGATTTCAGTAGAGCACCTGTACTTTTATCCTGATGCTGAAGCTCGTTGGCAGGAAAGAGTTGTTAAGTTGTACCCTTGGCATCTTCCTCATGCCTACTGAAACCTTCTGTCTCCATCATATTATTGGCGTCTTCCCCCAGTTTCAGTCGCCTTTCCCTTCCCTTCTTTCTCTTTGTCATCTTTCCAACGGGGATGCAGCTAGGGGTGTCGTGGAGAAGTTTTGAAGAAGTCTAAGAGGAGAGAGTTGTCTATGATGCCAAATCCAAACATTGGCACTTGGATTTCCTGACAACCTCTTGCTGCCCTGTGCTTGCACCGTATTCATCTTAAGGTAACAGTAGTTGCAGAGGAGTGGGTGACCCCAGTCAACACTCTTCACACGTGTGCACATGGACATATTTAGGATTGTTTCCCAACATGCAGATGTATTAAACAAATACAAGAGTTAGCAAACTTGGCGGGGGGTGAGGGGGGGAATTCCCACTTGGACCCTATCTAGGTAATTAAATTTCCTTCTTTTCCTGAAGTTGAGATAGTATATGAATCAAGTATTTGAGGATTTTAATGGAAACAGAGAAAGCAAGGATGCTTTGAAAAGGTTTAGGGCTATTAACAGACTACATAAAAAGTGGTAGAATGTACACCGAAGTAAACCTTAGATGATCTATTATTGAAGAGCTTTACTCTCCCTCTGAGCTAGATGTGGTTTTTTGTTGGTGGCGATGGTGGTTTGCTTTTATTTGGGGTGTGTGTGTGTGTGTGTGTGTGTGTGTGTGTGTTGGAGACAGGTGAAGAATTGTCATGGGGGAGCATTAGTTAAACTAATCTTCATTGTTTTGGAGACTGAAGTTTTTATTCAATAAGCAAGCACATATAACCTTAATAACTATAAAAACAGGGTAGGCAGGAATCAGAGTGAAGGACCCTATTGCTCACCTAACAGGATTATCGCACTGCTGATCAAATAAAAAGGAGACACATTTTCATCTATTTCAAGGCTAAATAACCAGCCTGATGTTATCCCACCTTTTTGCTGTGTTCTTGCTGTGTTCTGGCAACACAGAATGAGAAATTTGGGACTCAGTTGGAATAGTCCACTATAAATCTTTGGTCAGCATGACCAGGAACCTGAATAAATGGCCAATCTGACTTAATGACGGAGAAGTTAATCAATTAATGCATAAAATTGTACAAAGAACCGTAGTGATTCCCACAAGAGGCGGAACCATACCAGTCTCTCCCATGTGTTAATTACGAAGGACCAAGGGACACTCCATTTGCTGTCAGAACTGCTTTCCACCTCTCTTTTGGTTCTCACCTCCCATACGACAGTGAAAGTAGAGGGGCAGGTGTATTTTCTAAGAAAGAGAAGTACACTATGGAATAAAGACAGTGAGAAATGTCTAATGGGTTTGCCTCCCGTGATTGATAAAATAAGACTTTTGGTGTATATACAAGGATTAGGAGTGGGGAAGAAGTCCTGCACTTCTCTTTTCTCTAATGTTAGGGTATATCCAAGAAGCATGTTCTGATGCTTTAATCCTGATTTTTTGGTTTTAAAAACAAGCAAACAAAAATCAATTCTACCATCTCTTAGACCAAAGTGGGCGATTGTCAGATGATGGTATAATTTTAGGCAAAACGTTTCAGTTCCTCCTTGTTGCCTTGTTTAAAGCTCTCTTTCCTGTCGCAAGTGGCTGCGACTCTGCCGTGTGGAGAATTGTGAGTGTCCCTCTTCATCCTCCATGTGCTGGGCTGTGGAAAGTCAGTGCTGGGAGGTGGCGTCCTGTCCGCCTCTTGTCAGGCAAACAGCTCAAGCGATGATTATTTATTTACAACAGCTAATACAATTGGTAGTAACGACTTCATAGGGAAACTCTAAGTGCAGGCAAGATGAAAAATTTACTAAATTGGAGAATAAAAATGCATACAAAAATGTACAGAATCAATATTTCATGGCCTTTGCTTTACCTTGCTGTTCACAAATCTATTCCCGAGTTCGCATTAAAATTTAAAACCACGTCATGCGACAAGTTCAAGCCCTGGGTTATTTCACGTTGGTTTAGCTTTAGAGGGGTTTGTTGTTGCTTGTTTCATAAAGTCATGAGGACCTGGGGAGAGGGGGACACTTAGGAAACCATTTAGCCAGGTGACCCTGCTTTTACTTTATTTTTGTTTTTGTTTTCCAGGCAGGAAGACAAAATTCTGTCTGACATACACAGAAAGGTTGTTTTAGTCATTCTACTTCTGAACCAGCTAAGCCTTAGCAATCTTTCCTGGTCAACCTTGTACCAGATTTAAAAGGCTGTTTTTAGAACCTTTGAAAGGCAAACTATTATTTTATTTAAAAAAAAAATCAAACACTTTTTGAATAGCTACTGTGGGCTAAGCACTCAGTAATATGGATCTAGGACTGATTGTTCTGGAGAAGGGCCATAACTCCTGTGTTCTCCATGTAGCCATGAATTTATGAAATTACAACACCACAGAGCATAAACACTTAGAAGGACAGATACACAGTTTGAAGCAATCTGGATACTTGAAGCAGAATGTGTGTGTGTGTGTGTGTAAGTTTTGAGTAAATGTCGATAGAAAGACAATAATTAATACCTCTTTCTCAATACTTTACCAAAGTCTTAAAGAGATATTGGTATAAAGAGGTTGAAATTCATAAAATCTACAAAATAAGACAGCTCTGGGGTGCCTGAGTAGCTCAGCTGGTTAAGCGTCTGACTTCAGCTCAGGTCATGATGTCATAGTTGATGGGTTCAAGCCCCGCATCGTGCTCTGTGCTGACAGCTCAGAGCCTGGAGCTTGCTTTGGACTCCGTGTCTCCCCTTCTCTCTGCCCCCTCCTGCTCATGTTCCATCTCTGTTTCTCAATAATAAATAAATGTGAAAAAAAACTTGAAAAGAAAATAGGACAGCTCTACCCAACACTTTCTCCAGTTTTTATTCATTTGTTTTGTATACAAGGCATTTGCAAAGTTTCCATACAGCATCTGTTCCAACGACTTACGATTATTCTGAGCTCCCTAAACTATTTTCGTTATTTTGTTGAGACAGGGCTTGGATTGCACATGGTGTGGCTGGTATGAGAGGAAGAAGCAAGTTCTGTTGCTAGAGAGGCAGCCTCGATGACTACCCAGAAACTGGCTCTCCGCAAAGCTTTTTTGTTCACAGTGTTAAGTACGGAAGATTGGTGAAGGTTTTGTGTTAATATCAAGGGATTGTGTTACATGCAAATTCCTTGGAACCTAGAGAGAAACCCAAAGCCTGACCTGTGGGCAGATGACTGTCGCTGAGCAAGAGTCCAACATGGCCAACAGCCTTTCTGTTTGGTCTTGAATGATATCTAATCCTTTGTAGGTCAAAAAGTATTAACCATACCATTTCCAAGCCTTCCACCTGCTTGTTCATTCCTCTGATCTGGAACACCTGAAAAATGGATGTTTTAAGTGAAGGTTAGAAATCTATTCAAATATTTAGAATGATAGTGCAATAATCCCAATGCACGTTTTGTTGCTCATCATGTGTGCTTCCATTTAGAGCTCAAGCCAGGGCTGGAAAGGGACGGCTAGCGGGTGACCTGCTAACATACTGCTAACGGCAGCAGAAATGCCTCTTGGGATACTTTACCCTCTGCTTATTCGAGTTGTCACACACAGTCAAGAGTACACGGGTGATAGGAGACGGGCAATGAAGGGAAATTTCTTGAGGAGCATCTTCCTTTTCTTAGCATAGAAGGATGCCAGTTTGTTTCTGGCAAGTGGCAGAGGTAAAGAGAGGTATTCTAGAGCCCTCCTCCTCCAAGTGCGTTCCCAGTACCAGCAGCAACCGGGAGCTTACCAGACGTGGAGGCTGGCTCGCCTAGTCCAGACCTCAGAGTCAGAATCTGCTCTTTATTGCCCTATCAAATAATGGAAGGATAATCTTTATATAATAAGCCACATCCATTTAGGGGGTAAACCTTGATGAATTTTGGCAGTAGTCTACACCCACGAAACCACCATGATGATCAAAACGTGAGAAGTTCCATCACCCCAAAAGATCGCGCCCCTTTGCCATCATTTTATCCCCCTTCCCGGTACCAGGTTTGCTTTTGGTTACCTAGATTGGTTCACATGTTATAGCCATGAAATCCTCTAGGGGGCTCTTCTCTGAGTCTGGCCTCTGACTCTGAATAATGCTTTGGTGACTCAGCCAGGCTGCTGGGTAGATCAGTAGCTCATTCTTTTCTGTGCATTGCATTGTGTGTACCTACTACCTCCGTTTCTCCATTCGCCGGCTGATATCTACCGTGAATAAAGCTGCCGTGAGCACTCCTATGGAAGTCTCTGTGAAGATATCTCTGTGGGGTAAATACCTGAGTGTGGAATGGCTGGATCATATGCTGTGTGTGTGTGTGTTCAATTTTTTAAGAACATGTCAGTCTTTCCAAGTGGTTTTACCATTCTACGCTGCCACCAGCAGAATATGTGAATTCAGGTTGTACCACACCCTCAACAACACTTCAGTATTATTAGTCTCTTTAATTTTAGTTATTCCAATGGTGGGGGGTGTTATCGCTTTGGGGTTTTAATTTGCATTTTCCTGATCAATAGTGGATGTCAGGAGAATCTGCATTTTGACAAGAGCTCCCCTGTGCTTTATACACACCGTATAAACACCGGTGGTGTCAGAAAACACTTGAGCAGACAGAGAAGGTCCAGCGTGAGGGAAGCCATGATAGGCAGGAGTGACGGTAGCTCAGTGATGGGCAAGGACCATGCATTCGAGGTAACTCCGATCCACATGGATGGGTCCTTTCACCAGCAGCGTAAGAACTGAACAGGCATGGGGTAGGTATCTGTAATTGATTATTTCTTCCCTAAACACATACTTTTCTTCTCATTTCAGAAAACAGACACAGTTTAAAAAAGAAACTAAAAACTCCCACAAATCCAGGATGTACTGATCATCTTTTTAAGCTAAAGTTTTGGTGCTTTATTACTTTTTTATTGCCGCTGGAACAAATTACCGTAGCATACTGGTTTCTTATCTCACAGTCTGGAGGTCAGAAGTCTGAAAAGGAACCTTATGGGGCTAAAGTCAAGGTGCTGACAGAGCTGAGTCCCTTCTGGGAAGAATCTTGCCTTTTTTAGCCTCAGGACGCTCCCTATTCCCTGGTAGATGGTCCCTTTCCAGCAAGGACGGCATGCCAACTTCTACTTTCTCCTCTGAACACCTCCTGCTGAAGGCTATTGTCTCCTTTTCCTTCACTTCTAAGGACTCCTGTGATGAATTGTACCCTTCCGGATAATCCAGGATAATCTCCCAACTTGAGATCCTTAACTTAATCACACCTGCAAAGTTCCTTTTTCCACATAAACTCGTGTATTTGCAGATTCCAGGAATTACAATGTGGACATTTCTGGGGACCGTTATTCTGCCTCCCACACAGGTGTTTTTTTCTAGATGTTTTTCTTCTATGTAGTATGACAATATTTAAATACACAGTAAATCAGAATGATTTGCAAATCCTCCCTGCTCTTCCTTATAAAAGAATAGTCATTTTTATAGGTAGAGAGGAAGGTGGAAGAAACTGGGAGGTCAGTTAATCCACATGATAATAACACCTGCCAAGAATGATAGCAACAATAATAACGGTTCACATTTATTCAGTTATTAAACCAAACAACGTTTCATGTAATTCATATATATCCTTCATTTGAATTTTTTTAAGTTTGTGTATTTATTTTGAGAGAGAGAGGAAGAAAGAGTGTGCATGCATGAGCGGGGGAGAGACAGAGAGAGAAGGAGAGAGAGAATCCCAAGCAGGCTTGAGGCTGTCAGCACAGGGCCTGACATCGAGCTTGATCCCATGAACCATGAGATCACGACTTGAGCTGAAATCAAGAGTCAGATGCCTAACCGACTAAGTCACCTAGGCTCCCCATATTCACTTATTTAGTCCTTAAAATAACCCCACCACAGTATGAATGTTTGTATTTCCCCCAAAATTCATATGTTGAAATCCTAACCCCCAAGATAATGCTATGATGTTTTGAAAGGTACATCAGTCACGAAAGTAGAGACGTCATCGATGGGGTAAGGGATCTTTTAGAAGAGGCCCTCCAGAGATGTGTGGTCCCTTCCACCATACAAGGACACAGACAGAGTTTCTGTGAACCAGGAAGTGGATCCTCACCAGCCATTGAATCTGCCAGCACCTTGATCTTGGACTTCCCAGTCTCTAGAAGGGCAAGCAATACATTCCTACTGTTTATAAGCCACCCAGTTTGTAGTATTTTATTATATAGCAGACTAAGACAACCCTCTGAGGCTGTTACTGTTATCATTGCCATCTCAAAGGGGTGGAACTGAGTCACAGAGATTCAGAAACTCACCCAAGATCAGACAGGTAGGCAATTTCAAAGGCAGGACCCAGACTCTGGCTCTGTGGCTCAAAAAGTTTCATTTTTTATGCACGGGACAAGTCAAGAGCTCTCCAGAGACACAGAGCCAATGGGATGTATATTTAAAAGGAGATTTATTATGAATAATAATATTATGAAGAACAGCCTTCTCATGGAGGCTGAGAAGTCTTGTGATGGGCCTTCTACAGGCTGAAGACCTTGGAAAGTGGATGATGTCATTCAGTCGGGGTCTGAAAGCCTAAGAAAAAGGGGAGCCATTGGCTGAAATCCCAGTCCAGTGGTCAGAGGAGATGAGATGGAAATTCCCAACTCAAGCAGGCTTTCGAAAAGGAACAAATCCCTCCTTTCACCACTCTTTTGTTCTAATGAGGCGGCTCACATCCACATGGTGGGGGTAGGAGGGGGGCTACGGATTCAAACCTTGGTCCCACCCAGAAACACTCTCACAGACACACCCAGGCATGCAGTCAGGCTGACACGAGGTGACGCGGCACAACCAGACATGGAGATGACGGCGAGGAGGAGAGGGGAGATGGAGAGGAGAAGGAATGGAGGAGGTTAGCCACAACGTAAACATTGGCACTGGTGGAAAAACAAGCAGGAATTCAAATTTTTAAAGGCTAAGAGAGACCCGAGCGGGAGGAGTACAGTAGTCACTGGCTGGAGGTTGCTGGGTTCTGGGAGGAAGGGGTTGAAGGGAAAGCTGTTAGAAATGTCCCCCTATGATGAGCAGCAGAACCCTTCCCTGGTATCACAGAGAAGGCACTGGAAGGCCACACCACCTGTCAATGCTTCCGGGTTAGCCAGACCATCACCTCTTTGTTCTTCCCCTAGATATCTAGCTGCGGTGAGCCTCTGGTGAGAGAAGGAGGCTTAGTTTTACTCAGGGGTCTATGTTGGTTATTGTCTCTGCTGCTTCTGATTCACTTCCTGGTTTTTTTCAACCTGTTTTAATGCTACAACATGAGCATTTTCCTGTAATCAAGGAGATTTTCCCAAAACATGACTTGAATGACCACCTATGATTTATCATCCTAACGCCTCACAGCTGTTAGTGTAGGTGACAGTAATTGTGCAGGCCCAGGACGAACAGCCAAACAGAAGAGGAGGGCTGTCCTTGATTGTCAAGGGGGCACTTGCACCCTGTGCCCACCTGGGAGAGTCCTCTCCAGCCTTGCAGTGTGTATTTGGAGCAAGGTTATTTCCTAAACAGGGTGTTGAGGAAGAAGTAGCAATTGCCATGCACCAATTACTGGCCCCTCCCTGCATTCTCCAGGAGAACTAAATGGACTTTTTCCTCTCTGAGGGTCACATGAAATTGTGCATAGTGTCCCTGGGGTCAGAAAAGGCACATGGGCCTTTTGCATGGGACTAGTACGATTCTGACTGAACTAACCTCCATTAGGAAGGAAAAGTTGTGCAGCCCCCGGGTGGCTCAGTCGGGAGAGTATCCAACTCTATTTCAGCTCAGCTCATGATCCCGTGGGATATGACCCCAAGCCCCAAAGGAGAGACTCTTTCCCTCACCCTCTGCCCCTCTCCCACCCCTCTCTAAAAAATGAAAATAAAAATAAAAAATTTTTAAAAATAAAAAAAAGAAGGAAAAGTTGTCAGACAGGTCATCCCAAACCAGACACATTCTCAAAAGCACAAATGAGGCAACCTCGTCACCATTAATTTTTATTATCATTATAATTTACCCTAATAATAATAGCACTTACTGAATGTGTACCATTTGGCAAGCACCATATTGCATGCTTTAATTTTTTTTAATGTTTGTTTATTTTTGAGAGAGAGCGAGAGAGCGTGAGTGGGGGAGGGACAGAGAGAGGGAGACACAGAATCTGAAGCAGGCTCCCAGCTCAGAGCTGTCAGCACAGAGCCTGATGCGGGGTTCAAACCCATGAACAGTGAGATCATGACCTAAGCCGAAGTCGGACATTCAACCGACTGAGCCACCCAGGCGCCCCTTTAAATAAATCCTCTTATTTAATCTTCATAAGAAACTCAAGAGGGAGAGACCATCCCTGTCTTACAAATAAGGAAACAGACCGGGAGACCGTCACTTGTCTAGGTTCCCATAACAAGTATGCGGCAAGTCGGACCTCGACCTCAGATGCATGTGATCCTAGATTCCATCCCCTTCACCTTGGGTCCAGGGCCACTCACATCAGGGCCTGATCCATACATTCATAATATATGACATGTCGACAACGACTGCCCAGGAGTTTTGTGAGTAGCAGACAAAATCTGAGGGGCTAGACTCCAGGCCCAACCTCTTCCATCTTCCTCATATCCGTTGGGGATCAGGGTCCTGCCCAGCCTGGCTTTGGGTTTTTGTGTATCACACAGTCACAACCACATGCCCCATCAGTTCATGGTTTGAGTCTGTTAATACGCATCCTGCCTCGGTGTTTAAAAACGGTTTGCAAGGAGGGAGCTGGGATGCCATAGGTACTGTGAGGATAAAACACCAGGCATTTATTATAAATAACATTGTAATAGTGCTCACTTTATGTTCAAGTAAAAGTCCTTATTACTCACATATTCTCTAGATGTATACGTTTCGATTTTTTGTTCAGAATTGCCTATAAATCTAATTCTCTATTGCTAAATAAGGTAACCAGTGCTCATTAAGAAGGTTTGAGTCTATCTTATCCGTTCCATAAACAGGACCAGAAAAAAATCTAGTATCGTTGTACTAGAAGTCGAGAGTGCCAGGATCTTAGGAAAAAGTGGTAATCACTTATTACTTATTATAATTCATTAAGCTTGTAGGAAATATTTAGATACTTAATTGGCATTTAACAAGATAGCTATAGAGAGTAAATGAGACATTAAATTCTCTTCTTAAATGCCCATTAGATTTGCTTTAGAAATTAATTGATATCTAATTCATTTGCTATCAAGTATTTTATTCTTTGCCAGCTGGGAAGTTCAACATATTAATGATAAACAGAGGCAGGAAAAGAGAGGACTTGTACTTCCTGAGCTTGGTGTCAGCCTAATTTAAAAGGCAAAGGTCCCCATGATGCCCGAGTCCCATCCAAG
Source organism: Crocuta crocuta (assembly GCF_008692635.1). Classification (NCBI taxonomy): domain Eukaryota; kingdom Metazoa; phylum Chordata; class Mammalia; order Carnivora; family Hyaenidae; genus Crocuta; species Crocuta crocuta. The sequence continues at coordinate 3,525,697 of NW_027532409.1, forward strand.
GGACACTTGTCTTCGGGTTTAGAGGGAGAGGTCCCGTCAGACCTGTCCCAATGCTCACCATCAGAGGCCCATACAAACAACACACAAAGAGGCCAGAAAGTCTTTCCACGAGGAACAGGTGGGATATGTTCAAATGAGGCAGAAGGTGTATGCATGGCCCTCAGGAGCAGGTATAAATGAAATACCTGGGGGCCGGTCCTCGGCAACATGGAGGAGATATGTTTTGGGCGACTCAAGACAGTAGAGCAGTGGACTAAAATTACAGGGAGGAGACAGGAAACTGAGATCCTCAGAGCACCCCACTCCTTCGGGCTTCGCCCCAGCTGCAGAAAGCTGTCCCCAGCAAGGCACACTCTTCCTGGGGCGGTGCCCAGCCTCTGAATAATTGTAGGAGACATCCGTTCAGCCAATGGTAACAAGCCTTATATGGTACAAAAGTCCATGGGGGAGCTGGCCACGGCTTTGTGAATGCATTACATTGACTCTTCCCTTTTGTTGGACCTACTTCCGTTCTTTCTCATCCATAGATAATGAGGCCCAAGCAATATTCCACATAGTATGTGTCCTACCATCTGCTTCTGCAGAACTTAATTTGTAACATATAGGGAGAAATGAGGATGCTCAGGTCCATTTTAAGCACTGTTATGGCTTCTGACCCCGTATGTTGGACCACTTGGTTCCTTCAAACTGCCCACAACTATCTCTGGGAGTCACCATGTAGTGTTTCCCAGGCATTCCTGGCCATGGCAGGGTTTCAGCTCTTTTTGACCTTTCCTGATCTGTCTCTTGTTTTTGCCTCGGCCCAAAGTTACATTGTGTACTCAAGGCAATATTTTCTTCTGTGGCAGAAATTGCCAGTTGACCACTGAGTTTGCCTCTTCTTTTCTCTGGGGAAAGAACTAGACTACACTCCCTCATCCAGTGTGGCCATGTAGATGAGGTCCAGACAACAGAAAGTGAGCAGAGGTGATGTGTGCCTATTTTAGTCCTGGACACACCACACACATGATTCTGTGAAAACTCTCCTCTTCCACTGGCTGAATGCAGATGAGTCTGAGACCCAAGATGGAAGAAGCCTAGATCTCAACATTTGGCCAAATGGAAGGCCTCCTTCAGGTCAGAAATACCCATTTCCTTAAGAGAGAGATGAACTTCTATTGCTGTAAATCACCAAGATTTGATGGTTTCTCAGTTACAACAGCTGCTCTGGCTGAACCAAGATGGCGCCCATCAGAAACCATTACCTACTGCCAGACATTCTCCTGGACACTTCTGCCACTTCCTTAGATACCTGCATCTCCTACCAATCACCAACCCTGCCATGAATGAGACCTTGTCAACCCGAGATCTCAGAATGACTCCATATTCTCAACACACAGAAGTCGACAAGAGTTTCTAGGAATGTGAGCAGAACATGCCTCCGTCCTTCCTCTGTGTAATTATGCATTAATGAATGGGCCTCAGAGCAATAATAATCATATCCTAACAGAATAAGTATCTAGAACCAGTCATTTAGAGTTTTATTAAAGCAGAGACTCCTCCCCACAAGAGGCCGACCCAAGAGGTAAATAGTATCAATGCTGAGCTCTATTCAGAATTTTCCTTTCCGTTTTGGTGACTAGATTTGGGGTTTGAGTCATGCTTGTTATTCCTGCCTCTCTCTTCCTTGGTCTTGAATTTCCCCCACTGGACTCCTCAGTCAGATTTCAGCACAAACAGACTTCTAAAGGATTGGCTTCACCACGTTCTCATATATGGCTCTGGGAGAGCAGGGACCTCACTGGCCTTTTTCACCACTGTATCCCCAGCGCCTAAATAGTTTTTGGTGTACAGAAGACTCAAAGTGGTGTTTATTAAATGAATAGTGGGTGTGTGAAGCTGAGTAAATAGCAGAATGTATGATCAAGAGAGGTCTTTTACAGTCCAGTGTCATGGTCAGTCTTGGAGAAGAAAGCCTCAAGTGATAGAGATAGATTTACCATCTGTGAGGACTACTGTTTTGAACACAAATGTCATTTTCACTGAATCAAGAAAATAGCTATAACCCCAAACTGTAAACTATGAGGCACACTAGCCACATGCTGTGAAATCTGTATCAAAACAAGGTAAAAGCTTAACATCTCACATTTCTCCTTAGACCTTAAGCATGGAACAATTTTTCTGGAAGTAACACATAGGATCTTAAGAGCCTAATCCAACTGTTCTTTTATTAGAGCTACATGCTTTAGGGAGATGGTCAGATCTCCAGAGGAGACAATACATTACTATAGAAACTTTCGGAGAGGTGATGTCTAAAGAAAACACAAGAGAGACACCAATTCCATTCTCTCTTATCAACCTCTAGAAGAAGTTGTCAGATGCCAGAGTGAGTAAAGTAAGCAAAAAAGTAGCACAGAGAGCCTTGTGACTCAAAGTGTGGCCTGAGGAGACTTGGTTCATTTTATGTGTCAACTGACTGGACTTGGTACCCAGATATTTAGTCAAATCCTATTCTAGTGTTTTGTGCAAGTATTTTTTGATAGGATTAATATTCACATCAGTAGTCTTTGAATAAAAGTTTGCCCTCCATGATTTGGGTGGGCCTTATCTAATCAGAGGAAGACCTTAAGAAAAGAAAAACCTGGAAAGAAGAGGAATTCTTCCATCAGACTGGCTTTGGACTAAAATCACCACTCTATCCTGGGTCAACCTATCCTGAAGATTTGGGATGTCAGCCTTCCAAAATTATGTGAGCTGATTCCTTAAAATAAATATCTCTCCCTGTGCTATTCTGCTGCCCTGGAGAACACGGATTAACAAAAAATATCTCTAAATCCACCTGCCCCGTGTCCTTTTTTCTACAATTTCTCATCTTCTGGGAAGAAAAGAACATCACTGGTCCTAGGCCTCTAAATTCATGGTCTAGTCTACTCATCTGACATTTTGCATTGACTGACATATAAAAAGTCTTCTAAGTTGAGGGGCACCTGGGTGGCTCAGTCAGTTAAACCTCCAACTTCGGCTCAGGTCATGAGTTCGACCCCTGCATCAGGCTCTGTGCTGACAGCTCAGAGCCTGGAGCCTACTTCGGATTCTATGTCTCCCTCTCTCTGCCCCTCCCCCACTTGTGCCCTGTCTTTGTCTCTCTCTCAAAAATAAATAAACATTAAAAAAATGTTTTTAAAGTCTTATAAGTCGCAATTAGTTTTCTTATGTAGCTGAAATGAACACTCCTGAGGGGCAAAACATTGTCTAATGTACATAAGCACTAGTTTGCAGCTTCTAGAGAGGCACTGGGCCCATTTGAGGTAAAATAAAAGTCTGGCAAAGGCCGACATGAGTTATTGTATTCCGTGTGAGAGAGATGTCCGCGGGCTCCTTTTTCCTTCTTGTATCAACTCCTGAAGGTCCCTTGTGAAGTGTAATCCAATTCAGTGATGGGCCATTGAACTCAAGCCACTTCAACTGCTCTCAACCTTCCACCAGTAAAGTCTTGTCCACATGGACCTTCGGTCCGTTCAGCCGACTCTAGTAAGACAACAAATGAATTGCCCCAGTGGTCCAGCTTCTGTCTTTTCACACCATCTTATGGGATCTCGGACTATTGCACTCTGCATATCTTCTCTTTAGATATTGCACTGTGAACGACCAAAGAAAGTGTGTCTTACCCAACTCTGGTTCTCAAACAGAAATAGAAAGATCACCTGGACATCCTGTTTAACCTGCAGAATTCTGTTGCTTCTTCAGCATCTTTCCCCTCCCTCCACCTCAGGATTCTGATGTGCTGGGAGTGGGTCTCTGGAATCTGCTTGTTTAACACGTTCCGCAGATGATGCCAACATAGTTGGTTCACAGACCACACTGAAGAGCACGTAGCTAGAGAATTTGAGGTTCTCGAGTAGATTCCTTGACAAATGGAATGAATATGAGTTAAAATACGTATTCAGGTGTAATTGCAGGTGGCTTAAAGGTTACTCCCAATCGCTTTGATCCCCTGGACTCAAGATTAGTTCATCTTGTTTGTTGGGTCACAGGCTTCCTGAAATATGGTCAAGTGAGAAATTGTTGTTCTGACTCCAGCCTAAGAAGTGAATATCAGGGCACCTGGGTGGCTCAGTCGGTTGAATGTCTGACTTCCGCTCAGGTCATGATCTCATGGTTTATGGGTTTGAGCCCTGTGTCGGGCTCTTTGCTGACAGCCCAGAGCCCGGAGCCTGCTTGGGGTTCTGTGTCTCCTTATCTTTCTCTGCCCCTCCCCTGCTCATGCTCTGTCTCTGTCTCTCAAAAATAAGTAAAAATTTGGGGCGCCTGGGTGGCTTAGTCGGTTAAGCGTCCGACTTTCGCTTAGGTCATGATCTCACGGTTCGTGGGTTCGAGCCCTGCGTCGGGCTCTGTGCTGACTGCCAGCTCAGAGCCTGGAGCCTGTTTCAGTCTGTGACTCCCTCTCTCTCTGACCCTCCCCTGCTCACACTGTCTCTCTCTCTCTCTCCTAGAAATAAATAAAACATTTAAAAAAAAATAAGTAAAAATTTAAAAAATATTTAAAAAAAGAAGCAACTATCTACCGGCAGCCCCAGACACAAGGAAAGAGGCTCTCAGACCCTCCTCTATGGATCCAGCCCTTCTAGTTTTTACTAAATCATTTAATACTTAATGAACAGAAACAAAATTATAAAAGACCTAAAGAAGACCAGGAAAGGAAGGAAATGTTTAGATTTTCCCTTGGCTCATAAGTAGATGACTACTTAGACTGATTCATTTTTTTGACATTTTTGTGAATTCCAAGCAAAATGCAGCAAGTCAATATCTTGTAAGAAGCTCCAGATCTTGGGCCCATGAACTCACCGATTCTCCCAACAGGTCTGATGAAGCCCTGTGACAACCACCATCTACCTACAGCCAAGCTCAACTCTGCAGGTTATACAAAGCTCAGCGTGGACAAATTCTGCCTTACAGTATAAGCCACAGCACAAGGCTTTGGAGAGTCTGTGAGATCTGTATCGCATCATGAAACAGGAAGTGCAGGAGCGATTCCTGCAAAGGAAGCATGAAGGTGTGCATCAGTGACCGCAATGAGAAGGCCTCTCTTATTTCTGCTCTTCTGTTTGTCCCCACTGCATCAGATCCTGCATTATTGCTCCCCTTGTTGCATCCTGATTCTGGCTTAAAAGTACTAACTCAAGCAAAGTCCATAGGAAGAGTCCCAAAAACAAGGCCAGTGACTCGACCTGAGTGGTTGCTAGACTGGAAGCCCATGCCAACATGTAAGACAAAGGATCAAAGGAGCATAAATGTATCCCAGAATACGGTCAACTTCAGCAACATTACAGGTACTTCAAACTTTCCAGAACAGAATAAAAAGAAGCATCTGTAGTCAGAGCTAGGCCCAGAAGCCAGGAGACCAGAATAGTACGCAGCACAAAGCAGCAAACTTCATGACTCAACAAACACTTCCACGGTGTCTGTTTAGTGGGGTAAGGTGTTAAATGAAGGAAGCATTGAAAAGGGAGAATTGAAAGGATTCTTGCTTTCAGAGGGGCTGCTGTAGACTAGGATTGGCAAGTTTTTTCTGTAAAGAGCTAGATAGTCAATATTTTAGGCTTTGGGAGCCTCACAGTCTCTGTTGCAAGTACCCAGTGCTGTTGTCACACAAAAGCCGTCATAGAAAACACGGAGGTGAGTGGCCTTAGCTGTGTTCCAATAAAAACTCTGCTTACACATCGGGACGGTGGGCTGAACTTGGCTCTTTGGCCAAGTTTGTCGATCCCTGGTCTATACTACTAATAATAGAATTTGTAGTGATTATTCTGGCTGGAGAGCACGGAAAGGAGAAGAACTGAGTGGACCTTAATGAACAAGGAAATAAAATTGATACATATTGGCAACTATTATGTGCCAGGCAGGGTCTGGTCCAGGGTGTGGTGCCTAGGATACAAAACTGAAGGAGGTGCTCACTCTCGGAAACCTGAACTCACACACACCTGGTACCAGGCACCTGAAATATGTTTAAATCCATAGCTGGATGCAATCCCCTGGTGAAATAGTTGTCATTCATGACATCACCCCTTTACAGATGAGGGATTTGAGGTTCAGACAGGTTAAGTGATATGCTCCAGGTCACTCAGCTCATACGTGGCAGAGTTAGAACTTTAACCTAGATCTACAAAATGTCAACACCCAGGTCCTTTGAAATGACTCTCTGTAGGCAGTATGCAGGACAAGGGTATTTTGCATCAAGGACAAAATATAAACAAAGGCACCACATCCCTAAAGTTCTTAACATGTTGACGCTTCATAAACGTTTATGAAGGAGTGAATAAGCAAATGAGGGACTGAATGTTTCTGGAATGTTAATCTGTACAGAAATTATGAAGTGGGCAAAGAAGATCTCTGAGCACGAGGGTGACTCTCTGGGCTGTAGGCCACATATGGCACCAAAAAGCACCCTCAGAAGACCAGGTGATAAGGGTCAGACTCTGAGACTTTCTCTGGGTGTCTTGTGCCCTGATCTATGCATCTGGACCTGACAGCATCCAAAACCCAGGCCATGGCTGTAAGAATCCCCAGTTTTGTCTCCATTTGTGGTCCTGGGACTCGCACATCTTTTTTTGTTTGTTTTAAAAAATTTTTTAGTGTTTGTTTATTTTCAAGACAGAGAGACAGAACTTGAGCAGTGGAGGGGCAGAGAGAGAGGGAGACACGGAATCTGAAGCAGGATCCAGGCCCTGAGCTCCCAGCACAGAGCCTGACGCCAGGCTCAAACTCACAGACTGAGAGATCACGACCTAAGCTGAAGTCAGACGCTTAACCAACTGAGCCACCCAGGTGCCCCTCGCACATGTTTTTAAGACTCTGTTTTTCATCCATGTATTCATTCGTCTGTTTATCATCAGCATCCATGGAACCCCTTCTCTGGTTCAGGCTTGATGCCAGGTGTCAGTGTTACAGAGACTACTGAGCACCACTTCGACCCTCAAGGAAGTCACCTGAGGCTAGGCAAAGATGCTCTGTAGGAAGTGGATATTACTGAAGGAACCAACCCACCTCACCCCATCAAGAACCGACTGAGGGAGGCGAATTCTACCTTTCCCAAGAGTGTAATCAGAGGCCAACTAACAAAACATCACCTCAAAAGCCTTGCTAGACCAGTGTAGAGCAAAGGGTGGTGAGGTTTTCAGTAGACAGGACTGTTACTTCTTATCTATGGGCCTGAAGGGACAGTTCCTTTATCATGGAGGCAGAATTTACATAAGGTAAATGTGCAGATCTTAAGGGTATATTTCAATGTATTTTCTTCAAAAGCATACAGCTGTGGAACCAGAAGAAGAGATGCAGTCATAAAGGGCTGGAGTAGGAAACTGGAGGCAGGAAAAGTGATTCTGCCCCGCATAATAACGCACAGTGTCAATGCCACAGAATCAAAGAGCACCCGGGACACAGGTGGAGGCTAAGCCCCAGCTGGAAGAAATCACAAACTTTTCAAAGAAGTGGGATATCTTAGCTCCCATGTAAACCATTTAAGTACATTTTCTCATTGTACAGCTCTTCCATTTGCCATCTTTCTTCAAAAGAACCTCTTACCTGTGTGAGATCTTGTTCAAGAGAGTTTGGGGAATGTAAGTGGCTCTGTCTGCATGTCTAGGTTATAAGGGTGCATGCAGACAAAAGGAAGGAGTTAAGCCCCACATTTAGACCTGCATCCAGGTGGGAGATAGAAGCACACTTGTCGAGTACAGGTCTGGGAATGAGACTCCAGGGAACTCCCCTTTGGAGCAACCGTAACAATTTCACATTTCTTTATATGATTGTTGCTTTGATTACTCTCTGACCCATAGTTCAGGTTGGATTCTCTGAGAGCATATACTAAAGTGGCATTTGGAGTACAGGATGTTGATTACAGAGTAAGGATCAAGGACCAAGCTTGCTTCCTCCCTACTGAGGAGGGAGAGGGAAGAAGCAAGCTTGGTCAGAGCAAGAAGTCAAATTGTGATGTGGCCCCATAAAACCTCTGCCAATGCTGCAGGGAGCAGTGAGAGCAAAGAGTGTTCAGTCTGGGGCCAGGCTGCCTGGGAAGGGCATGACCTTAGATGAGAGAGCTCTCTGAGGCTGAGGCAGACCCTCAGCTCGATGTCCTCTGCTGACTACACTCCTCTCCTTCCTTGGAAGAATATGGATGCTGTATTTCTGGGTGGTCTACCACCCCTCCTAGAGAGGATAAGCCACCGAGGATAAAAATTGTGTCTGGTTTTGCTCACCACTGCATCCACACTCACTAGCAGAGCATGGGACATGTAGTCATACTCAAAAAGTCTTTGTGGTTGAATTAATCCATTACTCAAGGCAAGAGGCGGTCATGACAACAGAATACCTCCATGAATCTTTTCTAGCAGGCAGACACTCCCCCGCACCAAGAAAACTGGTTACGTGAATTTAAGATAGAAAAACACACATTCTATGGAAACATTGCTGAGTAGCATTTATACCAGAACGCGAGAGTGTGGTAAGTGTCCCATGGAAAGCTCTTGGAGCTCTTGGAGCAGAGGAGTTTCGAGCTGAGGCTTGAAAGACAATTTGAAATGTATAGGGCAAAAGTGGATACAGGCAAAGCAGTAGTGAAAAAAAAAAGGAAATTGTAGCTGATGGCGCCATTTACCAACAGAGGCAACCATGCAAAATGGGGAGGAAGACAGGACACATTCAGCTTTGCTCATGTTTGGTCAGAAGAGGGCAGGCAGTAGGCAGATGCGTGTGTACGTGAAGCTCAGAGGTGAGATCCAGAAGAAAATCACTCAGGAAGGGCACCTGTGGGGCTCCGTCAGTTAAGCGTCTGACTTAGGCTCAGGTCACGATCTCACGGTTCGTGGGTTCAAGCCCCACGTCGGGCTCTGTGCTGACAGCTAGCTCAGAACCTGGAGCCTGCTTCAGATTCTGTGTCTCCCTCTCTCTCTGCCCCTCCCCTACTCATGCTCTGTCTCTCTTTCTCTATCTCAAAAATAAATAAATATTTAAAACAATAACTCAGGAAGAGATATTCTTTCAACTTCTCCAGTTGAGGGAAAAAAAGGGCCAAAGAGGGAAACCTTGTGTGCCCAGATATTTGGGATGGAGATGAAGGAGAAGGATATATTATGTAAAGGGTTTTCAGTTATAAGGGACCAGAGGAACCGAATCTGAACTAGAAGAGCAACAACAACAAAAAGCTACCTCTCCTTGTCACTCATTTCCGTATCTCTCTGCCTACCCATCACTTGCTTTGTTCCTTCTCCCAGACAGTCTCCTTCATATGTCCACGAGCACCTCCGTGTTCACAAGCCAACCTCCGTGGCTGGAGAGGAGAGGTTCTCCCGGGCGCATTGGAAATGTCTGGGGAATGACTGACGGTGAACCACATGTCGCTTTGAAATGATCACTATGGGGCTGTGATGGACGCAGCCTGGTCAGGTGTCCCCTGTTGTCGGAGTGGTGGCTGCTGTCACCAGAAGATGGGAGAAGGGTGATAGATGGACAAAAACTGTAGACGCCACAGGGATTTAGGAAAGGCTACAATGAGAGAGGCAGAGAGAGAGGTAAGAGAACAGGAGGAAATTGCCTGCAGTTGAGTGAGTTTCAAAGGCCCTTAAACACATACACAGATCCTACACACACATACACACACACACAGACATATACACACATGTACTAATATCCAGAGACACACATACACACACACACACCTATACAAACACACAGACGCCAAAAACAACCAAAAGCACAGGGATGTGTTACTCTCCTACAGCCGCCATCATACATTAGCACAAACTTCATGGCTTGAAACACCAGCAATGTATTCTTTCACGGTTCTGGAGGCCGGGAATCCAAAATCCGTCCAAGGGCTCGAGGGGACCATCCTTCCTTGCCTCTTCCAGCTTCCAGTAGCCCCAGGCCTTCCTTGGCTTGTGGCGGCCGTGCCCCTCCAGTCCCCATCTCCACCTTTACAAGGCCTTATTCTCTGTGGGTCTGTGTCTCAAATCCCCTCTGAAGACACCCACCATCAGATTTGGGGTCTACACTAAATCTAGGTGAGCTCATCTCAGATCCTCAGATGTAATTAATTACATCTTCAAAGACCCACTTTCCCAATAAGTTTTCATACCCAAGTTCTAGAAGGTAAGATGTCCATATATGTTTGGGGAGCCACTATTCAACCCACTACACAGGAGGCCAATATATGAAGCCAATTAGGCATTAAGACCATGGAGAGAGGCACAGACGGGCCTCTTGGGGAATATGTGTCCCATCCAAAGCCATTCATGTTCACTGTGTGTGGCCAGACTAAGCGCATCCAGAGCTCAGAGACGGTCCTTGGGAGCCCCGCTTGTAATGCAGGGCAGTCCCCGATGCTCCCTCTTCATGGATGACACCCTTAATCGTGAATTGCCAAAATGCAAATCACAGTTGCAATGACCGCTAAAGATGCCAGATTTTTCCTCAAGCCTGATGTTCAGCTCAAAATCGACTTCGCTATCTACTCTTCGCTTGGCAGGAACTGGCAGAGAGATTTTATCGCATATGGAGACTGACAAATGAGTAAGTGGCTGAAGGCCATTCCACTTCTGTGCAAACCATAAATCTGACTCAAACAAACAAACAAAGCTCAGTGGAGTGGCCTGAGCCAGGACTACATTTGTCACTGCAACATCAGAACGGGGTCCTAGAGCTGCTTTTCCTGGCCGAGATCCGGCCCCGTGTCCTGGACTTTCAGCACCTACCTTGCTGTTAAAGGGGGCCGCGTGAGAACTTTGGTTCGACAGCCAAAACCTAGTGAATCCTGGGCCCTCGGCCATGTTCTCTGTGTGTCTGTCTGTCTCACATCTTCCGGAGACTTTGTTTAGTAGCAAACAGTTGATCTCATTGATTTTACTTCTAGAGAAACCCTAAGGAGATAAGCCAGCCCATTTGGCCTGGAGAAGAGGGAGTCAGTTAACAACAAAAAACTAGAGGAAGATCTTACTTGTTCAGTAAGAATGAGGAGAGGAGGTCAGTCACTGGAGGGAAAATGCTCCCAGGGGCATAAATCGAGACTCAGAAGTCCGGGAGGGAAAGAGGTTCATTAGCATCAAATAAAAGCCTCCTCCAGGCTGTGGATCGGGAACACTGGATCACTGTCTGGTGGCCGGTGAGTGTAGGAGCTGACCACTGTGGACCGCAACGTCTGTAGCCAGACAGCAGGACCTTTCCTCTGCCTCAAGTTCACAGCGAGCACACGGTGTGATAAAACGTCAGTGACAAATCCAGTGCAGTCAAGTGGGAAATCCCCCCTGAGTAATAACACCTCCCCATCGTTCATTCCCACTTCCTCCTGAGCCACAAGCCTGATGCAGAGAACTCACTGCTATTTTGCCTTGGACTGAACTAGGCACAGGTAAACCTTTGAAAGTCTTTCTCCCAGAGCCCTGGGGCACTGAGAGGGTTAATCTTGTCAAGTCAAGATTCTCCTTGGATGCCAGACCAACTCAGCATCAATTTGACACAGATTTCTTTGGGGGAATCTGGGTTAATCTTTCTGGACGGGCTGTCCATTTGACAGACAAGAAACAGTTCTGGAGTCGGCCTCTACACTTCCTGCATGACACCCCCCACCCCACCCCAGTCCTGTCTTTGAATTAAAAATTCTAAAGGGCAATTAAATAAATTTTTAAAAAAAGCAATCTGATGTTTACAGACCCTCATAGGTAATTTATAAATGTTGCATCCTAGGTCTCGTTATGGTTAAAGTATTTAATTTGGAGAGGGACTTCTGTGGGAATGCAGAATCTGTCCCAGAAGCTCATGGGAGATGCGCCAAAAAATGCAAAAGGCTTGGTTGACATCAGTGACTGGGGCAGGGATGGCTCCCCAGTTTCCTAAGGATTTCTTTGATAATTTGTGCATATGCAGACTACCTACACAAGCAACACTTTGCCCTCGGTGTCTGCTTTATATCTGTGTGCTAAATAAATTCACGGAGGCATGAATACTTAAGGATCCAAAAGATGCTAGACTAAATTCAATGCGGCGTCCCTGATTGAATCTTGGAATGGAAAAATGGACAAGAGTGGAAAAGCTGGTGACATCCAAAGGAAGTGGGGAGTTTAGTTACTAGTAAGATACCAATGTTAGTTTCCTTGACAAAAGAAACCATGTTTTTGTGAGATATTAATATGAGGGGACATTGAGCAAAGGGCATATAGCAATTCTCTGCCCTTTGTCTTTGCTATATTTCTGCACATCTAAAATTACTCCAAAGTAAATTTTTTTATTTTAAATTTTTAAAAAATGCCAGAGGTCACCAATCATGTTTGTCAACTCTTCTCCAGTCTGGAGGTCTGAAAAGTAAATATTTGCACCTGGCCAGATTTTTGCCACTATGAACCATTGTTAAGAAAACCAGATTGCAGTCTGATCCCTTCTATACTCTTTCAGCCTTTTGTATGTTTCACAGTTTGGACACTACCTTTTTTTTATTAATCTGTTAACTAATTTCACGTCTGTTTCTCCCAGTAGAATGGAACTTGCTAAGGGCATGGCACTTGACTACCTCATCTCATTTCCATATGTCTGCTCCCTAGCAGGCTATTGGATAGATGGTGTGTAGTAATCCAACCCTAGTATGTCTAAGAATAGACGTTTCTCTTTTTCATCTCCCTTCCCTGCTCTTGAGATCCTCCACTGCTGAAGCCAGAGTTTCTGACAGTTTTTTAAACAGGCACCAAGCAACATTGAGCCAAGGGAGGTGAGTGTGATGTCTCTTTTCAGAGAAAAGATGAGCTGCAGGGGACCAGGAGCATGAGAATTTTCATCCTGCTTGGGACAGAGTTAATACTTACTAAACATCTCCTGGTTGAATGTTGAACAAAGAAAGCCAGAGGGATGGGGCTGCGAGACTCCATAAGAACTGAGGAAGGAATCTGGAGGAGAGGTAGAGGAGGAAAAGAAACAGTTAATAAAAATGAAGAGCATGATTACTGTTCCATTATAAATGTAGTTTCTCACTGTATACAGAATTTTGCAAAACACAGTAGAAAGGGAGTGCTTGTCATAACACATTGGGCCCACCATGTTCATGGAGTTCATGATTTTTTTAACCCTTCCAAATTTCCAGATTTCATCTTTGATGCTAGGAATTTGGAGATTAATAGGACATAGTCACGGTGCTCTGGGAATGTACCATCTTGTTGGAGAAACAGGTAGATGCACAAAAGTGTCTGTGTAACACAGTGAGCATTGTGGGAACGTAGAACATCTGGCTGGGCTTGTGTGGGGGAGGGTGGGAGAGGGACCTTTTTGGACAGAAGTGATGCCTGAAGTCAGTTGTCCCAGACAAGCAGAACTTACCTTCTGCCTTCTGTGCAGGCAAAAGGAATCGCATGAACAAAGAAAGGAGGCACTTATAAGAAAGTGCAAGGCTATTGGTACAAAGATTGACCACAGCTGTCCAACAACTTTTTGTTGAAATAAAGTTGATCACAGTGGGTCTCCACCGACTGGTTTATTCATTCAACAGTATTTACTGAGAGGCTACTTTTTGCCAAGCCCAGCTCAAGTTTCATATCTAAAAAGAACTCACATTTCAAGAGATTAATTGCAACACCATAACGAGCTTGAAAGACCTCACCCACAATCCAGTCTGGGCCAAGGGCCTTACTTTGAAAACATTTTTTTAAATGTTTTATTTATTTCTGAGAGAGAGACAGCATGAGCAGGGGAGGGTCAGAGAGAGAGGGAGACACAGAATCAGAAGCAGGCTCCAGGCTCTGAGCTAGCTGTCANAAACCGAACATAGATTAAAAAAAATCCATGTGTAGCTGCCCTATTCTTTAAACCTCAGTCATGATTTCACATGTTTGTGTTGGACTCTTCTTAAATGTTTATTTTTGAGAGAGCAAGTGCAAGCAGTGGGAAGGGCACAGAGAGAGGCAAAGAGAAAATCCCAAGCAGGCTCTGAGCTGAGCCTGACGCAGGGCTTGAACTCACAAACTGTGAGATCATGACCTGAGCTGAAGTCGTACACTCAACCAACTGAGCCCCCCAGGTGCCCCTGCATTTGACTCCTCTTGATTGGGCTTAAACAGTCTAAAAAGTTTTTGTTTCTTGGATTTGCTTTTTCAGAATTCTTTTCATTTCTTTTCGTGTGCTATCTTTATGCTAATTTTGCTAATCTTTAGATAACTTCTCGAGTTGAATACTTGGCTTTAATTCTTCATTATTGAATACCAATCCTATGATTTTGTTGCTTGCTATAGTTTTGACCCTATCTCATGAGTTTGATATGCACTAGGTCCATTATTTGCTAAATAGTTAATGTTCGTTTTTAATATTCATATGATTGACAAAAGAGATGTTTCATTACCCACAATTTCCAAGTGGTTTTTATTGAAACCTATGATTTCAACTTCTTGAATTCATTGTACTCTGGTTAAACAGTATGAGCTGCTTAATTTCTACTCATTAGCATTTATTGAGGATTTCTTTATGGCCAAGAATATGGCAAACTTCAGGAAATTTCTATGCATATTGGAAAGAATTTTTTTCCTTGGCTTATGGAAGCTAATGTTAAATATTCACATAGTCAGCCTAATGAATTTTAATACAAAATCTCATATCAGAGTTGTGACTTCATGAGCTATGAAAGAATGCAGGTGTTTTGTTTCATCTTCCATGTAATTATATTTAGAATTTCCCAATTTATTTTAGCATTTTTCTTTGCATCATTTGATAATAATATATATGAAATATAATGAATGAAGGCTATTACATCATCACTTAGAATTATTCATTTTATCAAGATAAACTACTCTTTATCCTATTTACCTTATTGTGTTTAAAATTATACTGTGGGTGATATTAATTCTCTACCTCTGCTTTCTATTTATTTGCATACATATGCCTGGAATATCTTTTCTAATACTTTTAGGCTTTTTAAAATTTTTTTTAATGTTCATTTATTTTTGAGAGAGAATGAGACAGAGGCAGAGACAGAGAGAGACAGAGCACGAGTTGGGGAGGGATAGAAAGAGATAGAGACATGGATTCTGAAGTAGCCTCCAGGCTCTGAGCTGTCAGCACAGAGGCTGATGTGGGGTTCGAACTCATGAACGTGAGTTCGTGACCTGAGCCGAAGTCACAAGCCCAACCAACTGAGCCACCCAGGTGCCCCTCTAATACTTTTAGTTTTAAATGTTTACCAGTGAACCTTAAGCTGCACAAAGTTAGATTACTCTTTAACTCAATTTATCTTTTAATAAGAGGATTTAAACCATTTGCATTTATTGTTAATAACTGATACATCTACTTTCATTCTCTTTGAATGCATTCTGTTTCTGTTGGAAAAGCTGAAAAATGAAATAAATAAAATTGTAGAGCTGTGCCTGGTGTCCAGCTTATACCATGATAAATCTGCTATGGTTAAAATTTCTCTTCCTTCAGTCTTCGGGTTAGACAAAGTTTGAGGTCTCCTCTCTGTTTACATGGGCTTTATTTATCCATTGAATGGACCACCCATTAATACGTGAAGTTTATTTGTCTTAGCTTTCCCCTGAAGACATATAAAAATATATATAATTTTAGAATTAAACAGATCTACTAGTGTTGGGCATGAGAAGTGATCAAAGCCATATAATTGCTACTGAAGGGCCTCATAAGATCAGAATGCTTTGGTTTATGAGGGTGTGACAATAGTCACTAGAAACCAGAAACATGATGAAAAGACAGAGACCTTCTAGAATAAATATCCCCAAATTCAAGGAGAAAGCTGCCACCTCTGCTGGCATCTCCTCATAAGGTTGCCTCTGACACCACCAGGTGATTGGCGTGAAAGGCTTGTGTGTGGAGGAAGCCTCAATCAGGAGCATATCATAAAATATTGCACTACAGAAATGGCTTCTTGTGACCTAAATAAGTCCACATCAAACATGTACATGTTTGAGATAGTCTGGACAAGCTTACTTTCATTGCTTCTCAGTCCTATCCAAATCTGATTAATGTAATCTTAGAGTTTTAAATTAAGAAAACAATTTTACATTATTCACTTCCTTAATTTTGCACGTACATTACATTATAATCTTAGTAACTAGAATTATTTCTACCAAACTTTGTAGTTTATAGTTTTCATTGCTCTCTTCCACTTCTTTATCGCCATGATTTACCGTGCATGGTGCTTTGTTTGGTGTGGTTTGGTGTTGCTGTATTGACTCTTCTCTACCAGGTTATTCACATGAGAATTTTCCTTTTAAGAGAGTATTGACTTTCTTTAGGTCTGTCTTTCTGAAAATGGCTTCCTTTTGCTCTTGAACAGCCCCACCCATCTTCACTAAACAAAGAATTTTCTTCCTCAGAGCATTATAACCATTGCCTAAAACATTTAGAATCCTCCAAAAGATCTGAGATCATTCAGTTGCTCATTCTCTAAATAATCTATTTATTCCCATGCATGGATGCTTCTAGCAAAACTTATTTTAGTCTTCAAATTCAAAATAACTTCATTGGGCTGTGTCTCGACGTTGCTGTCTTTCATTATTTTTTGATAATAGCTGCATGGTGAGTTGATCCAACTAACAAAGCCATTTCTTCAGACCTAAAAAGTTTGTTCTTCTTTAATTTTGTGTCTCCTCTCTCTTCCCCTTCTGTCCTTGTAGGATTTCCCCTGGATCTGTCCTCTTTGATCTCATCACTATTTTTTAAAATTTGTCTTTCCTCTAAATTCTAGGCGAATGTCTCAAACTTTCCTTTTCTTTCAGTTCTTCAGCTTTTTGAAGGCATGCTGTCCGGTCCAGTAGTCACTGGCCCCATGTAGCTATTGAAATTTAAGCTTAAGTTAACTTAAATGAAATCAAATAGGAAATTTAGTTGCTCTTTTGCAAGGACTCAACCATCACATGGGGCTAGTGGCTATCGGTGCAGAGTATTATGCATAGAACTAGAGGAAACAGACTGTAGCCCACGGGTCTGATCCAGCTTAATTGTTTAAAAGTTTTTATTTATTTATTGTTGAGATACATACACAGAGAGAAAGCGCAGGGGAGGGGCAGAGAGAGAGGGACAGAGAGAGAATCCCAAGCAGGCTCTGTCAATGCAGAGCCCTATGTGGGGCTCGAACTCACAAACTGTGAAATCATGACTTGAGCAGAAATCAAGAGTCAGATGCTTGCCTGGCTGAGCCATCCAGGCGCCCCAAGCCCATAGCTTTTTTAAAAATTAGGTTTTCTCCTTAATCATTTAGTATAACTATGGCAAAATACACATAACATAACATTTGCCATTTTTACCATTTTAAGGTGTATAGTTCAATGGCATTTAGTGCATTCACAGTGTGGTACAAGTATCACCAGTGTCCAGCACCAGAACTAAAAGAAACTAATGGAAATCCATGAAACAGTCACCNTTCTCTATGATTTGGCTAGCCATATGAATGGAAGCCAGCCTTTGGTGTCTGGCTTCTTTCACTGAGAATGATTTCAAGGTTCATCCATGTTAGGACATCCTTTTTCTGGCTGAAAAATATTCCATTATGTGGCTATATCACCTTTTGTTTACCCATTCATTTGTTGCTGGACACTTGGGTTGTTTTTACCTTTTGGCTGGTGTGCAGAGAGCTGCTGGGAACACTTATGTAGGAGATGTTTTGACCACCTGTTTCCAATTATGGCGACAACATACCAAGGAGTGGAATTGCTGGGTCATGTGAGAATTGTACATCTAAGTTCTTGAGAGAGGGCCAGACCTTGTTCCACAGAGGCCACACCATTCTACATACACACCAGTAACGGGTGGGAGGCTCAGTTTCTCCCTATCCCTGCCCACGTTTGTTAGTTTCCTTTTGTTCTTTTTTTAATTGTCGCCGTCCCTGTGGATGTGAAGTGGTAGTCATGGACTGCTTTTGTGCATCCCATGAGCCAAGAAATTTTCTTAGTAAAGATTTGTCTTAAAAAACTAAAGCATATGCAAGAGACTCTATGTGACCTTCAAAGACTGAACTGTGTACTATCTGGACCTTTATGTAAAAAGTTTTCTGCCCTTTGATATAGAAGATTGTCACCATTGCAGAAATATCTTTTGGACAATGCTCTGAGGATCTCCCGAGCCAGTTAATGATCGATTGTAGTTTTTAATTCAGCCATTGTATGTTTCACCAGCATCCATTCTTTATGTTGTTTTCTGCTTCCTCACACGTTTTAGGCATATTATCCTGCTGAATGTTGCTGAAGATGCCCATTCTAGCTTTTCTGAACTTTTCTTCCAACAATTTAACATGACGATGTTTGCTCTCGTTTTTCAAAGAGGTCCCCTTCTTTCAACATGCTCTGTCCCCTTATACGCTTGCAGAATTTTCCTTCTTTGCTCACCCTGAGAAGATTTGGAGCTGAGACAGACTTCAGCGGTGGCATAGATCCTTATCTCTTTTCAACAGAGAACTGTGTAGATTTGCTTTCTTTAACATTGCCAGTTCAAAACCCCTGCAGACTAGGACAAGCAGAAAAATGGGGCCCAAGTTAGACACGTTTCATCATTTCAACATTAGGCTGAAGAGTCCCTCTCCTTTATTTGTTCATTATACAACAGCTGCCCCCTTTGACAGGCACAGTTGCAGAGCTGGGTGTGACCCTGGCAGTGGCAATGTTCTTTGTCCAGCCTCCTTGCCAAGAATAAGTTTGTAATGCCTGCCGTGACCACCCAGAGTAACTTGTGGGGCCCAGATGTGCCTCCCAAAATACCCGCGGTCTTCCCTTCCAATCATCCCTGTTGATTGATAATGCCATTCTGCCAGCTTCTTTTCCACGTCCTGCTTAGACTACCTCGTGCTTTACATGGGGGGAGGCAACCACTTGGGAAGGTTTATCCATCAATCCATTCTCCTCTGAGCTATATCTGGCAGGAACTCTGATCCTTGCAACATATAAATGGCACCATATCCTCTTTTCCACTACCGACATACAATTTGTCATTACCTCTTGCTGGTAAGTACTAGGACTATGGATACTGTGGTAAAGCTACTCATGCTCACAACGTCATTTATCCATAGATCCCAATTTAGACTTAATCATTATAGTTCAGGGGACTGCAATTTAGGAAAATGATGCATCACCCTCGGTTACCCATACCTTTAGAAATCTCAGAGGTTAGACACACGGGGACAGAAACCAGACATCGCCGACCTTCTGGCACAAGCTTAGCCTGGTTCCAAGGAAAAGTGCCCACAGGAAAACCAAAACCTTTTGACAAATAACAGATGTTGCAGATGTCAGGCGAAGCATTGTGCTTCGCCGGTACCCAAAGTTCTAGATGAATTATGAAAAGGAATCCGTCTTTCATCTGCATGTTTGACAGCGTGTAGATGAAACATCCTTCTAAAACAGTAGGCACTAAACAAATACATGGTGAAAAGCGTCTGGCTGGCTGACTTGCTGAAAGACTGGATTTTTCACTCCTCATCCAGATGTTTGGGCTTCATGGGAGAGTGCCAAGCCGATTTGTGATCTCCGAGTGAAGAGCGGTGCGCGAGCACAGAGCATCACACCGGCAAATGAGCACGTGGCCCCGTTGTTTGCAAAATGAGGTCTCCCCGGCTGCAACCCAGGCGTGTGACAGACCTGCCGGTCCACTTCCAAGTGCTTCTGACAGACGAGCCCTCCATTTGCATACACCTCATCATGACACCTGCTGAAACTGTTAAGTTATTATTAGTACTGATAATGGAGACTTCGGCAGGAATGTATTCATATTTCTAACGTTGTCAGTGCACATTGTTTTGCTGTTAAGGAGAAAGCCTATCAGACATAAATATTTATGCCTGGATGGATGTCAGATTCTTTAATCAGGAACTGGATTGGTTTTAATTGAATCTCGGGGACAAATTTAGACTCGGCGTCGATTGTGTGGCTTTTTGTGACTTGCGAGCTGTGCTCCGTCGGACTAACCCCAGGACACTTGGCTATATGAGCAGGTAGGTCCACTCCAAAGGGGTGCCAGAAACTTAGCTATGTTGGCGAGTGATCGCTTTGGAGGAGGAGACTGACACGCTTTGTAGGATCAGATGGAGGGAAGGTCACCAGTCTAGGGTCGGCTTCCCAAAGGCATTGCACACATCAAGCAGGCCCAGGGCTGTGATCTCCATAAAGACAGGGGCTGTGTCCTGCACACCCTCATTCTGTCCTTGTCTGTCTGCTCCACTGCCTGGAACAGAATGGCCCCCCGATGTGTGTTCGATCAATAAATAGACTGAGGGTGACGGGCTATGGTGGGAATAACCCAGGGAGTAGCCGGCTCTTACTGCTGCAGCACCCTCGTGAGTCTGGGTTCATGGACCATTGAGGACAGACGCTCACTGAGGTCCAAGTGCAGTGGATCCATCAAGAACTCAGACTCTGGACCCAGGCATGTAGGTTCAGATCTCAGCGCTAGTGTTTTGCAGCCCTTGGACATGCCATTATTATCTACAGCCTCCCTCTCCCTTCCCCACAGGCCTGTTGTGCACATTACCTGTGGGAAGGGTGCCCACACGGTGGATTCTGCCAACAGGCCAGGCACTGCTGGAGGTATTTCGTGTGTACCCTGTCACCCAATCCTGGCAATGACCCCAGGAAGTAAATCCATGTATCAGCCCAGACCTGTGCTCAGCCATGATACATAGAGTTGGAAGAGTAAGAGATTCAGAAGACAAACTCATGACTTCGATCCACTCAGTCCAGGGGAGCCTGAACAGAGGAGAAAGAACCCTGCCCAGCAGGGGGTGAGGCTGACAAGAGCCAGGTGGAGTGCAGGAAACTGGCTTCTGAGAAAGGTCTCAAGGCCATGCGTGGGGCAAGTTAGTGGGCCAATGCCCTGGGCAGGAAACACTTGGCAGGGCTTTCGGTTGTCCCGGGGCTCACAGAAGGCTTCTTATTTCACAGCAGTGAGTGTGAAGGCCTCGAGGCAGGCAGCTCAGCAAAACACGAAATCATATGCATTTGACTTAAGCACAGAGGGTCCAAATGCCCACTGGCCACTTACTAACTTAGCATCTTGGTTGCCTGGCCTGTACAATGGACAGAATGATACCCACCCCCAAAGAGTTACTCTGAGGGTTAATGAATCAAGTATGTAAAATGCTAGGCACACAGTAAGCACTCAGTAAATGTGGGTCTCTTTTCTTTCCAGCCTATGGCACTGGCTGATTTGACACAGAGGAGGTAATGGGCATCACTGGATTCAGGAAGGAAGATGAAGAGCTCAGATGCTGGTGGCCTTACGAGGTTACTTCTCTTTTTTTTTTTTTTTAATTTTTTTTAATGTTTTATTTATTTCTAGGAGAGAGAGAGAGAGACAGCATGAGCAGGGGAGGGTCAGAGAGAGGGGGAGTCACAGACTCCGAAACAGGCTCCAGGCTCTGAACTGGCAGTCAGCACAGAGCCCAACGCGGGGCTCAAACCCACGAACCACGAGATCATGACCTAAGCGAAAGTCGGACGCTTAACCGACTAAGCCACCCAGGCGCCCCATACGAGGTTACTTCTCAAGTGCCGTGTCGAATTGTTTCATGTCCATAAATGTCTCCTTCAGAACCAGGTGAACTGTTTGAGGGGTCTTATTTCTGTTTCCCAGAACCTAATGTGTAGACATGCTCAATAGAGTCTCCCTGCTTGAATGGATGGGTAGATGGAGTTATGAGTGGGCTGGTAGGTATGATAAGTAATTAAGTGAATCCCCAGAGAAAGAAGTGGCCTCTGGTTCTGGTTCATCCAGTCTTCCTAAGAATGTTCCTGTCCAGAAATTGTCACCCCTCAGTCCCTTCTAAGTAAAGCAGAGGACTTCCTCAGACACCAGTTCTTCCAAATTGACATATTTGTCAAGGACCCCGAAACCAGGCTGATGGGATCCATTCCATTGTAAACATTAAATGAAGGCTGTCCTGGCTACTAGGAACCAAGGAAAACCAAGGTGTCCAACCATTTCAGTGGAAGACAACTTCCACGACCCCAAATAAAACTCACCACATGACAAAAAAAATATGTCATAGCTTATACCAGCCCCCAAAACTGAGCTCTATATTTTCTCTGTTATTTAACCATTGAAAAAAAAAAACAACCTTAAAAACCAGCTTCAAAAAGAAACTCCTTATGTGCTCTTTCCAAAAAAAAGTTAAGTAAAACAAACCACCAAAGACCAGACCCCAAAGTCGTGTTCACAAGCTAACGGGCCTTTGGATTGTTGGCAATTCCCAGATCAGCCCAGACCAGGTGGTCTGGACCCTCTGATGTCACAGTCCCACCAGCAAAATTATTCGGGGTTGGGCAGGATGCGTTGTTCGCTGTTCACTTCTCATTTCCCAGCCCTTTGGTGCTCCCAGATGTTTTAATTACAGAGGAAAGGGAGCGGATGATTCTGGCCATATGTCTCCATTCCACACAAATAAATCTCCTCGCCGTCCCGTGCAGCTCTGTGGCACTGAGACTGTCCCGCTGAAACTGATGCTGTCGAGCCTAATCACCATCTTCAATCCTTCAGTGAGCTTGTTAATTCCAGGAACACCGGCTGGGACCACTGTCCCAGGGAAATACTCAATCTAGAAACAATTAGATTCGCGTCACAGCAAGATGCTGCTCTCCCTCTGGGGAGCTAGGTACTCACTCCGTCTGAGCAGAGGGCCCACCAGGCATTGGGTAGGGAGAGCCAGGCAGAGTGGGGTCAGAAAACCGGGCATGAATTTTCAGCTGGGGCAGCGCCTAGAAACTCAGATTCTGGGCCATTATCTGCGACATGCCCAGCTGCAAAAAGGTCCTGCCTTCTTAGAACTTTGAGAGGAGCTCAAAGGAGGTATTGCAAACATGTGCATGGTGGTGCACACCACGTGCGCACGTGCACACACATGCCCATGCACACACACACACACACACACACACACACAGATCACAGCAAGCTTTTCCAGGGAAGTAGTAAAAGCTGGCAGACGCATTTAGCGTTCTGAGTCAGTTACACTAAATGCTAAATTTGCTTTTAAACTGAGCATTGCCATGCATAGATTAAGAACAAACCAGGGGAAATTCTATATGGTTTTGGGTTACCAATATAGTTTTCTGTTTTCTACAATGCCATCTTGCCTGGTAGTAAATATAGAGGAGATTCCACAGGGATAAGTATTTTTGAAGGGCGATAGACAACACAAGCACTACACACGCACACGCAGACGGCAACAGGGTACACACACCTGTAGCAAACATCGGGATGAAGTGGTACAAATGTTTACACCCCTGTAACAACCACGCGGATCAGGGTGTGAGCCTAGCCAGCACCTCCCTCCTGCACTTTCCAACCAATATCCTCCTCCAAGGTAAACGGTGGTCTAACTAATCTCCATGGATTCATTGTGGCTCTTTCTGAGCCACCTATTAATGGAGCCACACGCTCTTCTGCGTGAGATCTCTGCTGTCTACACTACAGATGTGAGGCACCTCCATGCGGCCTTGGAGGGGGGTAGCTCTCCGTTTCTTGTTGATGGTCGGTGTTTCATTGTCTGAATACCACTGCTCAGCACCTGTCTGCAGAGGTGCGGATGCCTGAAAACACAGATAGTACCGAACCCCATATACACCATGTTGATGTCTACACATGCACACTTGTGATAAAATTGATAAATCAGGCACAGCAAGAGATTAACAGCAATAACTCGTAATAAAATAGAATGATTCTAACAATACACTGTAATAATAGTTATGCGAATGTGGTTTCTCTCTCTTATTCTCTCAAAATACCTTGTTGTGCTGTACTCACCCTCCCGGTTGTGATATATGAGGTGGTAAAGGGCTGCCATGATGAGGTGAAGTGAGGGGAATGTTCTAGGCATCGTGAGGCGGTGTCAGACTATGAATGAGCTTCTCACCCTCCATCGGGAGGAGCACCACCTGCTTGAGACTGGGGTTGACCGCAGGTAACAGAAACCGGGGAAGTCTAAGCACAGATGCAGGGTGACTATTGTCTACCATAACCATAGTTTATTCCATGAGGATGGGCCTTTGGGTTGGGTCCAGTTTGGCCTTGTGATCATAAAACCTGTCACTATGAAAATTGTTAAACCTGCATGTTCGTCTTCTGCAGATACAAACCCAGGTGTGGAATAGGGGCGGAGTATAAAACAAGTGTTTCCTTTTCTTTTAATGTTTATTTATTTACTTTGACAGACAGAGAGACACAGAGACAGAGACAGAGACAGAGAGAGAATGCAGGGAAAGGGCAGACAGAGAGAGAAATAGAGAGAAAGATTGAGAATCCCAAGCGGGCTCCACGTTCAGTGCTGAGCCTGATGCAGGGCTGGATCCCACAACCCTTGGATCATGACCTGAGCTGAAATCAAGAGTGGAACGCTCACCTGACTGAGCCACCCAGGTGCCCCTGCTCAGGCCCTTTTTGTGTTTAAAATCCTGCAATAATAGCTCCATTGCCCTTGGGATAAAATCCAAAGCTTCTATGCCCTAGAGTCTGGTTATCTGTTTTCCCTTGAGATGTTTGCACACCAGTCACACTGCACACCCCTCAGTGCTTCCTCTCATGCCTCTATACTGGCCTTGGCCTCAGTAGGCTCCTCTGCCTTGAGCTGTGCCTGTTTCTTCCTGGCTGGCCTTCCCCTCCTGCACACTGGCCCCCCCATCCATCCTTTTCCCAGAGAAGCTGCCCTTCCACATCCCGTCCACTTGTCCTTTTTACTCCATTCTCCTGCTGCTGGATGTTTTCACTTTGGTTCCTTCTGTACTCTGTGCCCTGGTCTGTACAGATTTGCGTTGTTCTATTGGTCTTTGATTCCTGGGCCTGCATCGCATTTCAGTTATAAAGCTCCTTTGAAGTCCATTGTCCCTTCACTTCTGTATTTGTAGCATAATTCATTCATGCGGGCTTCCCTCCACAAACCTCCTTTGAGTATATGAGACTCTCTGTCAGTAGCAAAGCAGGGGCAGAGGGAGAGGGACCTCTGAGACATGGGATCTCTGTCCGTGGACTCTTAATCTAGAAGAGAAGGTGGGATAAGCAATCGAATGGTGGGCGGTGGATGATGACTTCGAAGAAAATGATACGGGTCTGAATTCCAGACTTGCCACTAACAGCCTGTGACCCTGTGCAAAGCTGCTTACCTTCTCTGAGTATTGGCTTCTTCATCTGCAAAATTCCTGACTCATGAATCTGTGGGAGGTAAATGAAAATGAATATGTAAAACACATAATACAGTGCCAAGAATACACAGAATTGTCAAATCACTATGCTGTGCACCTGAAACTAATACATGTAACGTCAACCCTACTTCAATTAAAAATTGTTGTTAATTCAAAAAAAATAGGGACTGGGGGGCGGTTGCATCTGGGTGGCTCAGTTGGTTAAGCGTCTGACTTCGGCTCAGGTCATGATCTCCATGATTCATGGGTTTGAGCCCCACGTCAGGCTCTGTGCTGACAACTAGCTCAGAGCCTGGAGCCTGCTTCAGATTCTGTGTCTCCCTCTCTCTCTGACCCTCACCTGCTCACACTGTATCTCTTTCAGAAATAAATTTTTAAAAAATTTAGGGGCAGGGACAAATATTGTTAAAATGTCAATACTATAAAAGCAATTACACATTCCATGCAATCCCAATCAAAAGAGCACCATAATTCTTCTCAGAGCTAGAACAAACAATCCTAAAATGTGTACGGAACCATAAAAGACCCCGAATAGCCAAAATGATGTTGAGAAGAAAACCAAAACTGGAGGCATCGCAATCCTGGACTTTAGCCTGCATTACGAAGCTGTAATCATCAAGACCATATGGTACTGGCACAAAAACAGACACATAGACTAATAGGATAGAACAGAGAACCCAGAAATGGACCCACAAATATATGGGCAACTTAATCTTTGGCAAAGCAGGAAAGAGTATCTAGTGGGAAAAAAAGTCTCTTCAGCAAATGGTGCTGGGAGAACTGGACAGCAACATACAGAAGAATGAAACTGGACCACTTTCTTACACCACACACAAGAATAAATTTAAAATGGATGAAAGACCTAAATGTGAGATAGGACACCATCAAAATCCTACAGGAGAAAACAAGCAACAATCTCTTTGACCTCAGCCGCAGCAATTTCTTACTTGACATGTCTCCAAAGACAAGGGAAATAAAAGCAAAAATGAAGTATTGGGAGCTCATCAAGATAAAAGGCTTCTACACAGCAAAGGAAGCAATCAACAAAACTAAAGGCAACCAACTAATTGAGAGAAGATCTTTGCAAATGACATATAGATAAAGGGTTAATATCAAAATCTATAAAGAACTTACCAAACTCAATACAAGAAAACAAATAATCCAGTGAAGAAATGGGCAGAAGACTTGAATAGACACTTTTCCAAAGAAGACATCCAGATGGCAAACAGACACATGAGAAGTTGTGTCTTTTCATCACATAGTTCATCATCAGGGAAATACAAATCAAAACCACACTGAGATACCACCTCACACCAGTCAGAATGGTTAAAATTAACAACTCAGGAAACAACAGATGTTGGTGAGGATGTGGAGAAAGGGGAACTCTCTTACACAGCTGGTGGGAATGCAAACTGGTACAGCCACTCTGGAAAACAGAGTAGAGGTTCCTCAAAAAATTAAAAATAGAACTACCTTATGACCCAGCAATTGCGCTACTAGGAATTTATCCAAAAGATACAGGAGTGCTGATTTGAAGGGGCACATGCACCCCAATGTCCATAACACCACTAGAGAAAAAGCCCAAATGTCCATCAACTGATGAATGGATAAAGAAGATGTGGTGTATGTATACAATGGAATACTAATTGTCAATGAAAAAGAATGAAATCTTGCCATTTGCAACAATGTGGATGGAACTGGAGGGTATTATGCTAATGAAATAAATGAGTCAGAAAAAGACAGATATCATGTGATTTCACTTATATGTGGAATTTGAGAAACCTAACAGATGATCATAGGGGAAAGGAAGGAAAAATAATATACAAACAGAGAGGGAGCCAAACCATAAGAGACTCTTAAATACAGAGAACAAACTGAGGGTTGATGGGGGTGGAGGGGTGGGGGGTTCGGGAAAATGGGTGATGGGCATTGAGAAAGGTACTTGTCCGAACAGGAAATGGGTGTTGTATGTAAGTGATGAGTCACAGAAATCTACTCCTGAAGCAGAGACCACACTGGATATTCGCTAAATTGAGAAGAAAACAAAACAAAACAATTGTAGGAGCACCTGAGTGGCTCAGTCGGTTGAGTGTACTGTTCTTGGTTTCTGCTCAGGTCATGACTTCATGGTTTGTGGGCTCGAGCCCTGCATTGACACTGATGGTGCAGAGCCTGCTTGGGGTTCTCTGTCTCTCCCTCTCTCTCTGGCCCTCTCCCACTTGTACCTCTCTCTTTCTCAAAATAAATAAACTTTAAAAAAACAATTTTTTTTAATTTTTAAAAGACTATATTAGGCTCTAAATTAAAGGTCCTTCATCTGTCCTATAGAATAAATGAAAACAAAGTAATGGGGTCTAAGGGGAATGGTCCAGGGAAGAAAGCTGAGATCACAGAAACAAATTTTGGTTTCAGAAAAATCAAAAACAATTCTAGCAAACAACCAAAAAAGTGGCTAGTGACAGGTAAAGAGCATATGGGACTCTGTGTAAATATGTGAAAAGAGGAAAAGAATGTGACCATCCAGGGAAAGGGAGAGATAGTGGCGAAGTTCTTTCCTGCCTGCCTGTCTGCAAGTCCTTGCGCATAGAGCCCAGCCAGGCAAAGTCCCATCTCTGTTCCTAATAGAGCTTCTCACCTGGGAAAAAGGGAGCTGATCAGGTTAGTTCCCACATCCCATCTGGAGCATTCTCTAAGTCAGTAGCTAGAGTTGTTCGGGGGAAATCCCAACCCCTTTGTAGGCACGGTTCCTTGAAAGACTGGAGAATGTGATTGTTCAGCACAAAGTCCAGAAAGCTACCAGACCAGGGACTTCTGCGTGACCATGGAGTGAGCAGCTCGAAAGCTCATGGTCCTTGTGTGTTGCAGCCCCAAAGGCTCCTTTGGTTGGTTCTGATCACAGGAGACACCAGAGAAGAGGAGGGCATTCATGTGAGCCATTTCTGCCAAGATGAAATATGTCCCGTTGCTTACTGCCTTGGCCAGGGGATGGAGGTAACTTTAAGAGGCTCCCACTTGTCCTTCCCCAGAAGCCAAAGAAATAACATTAAGTTCTGCCAGCTACCAAGTATGTCCATTCCAGTGATACATTCACGGATCTCAAAAGGGAGCCCCAGATAAGATTGTGGTCACTAAGGACCCTCTGTGAGTGTAACTTGAACAAGACCTCCATTTATTTCTAGGGTCCTATAAGCCCCACCCCTAACAGGCACAATGATGCTTTGAGTCTCTGGTCTCAATGTCAGTGAACACCCTGTATCCAAGTATCTTTGACATGTCTGTGTGTCCCCTCATTCCCATGTGTAGTAACCCAGTTAAATTCAGAGGGGTCCCTTTGGTGTGGCATTAGAGGAATCCACCATCAACACTTGCTAGAAGGTTGCAGGGAAATTCCACCTGGATTCCTGCCCTCAATCAGTGGGTTCATGGCTAAAACCAGTTCATTTCCAGAAATCAGGCATGTGATCATAACTTTTAGTTGGGGTATTTTCCCTCAGCTTCATTGTATATACATTTTTTTTTAAATGCTTATTTATTTGCTTTGAGAGAGAGAGAAAGCAGGAGAGGGACAAAGAGAGAGGGAGAGAGGGAATCTCAAGCAGGCTCTGCACTGTCAGCACAGAGTCCAATGCAGGGCTCAGAACTCATAAGCCATGAGGTCATGACCTGAGCAAAATTAAGAGTTGAATGCTCAACTGACTGAGCCACCCAGGTGCCTCTGTTGTATATTCTTTTTTTTTTAATATAATTTATTGTCAAATTGGTTTCCATACAACACCCAGTGGTCATCCCAACAAGTGCCCTTCTCAATGCCCATCACCCACTTTCCCCTCTCCCCCACCCCCCATCAACCCTCAGTTTGTTCTCAGTATTTTAAGTCTCTTACGGTTTTCCTCCCTCCCTCTCTGTAACTTTATTCCCCCTACCCCTCCCGATGGTCTTCTGCTAAGTTTCTCAAGATCCACATGTGAGTGAAAACATACGGTATCTGTCTTTCTCTGACTGACTTATTCCACTTAGCATAATACCTTCCAGATCCATCCACGTTGCTGCAAATAGCCAGATTTCGTTCTTTCTCATTGCCAAATTGTATTCCATTGACTATATAAACCACATCTTCTTTATCCATTTGTTAGTTGATGGACATTTAGGTTCTTTCCATGCTTTGGCTGTTGTTGAGAGTGCTATGATTAACAATTGGAGTATATGTGCCCCTATGCATCTGCACTCCTGGGTCCCTTGGGTAAATTCTTAGCAGAGCTGTAGTCTTAATATCTTTTGATTGTATAGACGAAACATTATACCTGCTGACTGCCCATCTATTTAGCCACCAGGGCCACCGTGTTCTATTAAGCACCCTACAGCTGTCTGAAGACCAGCCTTCCCTGGCTCCACTCAAGCTTTGCCACCCTTTATGATAATCGTGCCTACTGTGTTGTTTAGTGTAAAACATTTCAGTAAGACTTCAGTCAACTTAGAATCTTATCATACCCTTCGCTAGCAGCGGCTCCTGTACCATAAAAGTTTCCATCATTCCCGACCCGCAGAAGGCATCAGCACTGAGCTTCTCAGCAGCCACCAGTGCGTCCCCTTCACCAGCATACATGTTACTGCTCTGGTAAATTGAGTGTCATTCCTTTGGAGTCCTCTCACGGAACATGACTGCTGAAGACTTTCCCAGCCTTATTTAGTATATTTTCTCCAGAATGCCCTCTTCTCTGAGCCCTTTGATCTTTCCTTCAAGTACCTTCCATGGCAATTCTAGCCTTTCTGGTTCACTTAAAAATGGGTTGTGCTTTTCTCCAACTCTCTAGAAGCCATCTCAGAAGTGTGTTATGACCCTCTCTTGGGATCCCTGACAAGGTGCTAAATTCTTTGTCATGAGAGGGTGCTCCTATATCAATGAAATCCCCAATATACAACTTAATGTTTTCCTCACCTTGATCCTGCACCCTTAGGATGCAGTATCATCCTTTTCAAAAAAGATCACCTGATTAGGGTAGGCCCACCAAACTCATGGGGAGAATATTCTACAGAGTCTACACACTGGGGGAGCAGGAATCTTGGGGACCTTCTTAGAGTTCTGCCTATTACATCTCTAAACCCAGTGATAACTACCGGTCTGTGAAGCCAGAGATGTCTCCAAAAGTTTTACTTGTAAGGGTCTAAGATGTGGTCAGGAGAGCTTCTCCTTTCAAGAAAGTCTAAATTCATCTACTCCAGGCTCCTCTCCACACCCCCAGCAACCACCTCCACAGACAATGCAAGAGAAACACTCAAATAGTGTAATTTACAGTCTAGCCAAAGACCTGATTCTACATGACATCACCGTTTCTTTTTCAAGGTGCCAGGTTGTTGAAAGCTCTTTACTCCTTCTTACAAGTTTACTTCTCACGTGCAAGAATAGAAAAAAGGTTCAGCTAGCAGATCCCTCCCAGGAATGTGGCAGACAATAAAACACTTAAGGGAGTGGAGAACCCCAGCCTCCCGTTCTGGGTCAGCCCACGAGGTCAGTACAGCTATGGGCTCTCTCGGGAAAGACCAGGGAGAGGGATGTGGTTGTGAGCATTCGCCCTCTGGGCAGTCTTTCTTCCAGTCCCTAACTGACTGCCTCCATGGTTTCCTGCATACATTAAAGAAAATGTATGGGTGCAAGAGCTTGGAATTCAATAGCTCATAACTACAATTAACTACCATTAATTAATGGCTGCGAGATAAATGAGCCATACGATCCATTTATTCCTGGGTTGCAAGTATTTAAATTCACAGTAGGATGCAAACCCATCTTTCGCCACTGTGAATTTAAAAAGAGCTCGAATCAAGGCTGCGTGTTGCATGAGGCAGGCGACAACTTCCTTGCTCAGTCATTGACATCGTAGTTTCCATGAACTGGCAAGAAGCTGATAGGGGCGATGGTTCCCCACGCACAGCGGAAGTAGAAGCAGAGTCTGGAGTCTGAGCACTTTCCTTCCGAAGATAATAATGAGAATTATTATGGGATGAGACTAACTTGTGCCAGGCACTGTGCTGAGAAATGTCTGGGCAGTATTGGATGTTTGTCTTCCCCACGTTCCTGTTGACAACATTATTATCCCTAGTTTATGCTCAAAGAAATCGATGCTAAGAGAGGCTAAGAACTACTGAAGGAACAAAGGTTTCCTTCCTCATTCCTGGATTTCTTCCATGGTGTTCCCCAGGTGTGCCTCTAGATGACACGGCTGCTAATTTTCACGTATCACCCACAGCCTGTGTCCTGACTTAACAAAACATCCCAAATATTAATGAAATATTCTGTATGCCCTTAAGTTATCCATTCATCTCCTGGACAGAGATAAGGTTCAGAAGACAAGGGAAAGGAGAGATTTTAATCTTATTTAATAGGAAATGGAATGAAATGGGGTTCTAATCTGCCCCACCAAGACTTGTATTAGTTACAAAGGGAAAAAGAGTAAATTTACAAAGAAGAAACTTGACCGTCACCATCTTAACCAAGTGATCAAAGCCATATCACCAGCAGTAAGACATGGTGACCTCACGTATCCCGACAGGAAGTAGGACAGAACATCATTTCTGTGGTATCCATGCCCCAAATGTCCAACCTCAATCCAATCATGAGGAAGAAAATTAGATGATCGCAAAGTATGGGGCATTCTACAAAATAATTGACCAATACTCTTCCAAAGTTTCAAGGTCATGAAAGACTAGGAAAGACCAAGGAGTGATCACAGACTGGAGGAGACTGGAGACATACCCAAAACAGACATGCTTCAGGACATGAGAAAGGACATTAGTGGAAAAACTACTAATATTCAAATAAAGTCTAAAGATTAGCTGATAATATCGTGTCAATGAGAGTTTTCCAGTTTGATAAGTATGCTACAGTTAGGGAAGATGTTAATGTTAGGAGAAACTGAGTGACCTTTTGTGTTATTTTGTAACTTTTTTCAAAATATTTTTCCAATGAAATGAGCTCTTGAAACAAAATTGTGGGCAATGTCCAATCAGAAATTTTCTGAAAAATTTGCTATCTTTATGCAGAGGCGTGAAGAAACCACTCTGTTTGAAAATGTTTTGTGTGGCTAGATTTCCTAAATTTAAAAGATCGGAAGGAAATATGCCCTATTGATTTACGAAACAGTTTGAAAACAAATGTACATTCTGCCGGGGAACTGCTTGCAGAGGCAGCGAGGAGTTAGTAAATAATACATGTTCTCATCCATCCTAATGTGCACCAGCACAAGGCATCAGATCAGAGAGGGAAAGACAAAATAGCATGTGAGCCCCTATGACTTTGGAGAGAAAATATTGAAGAAAAAAATAGCCTGAGATCTACGTTGTAAGAAATAAACAGAATTTGCCGTTTTATCTACTATCTAATTAGCCATTTCTTTGTCAAACAGCATCCTAATTGCTTATTTTCACAGACTATCTCATGGAACACAAACTGGAAAAACTAATCTAAATGTTGACATTTTGAGAGTAAAGTCAAGGAAGCAGAGGAGCAGAATCACGTGTTCATTTTGTTTTTAATCGTTTAGGGTTAGAGCAGCTTGTGCGTATGAGCAGCGGAGAAGGAGCCAGTGCAGGGAGAAAGGACGTGGAGGTATGATATTCCCAAGAGGAGCTGTAATTATAAAACCCATCCCAGCCTCCCAACCGTGCAGCCACCTGCACTGACTCTGAAAGGACCAGATTCATGGGGATCACAGACCAGCAGAAAATTAGCAGCTTCTTCTTAACCTCACCAGGCTTGGAAGGAATCATTTGTCCATTTGGCACTGGAGGACAGGGTGTAGAGAAGCCAGCTGGGCTGGAGGGTCAAAAGGTGGCCACAGCTCTCACCTGCTTCTGCCTGGCCCACAGGAATGGCCTTGATGGGCCTCCCAGCCCCTCTTCAACACCGGGATGCCCTCCCAGGGTGTACTTCCTCTCTCTTGTGTTGCATCAGAGCGTTGCCCCGTGGAGTTGAGCAGCACAGGGGTGCCTTGCTTCTGATGCTCTGGATAGCTTCCTCTTGAACTCCCAGGTCTAGGCATTCATGCTGCTTCTTGGTGGGTAGGCCCTCAGTGCTCCCCTGGATTTTCCCAAAGTTCCCCTCAAGCTTGGCATATCCATTAATAGAAATCTGCCATGAGTGTGACACTTGTGTTCCGCCCCAGAGAGTCCAGTGTGTGTGTTCATATGCCTCACCCCGCTCATGCCTCGTTCCTCTTCGATCTTCCTGGCTCAGTCACAGTTAGTAACAGCACCTCTTCATGAGAGCCATAACAGAATAGGGACAAATGTCTGATCACGCTGCTAGGGGCACCTGGGTGGCTCAATCTGACTCTTGATTTTGGCTCAGGTCATGATCTCCTGTTTTAAGAGATCTAGCCTTGCATCAGGCTCCGTGCTCCTGGCACAGAGCTTGTTTGGGATTCTCTCTTTCTCTGTCCCTCCCCTGCTCGCTCGCTCTCTCTCTCTCTCTCTCCCTCAAAGTAAATAAATAAACATTTAGAAAAAGAGCCACTAAACATTGCTGGTCACACGGTAAACTTGTACTCACAAACTATTTTTATACAGTTTTGCAAAGATTGAGATTTTATTCCAAAAACACAATCCTTTTAAAAGAAACATCAAGGGGCACTTGGGTGGCTCAGTTGGTTAAGCGTCCGACTTCGACGCAGGTCATGATCTCACCATCCGTGGATTCGAGCCCCACTTTGGGCTCTGTGCTGACAGCTCGGAGCCTGGAGCCTGCTTCAGATTCTGTGTCTCCCTCTCTCTCTGCTCCTCCCCTGCTCGCTCTCTGTCTCTGTCTCTCAAAATAAAATAAAGACATAAAAAAAGAAAGAAACATCAAAAAATGGTAAAAGCAGAAGGTGTCTATTTCTGGGTCGGTTTAATACATAATTTAACACTATTGTCAATAGCATACATAGCCAATGGCAGAGAAACGGTTAAACAAATAAAATTATACCAACCTGATGGAGTAGTATACTGCCAATAAAAATGTTAATTAGCAATATGAAAAAGCAGTTCAACATTTGTTTAGATATAATGTTAAATGAACAAGGCAGAATACCAAGTTTTCTGCACACTATGAGCAAAACTGTAAAAATGTCTGCATGTGGACAGCGTCTGGAGCAAACGCGACAAATGAAAACAGCTTTATTTGGGGGTTTGTTATTGTCATTATGATGGTGTTGCACAGTAAATAAAAGCCTTTAAAAATGAAAGACAGAAGAGTTCAACCAAAAATGGAGCAATTTTCAGGGAGAAAACACTTATTTTGAGTACTTTTTTGTGTGTTTTTCTTTCCAGGGGAAAAAATATTACATTTGGGAGAATGGATGATGTTTAAAATCATGCATAAAATATTTTTTAAAATGATCCCAGGCTTTGCTTCTTCTGGCTGATACCCCTGAAGGCTACAGTGTGTGGTTTCCCTGTAGAATATGCCCCACTAGGGGGTTCAGTGGAGGGGAGAAGGAAGGGAGAGGTAGAGGGGAAGGGAAGCCTATATCTGACTCTCCCACAAAGTCTTGTTATAAACACAGAGGCCCATCCCTCCAGCCACAGGAGATTCTAAAGCCTAATTCTTGAAGTTGGGAAAACTCCCTAAATCACACCATCCCTCTTCATCTCCCACTTGGGGCTGCAGATCTGTGGCCTTCTATCACTGCATTCACTCTACACAAGAGCTGGCTGTAAAGGGCGGGACAAGAATCCTTTGCAAGGCTCAGTTGTTCCTCTGGGAGCACCACCATTTGCCCAAAGGGAGGAAGACTCTAGATTCTCCCGGCATTTTCTTGTTCTCTTGCCTGGACTTCACAGGAGTGGAAAGTGAGGGAACCCTGAGAGAATGATGGAAGCCACCCTTCCTTTGCACCAAGGGCTGAAGCCTCAGTGAGTGGAGACAAGTCCAAGAAGCTTATGGTTAGGGAACTTAGAAGCTGTCTCTTCACAGCACACAGCCTTGAGATTCAGAGGGCATGGAAAATTTGAAAAGAAAAAAAAAATCAGATATTCTATCCTTTAACTACACAATTTTCATGTTTCCATTACATCATATTTCTCCATGGCTTTGTCATCTTTCTCTCCCTAGAATGAGTTCATGCCACTCCTTTGTCCATAAAACTCCTATTCCTCTCAGAAAGGTGAGTATTACTATCCCCATCTTACAGATGGCAAAACTGAAGTTCAGTGAGTTGCTGGAGGTTATTTGGGACTGTGGACCTGAGATTCAAACACAGATCTGTTTAAGTGAAAACCCAACTTCGTTCTACCACACTATGCCCCATTCATACACTGAGCATGCAACACAGAGTCACAGGGTCCACCAAACTATTTTATTGTCATTAGTTGCCTATGCTCGAGTCCTCCTAACTGGCCTGTTAGCTCACGTGCGAAGCCCGATGCCTGTTGAGTAGATTTGAAAGCCACTTTGCTGGGTCTGCCTATATTTTCTAGGCACGTTCCTCAGAGCCCAATACCAGCCCCCACTGCTACCTGCACCATAGCACGAGGCCCAAGCCCTGGCAAGGAGGGTGTTCTCAAGATGGCCATTCACATGTAAGGCAGGAGTTTCCAAACGCAGAGAGATGACCAGACCCATCCTTTCCTAATACAGAAACGAACCTGCTAGCAGGAGAAGACTTCATGACGGTGATTTATGCAGGATAGGGGTGGGCAGAGGGCAGCAAGCACTCTGCAGCACTCCACGTCATACCTGGACAGCCTACTGGTAACCCAGCCAACGTGCCAGGTACCAGCAGACAGCGGGGGGCAGACACGAAGCTCAGCGCTGTCAGCCGTGTCCTGGTGAATGTCTACTAGTCCGCCGTCTCGGGGACGAATGGGGAAGGTGTGCCCTGATTCATAACATTTGCCGATTTCTGTGGTGTAAACATTCCCAGCCCAGCGATTTCCATGCTACCAATCTGATATTGACTCGTGTGCTCAGTCCCTGTCAACTCAACACTAGGGTCTGTGAGCTGGTACAAGCCAGCTCTACCACGCTCTGGGGACTGCCACCTGCCTCACGGCAACTATTTTAGGGATGACACGCTCATCAGAATGTGATTTGGGAAATTCTCTTTAAATCCGAGGCACCAGATCAGCATTTCAGAACGTTTTCTAACACACAAATATCTTCGACCCAATGAAACACGAGCTCCGTAACCAAAAACTACAATGTTAAAAATATGACTACATATTTATCTGCATGTCATTATCTCCCTCCATTAAAAGGAGAGTCACTTTTTTTAAAGTGACTCTTTTAGATGTGTATGTAGTTCTTTTTAAAGACACTTTTTTAAAGTGACTCTTTTAGATGTGTATGTAGTTCCCTCTGCTTCCCCTAAATATGATGGCAAACCAACTTGTTTCCTAGTGAGCAGGAGAGAAAATACCAACGGAAAAGAGAAGGCAGTAGGGCACTTTCTAGCTTAGGATAATAGGCAGCCAGGTACCCGGGTGGGAGGCACCAGTTGCCCCCCAGGGTCATAGGCTGAGGGATAATCGAGGGAGACTGGAGCAGGGGTCTGATGAGATCGGCCCACGGCCACCCAGCCGCCACCCCTCATGTCACAAAGGCACCACATTTCCTATGTGGACAGAAACGGTAGGAGAGTTGCAATTCTAAATCTGAGGTGTTTTCCTTTTCCTTTCCCCTCAGGAACGCACTCTTCTCCCTGGCAGGTGCCTGGCCTCAAGCTCTCCCTGGGCTCTTCATGTAGTTCAGGGACTGAGTCTTGGGCCCGGTGTCCTGACCTGGAGATGAGGATGTGCATACACGTGATTTATGAAGACAGGACTCCCAGGGAAAGCTGGGAAGGTGTCGGGGGGGCAGGACAGGGAAGGGGTGATGCCGTACAAGCCATACGTGGGTGCGATTTCGGGCCAAGCCTCACAGCCAGTCATCCCAAGAACTCTGGGATGTTGGTTACCTTCGGTGTTATCTGCCTCACCTCAGTCCTGTACCCCCTCGGTCCCCAGTTAAGGGCCAGCTGGAGGGCACTCATTCCCAGACCCCCAAACTCACCTCAGTGTGGGCCAGGGCAGGTGCCGGCTGATCAGAGGGAAAGCTCACTGAAGAGGGTGGATGGACAGGGGCAGGGGACCGGCGCAGAGTGCAAACTCAGACCCCACAGGGTGGTAAGAAGGGGACAGGACAGCCAGCATGCCGGGAGACACACGCTCTGTCGAACGGCAGCCGTGGACGTTGGGTGAACGCACATTGGCCACCCCTCTGGGACTGTGCTCAGTGCGATCTCTGTTCCCAGGACAGACCTGGCCGACCCCACCTGCTGTTTGAATGGTCACCCGCCCGTCTCATTCGGCTCCGCTCTCCAGGCTGCCCCTGTTTCCCCTCCCTCCCTTTCCTCTTCAGGTGAATAAGCGAAGAAGGATCGGGCAGCATCACCATCACCAACGTTTTATTCAATCAAGATGCACAAAACACTCCTGGCCTTGAAGAACAGTTTGTACACAAGTCTCTTTCACACCGGGCATTGTTCCAAAGTTCCTTTCTAAGTATCACACTTTCCTTGGGTCCATGGAAACACTGGATGCCCACAGGGATGAGAGTGACTGTAGCCCCTCTCTGTTTGGAGCCACGACGTCTCCAGGCAGGCGTGTGACTCCCAACGCCCACATGTCGCTGCTGGCGAGAAGCTCGAAGACACGGCTACCTCATGCATCATCCCTGCAGTTGTACTGTGACAGAACACCCACAGGGCCGGTGTCTGCGCCTGGGAGAATCAAAGTCATACTGTAGGGGTCTGCAAACCAGGGCCCGCAGGCCAGAGCCACCGCCACCAGCTTCTGTCCCCGAGGCTCTATAGGACCTTCGCAGCACACATGTGTTCACCTATTATCTCGAGCGGCATCTGTTCACGTGCCACAGGAGCAAAGGTACGTAGTTGTGACAGAGATCCAATGATGAGCAAAGCCTAAAAGAGTTAACATCCAATCCTTTACAGAAAGTTCGCTGATCTTCATTATACAGGCTCTGGCAGTGCTCAGACACAAACATCCAAGGCATTTGCGAACTCCATAAGCACTTTCCATGAGCCCTTTCTCAGCCCGTGTTTCACACAAGTCCGGAGAAGGAGCGAGTAAGAACCCTGTAAGAGAGAGATGCCACGTGAACAGGGCCACACCCCGTCCCCATGGGTGTGACAGAGCCCCTGCTTTGCTGGCGGGCCAGGCGGGAGAGTAACTGCCACCCAGGAGGCTGTCCAAGGTCAAACGCCCTCACGTGGCTACAGCCATATGTCTCATGGACACATTCTCTCCAGGTGGGTTTTATCAGTGCGGCAGACTTCTGAAGCTTGGGGGTCACGGACAAGTTCCAGCACAGAATGGGTGCTCCAGACATGGACCTGGAGAGGGAGAAAAGAAGGATGGAGGAGAGGAGAGATGGGGGAAAGGGAAGGTCGGGGAAAAGAAAGAAAAGAAGCAGGAGAGGAGGACAGTGAAAGGGAAACCGCACTGGGCTCCGCGGGCTTGCTGTTCCAGGGGCTGCGAGGCTGGGGTCCCCGGTGCTCAGCCTGCAGCCACACTGAGCCCCCGATGCAGCACAGCGCACAGGGAGACCTCAGAACCCGGCAAGCCTTTCTGTCTCTTCTTCTCCACCTTCTCATCAGAAGGCCGTGTAACTTTCAACCATACTTCTGACAATTGGCCCTTAATCCTTACGCACCCTCACCCTCATACACTGCAGCCTCCTCCATCCCCCGGGAACCCTCCTCTCCTGCTCCGCCCACCCCCTCTGCCCCTTCTTCCCGCCTCAGCTGCCATGGCCCCCACCCTGCCCTGCCCCAAGGAGGTTCCTTAGGGATCAGAGGGTGAAAGAAGCTCCCATACAAGTCAGAATCCTATTCAGTCAGCAAGGAGAAGGCAAGCCTTGAGCTCTGAAGTTTGCTTCTACACCAGAACGCAAGGGCTGAGGACAGGCTTTTACAGTTGTAGGACCTCAGGCTGTTTTACTTCATCTCTCTGTGCTTCAATTTTCCCATCTATAAAATAAGAATGCTAGTGAGAGTATCCATCCTTTGTATAGGCTTGTTATAGGATCAAATGAGTTAATTCCCGCAAAGCACTAAGATCCACACTCATCACATAAATCTCTATGTAAACGTTTGTTAAATAAAATCTAATCTTTGCAGGCTACTAGATCTTATCCCAGAGGTCAGGCCTCCTGGGATGGGAAGTTTATAAACTTTTTCTAATATGGTAAAAGACAGCAATGAACTATTCCAAAGTCATTGCTGTCTTCAAAGAAAAACGATGTGCAAAGAAAAAATATATAATGCTAAAATAGTATAGTAAAACCTAATGGGTTGGAGTAATGACATCATTTTCAGGCTTACTAAAAGGCGATTGTGGTCTGAAAGAATTGGTTTGTAAACTTAGGGTTGTTCCCATGTCCCGTGAATGTTTTTGTGCTTCCAACCCAATGGTAGGTAATGAGCACCTGCTCCAGGAGGTGGGGAGAGATGAGGTGAGCCCATCTCCAGATTCAAATAACTGTTTCCTGAGCTGGCTGCCGCTTCTGGGAAATATCTGGAAAGTGGAAATCACTAGTGGATGCTAGGTGGTGCCCTATGTGCAGGTCACATGTTAACTGCTAGTGAGCAGAGTAAGCCATTAATCACCGATATTAACAATTCGTGAGTGTTGTTAAACTGCTGAAGAGCTCACAATGACTCCCCAGTGCTCATCTCAGCATCCACCATAAGCCCGCCATGATCTGCCAAAAACCCCTTGCCATCCCTTTTTCCTCCACTGTTTGCCACCCCTAAGTGGCTCTATCCTTCCTAGACTTTTACCTCACGCATGCCCCAGGGCCTTTGCACACATTGCACTCTCAGCAGGGAGCCCCTCCTCCTACATCTATCTCCCTGGCCACCCTCGGCGTCATAGGTACCCAGCTACCCGCCCAAGCCCTTGGTGTACTTTCTTCACTTGAGGCCCTGCAGTTTGTAGCTATATGTTTTCTTCATTATCTTTACATTTTTTTCTTTTTTTACAACTTTGTTTTGAGATGATTTATATCGTGAGAGAGAGAGATGGAGAGAGTGCTTGCACACACACACATGCACAAATGGGGAAGGAGCAGAGAGAGAAACAGAGAAAGAGAGAGAGAGAGAGAATCCCAAGCAGCCTCTGAGTTGTCAGCACAGAGCCCGGTGCAGGGCTCAATCCCACAAACTGTGAGATCCTAACCTGGGCCGAAATCAAGAGTTGGATGCTTAGTCGACTGAGTCACCCTAACGCCCCTACATTTTTTTTTTCTGTTGTCTGTCTTGCCTCACTAAAATGTGTCTTCCTTGAAAGAGCAGTATCAGACCTTCTGAGAGTTTTACTCCCAGCTATATCCAGAGCACCTACTATATATAGGTCTGACCTGGGTAAGAGCTCAGTAAAAACTCAATGGACAAATGACTGAAGACAGACAATTCAAAGGGAACCATAGTGGCCCACAGTTCTGACCTCCACTCCCCTCCAACACTCAACCTATCATCTTGGGCAATGCATCTCCGTGTTTTTGGCTAATGTTCATACAAATCGATTAGAACAGAGCTCAGTCCCTGATGCTCACACAGTAGGTGTTTTACTGTTATTGCTACTAGTCAGCACATTGCTGCTTCTCGTACATCTCAGTCCCTCCCACCCCCTGCCCAGCAAATACAAAAAAAATAATACGGCCTCATCTGTCTCTTGTGGACGGTCCCTAAGTAAGCTAAAGACAATAACTCAGATTGACAAGGGCATAAACGTAATGTCTGTAAAAAGAACTCCAAGCCCTCACCCCAAAGGTCTCACACTGCTGCAGAGGGTGCATTCAAATGCCAGAAGGCCTGCTTCAGACCCAGTTCCCAGTCTCCTTAAGGCAGACAAGCAGCCTCGACACTGTCAAGGAGGGGGGACCCGCCCACACAGCATACGGACCCGCAGCGAAGCATATGGATCTGGTCCTGGAGAAGGGCCCCCATCTGCTCCCTGAGCTGGGCCTGCCTTGCCCACTCCCAGCCTCCCCACACTTTTGGCTGGTTCATAAATCAGCTACTTCCCAGTGCTCTCGCTGATCCGTGTGTGATTAATGCACACATTTGCCTGCAGCCTGGAGAGAACCCCAGGTACAGGTGGAGAAGAAGGAAGAAGACTTAATTGGTGTTGGGGGGGGGGAGGAGGGAAGAGGAGGTCATTCCTCATTGCCATTGAGCCAGCACTATGTTTAGAAGTCCTGGCTTCATAACAGTGAGTTTTCTTGAAAATCTGTCTTACAGACGCCCCAGGAACCCCACTGTAGCCTAGGATATCACCTGGACCCTACTCACGAAGACTCAGAGAGATGATTCTCCACTCCACCCTGTCCCACCCTGCAGCCTTTTCATCTGCGCTTAAACACACATTCAGATCGTGTAAGAAACCAACAAGCTGGGGTCCCTGGAGACAGTAGGACTAGACGTGCCGGGCAGCAAATCCACTCAACTGTGTTGTAGACCAATATTTGCTAACTGTGCTCAACAGAGGGCAAAGGGTTTGATGCAGTTACCACAGGAAGGGAGGGCTCCAGGGCCCCGTAGCTGATTCAGGCAGACAAATTCTGCCTTGACTTTGTTTTATTTACATGGTAGGCTGTTCAAATACGATTTAGTTTTGATTTGGTTAAGGATCCCATGGCTGAAAAAAGTTGAGACCCACTCAAATTAAAAATGCTGCAGATACAGTGAGGAGCATTTCCTTTAAAAACACAACAATAGGGGAGCCTGGGTGGCTCGGT
This sequence comes from Crocuta crocuta, assembly GCF_008692635.1. Taxonomy (NCBI): domain Eukaryota; kingdom Metazoa; phylum Chordata; class Mammalia; order Carnivora; family Hyaenidae; genus Crocuta; species Crocuta crocuta. The sequence goes on from NW_027532409.1 coordinate 3,567,598, forward strand.
CAGTTAAGCATCTGACTTTGGCTCAGGTCATTATCTCGCAGTTTGTGAGTTCGAGCCCTGTGTCGGGCTCTGTGCTGACAGCTCAGAGCCTGGAGCCTGTTTCAGATTCTGTGTCTTCCTCTCTCTTTGTCCCTCCTCCACTTGCTCTCTATCTGTCTCTCAAAATAAAATAAAGACATAAAAAAAAAAGAAAACACAACAATAAAGTTAATGATGGTTTCCATTCACTGGACAGGAGACAGGAAGGCACCATAAGTAATAGTAGAGACTCTAAGTGGCTTTTCCACTTCGGGTTTGGGTTGAGAGACTTTAGGCAAGAAACTTTCCTCCCTAAGCCTCAATTACATTATCTATGAAATGGGGATAATAAACGGTACCTGACACCAAGACACTGGGGAGACCGAATGAGATTAATCCATGCACAACATTTGTGGGATGCCTAGAAGGTAACAAATGACTAATACATATTTGCCATTATTTGTCTTCTTATTCCATGTGTGGCTTGCTGTGCTGAACGCATTTTTGCATTATCTTTAAGGTTCACATCTCTATAGCAGGGAGGTTTACTGCAGTTTTCTAGATTAGGAGCCTAGAGAAAGACCTTGGCCTTGAACAATGGTCCCAAACATTTACTCGCATCATGGAGCACACTGGAGTTGTGGGGAACCCACATTGAAAATAATCCCTCCTGCTACTCTGTTTTACCCCTATTTCTCTGAAAGCACCTGTAATTTGATGCTTTTAGACTTTCCGCTCCCTTGTCTTGCATGTATTCTCTGACCCATCCAATTCATCTGACTTAGTGTCAAGGACCTTTTATCTCTGAAGATAAAAGTTCCCTTCCTTAAAATGAGGATGTTAAGGTGAACTACAATGTAGGAATTTTACATAAAGTTACCAAACTTAGGAAATAAATTACCTAACAATTCAATATGCTTCGACATTCCTGGTGTAGCTATAAGTAGTGGCCCTTTTATTCTCTATACATTTCTCAATCTATAGTTACACATAGTCACCCTAGTTACGAAGATGATAATGTTGGCAGTGTATATTTACATTGGTTTTTCTGGATGGAGGGGCTAAATTTCCCTCTCTGGAAGTCTGACATCAGGTTAGAGATACTATCGGCTCTGAGTACGTGTCTGGGCTACTCTTCTCTATTTTCAAGAAACGCATACAAAAACACAACCATAGAGGATGACTGGGCTTAAGAGACAAATGTGCGTTGGTGTTGGGGGTAGAGGTGGGAGGAAGTTGGGATGGGCTATCTGTGGAATTTGACTTATTTATTTACCAACACTGAAGTTGTAGGAAGTGAGAACTGATTTTGTTTTATGATTATTGTCTAGAAATTAGTTGGAATAACTCATTCAAAGCAACTGCATGGAGTTAGAAACCCACTTTTGAACCACTGTGAGCTCCACTCATTATTCTACCGTCAACTGGCCCTGGCACCTAGGGAAAGCCACTTAATCCCCTGAGATACTAAATTCTTTCATCTTAATAATAAATTATAATACTTGCTCTCCTTGATTATGCAGAGTTGTACATCCTTATAAGGATGTTTTGGTTGATTTTTGCCATGTAAAAAAGCATTCCACAACTTATGGGCTTAAAACAACTATTTTATTTATTTCATAACTCTGGTTGAGCTGGGCTTCCCGGTCCAGTGTCAGCTTGGGAATAAGCCAGGAGCTGGTCGATCTAGGATGGCCTCACACCGATGTCTGGCCCTACCTCAACCAAGCTGTTGGCTAGACAGCTTCAGTGGCCCCTCACTCCTTAGCAGTGTAGCTTAGACTCATACATGGTGCTTTTGGGTTTCCAAGCATGAGAGAGTGAGCCTCAGTATTCTCCGTGCAGAAAACTTTCTTGCCTTGTCTTTGGTCCTCACATCTCCATGATCTGTAGGTAAGTCTTAGATGACAAACCTGAGTGGAAGGGCTTGTAAGTCTTTCAAGTGTCGGTCTGAATCAAGTTTACTTACATGGCATTGGCAAAAATAAGTCACACTCAGATTAAAGAGGTAGAAAGTTGACCCTACCTCTCAGCCACCTCACATTATAAGGGCTCAGAAGCAGGAAACTATGTTTGCAATCTACCACAAGAGGCAGGTGAGATATTTGAGAAAATATAGGAACAAGGGCAGCCTGATTTAATGAAGCCCATGTATCCTGGAGAAAAGAGCCCCTCCAAGTCACTTTGGGGGGCTCATAAGAAAGTGTGTCCCATGTGCCAATTAAAGAACACCATCGGCTAATGATCTCTGCAAATGTATTCTCTTCTCTAACTCTGTCCTCCCCTCCACCCCCACATAATGTCTTTACTGTCCTCAATGACTGCTCTTTGCCACCGAGCACAATCCTTCTGTCACCAGTACAGTCACTTCTGCCAGACACGATAATGTCTGCCCTAGGGCGCGTCCAACTATCCCTCACACCATGGGATCCTTCATTGACATCCTGGATCCTGGAGCTGGCAGGGCTTACAAAGGGGGAGCAAATGCCTTCCCTTTCTCCTTTTATTGTCCACTTCTTTCCAGGGATCCCCACAGGAACTTGGCTTGTGTCCTCCTGGCATTTTCTAGTAAAGCAATTCTTTCCATTCTTACTCACGATAAGTTCTCAGCACAAGGTTGCTGAAAGATGAGCCTGGAGACAAATCTAAGACCTGAACACCCAAGATTATACTCTCAAATAGCTCCCCACTCACAACACCTAGGGGTTTCTGGGGCAAAGCCTGATGAACCTGATATCCTGTTTCTATGGAATGAGTTCACTCCCAGGAGGTTCCTCAGAATCTCGTTTTAATAGATTGGAGCCAGTTTCTCTATTCTGTAAAACACAGCTTTTAAGAACACCGGCTTAGGGACAGGGCCAGATCTGTATGAACCCAGCCCCAGGCTGGGATCTTTCCTAACTGGGATCCAGAGCAAACTGTGAGCCTTCTGTGGCTCCCTTTCTTCATCTTGAAAATGAAGATAATAAAAGCGCCAATCAATTAGGATTATAATGATGAGAATATTACATAATGCTGTAAATGCTTGGAACAATGTAGTGGAATAATAAATGTTCTACTTTATTTCTAGTGTCTTCATTATCATTATCCTGAGAGCCAGCAGTGCCTAGCCTCCTGCTGGGAGAGGGTAAGAGCTCTCCTGTGAGAGGCAAAACAAACATGAATGTAATTCCGGGCTTGTCTGTCGCCCTCATGCTCTACTCTGAAGCCAAAAGACAAGCTTTTATCGGTGGCCCTGATTTCATGGGATCCAGGCAGAAGAGTGTCTGCTTCCTCTGTCTTTCAGTTGAAACGCCACATTGTAGGGGAATGAAGGGGCCCCCATCCATCTAAATATTTCAGTTTCTGTCTGAATGTTTGTCTGCCTGTTAGGAGAGTGTTGGTAACAATAAAGATAAAACATGTATTTGGAAAGAATGTGTGTGAGTGTGCGTAGATGTGTGGGTGTTTTTAAAAGTCTGTATAAGTGAACTCCTGATTCCGGATATGTCTGTGCTGGGGGCAGAGGCTGTCTTGTGCAAGTCTCGTTAGGAAGGTGACTGGTTGAAAGCCAGACCCGGATTATCACAAATGGATGCAGAGGGAGGCTGGAAATCAGGCCTCCTGCCCACTCAGCAGTTCTTGGCGCTGGCCCCATCTCAACCATCTAATGCCGCTCCTGCATTAGAGGCTGCAAACACAATTGACTTCTATTACTTATAAAGCCAACCACTTTACTTCATTTAAGTGTTTCGGATGGACTTCAGAGATTTCCGAGGGGCTGGATGGCACAACCAGCCACAACCAGTCCATTGCTCCAGCCACCACTCAGACTGCATAACAGACGAGAGAAGACTCTTCCCTTCATTCCACATTCAGCATCCAGTCTCCATTAGCAGATGGCTTTAAAGCTTCTTGTTTCTGCATTTGAAAGGTCTGATCTGAAGACACGCATCCCCAAATACCCCGTTCCTGTCATTTACTCATTGGATCCATATTCAATGCACCGTCTCTAAAGCGGGTCCAGGAATATAAAGGTAGGTCATATACTGAAGATGTCTTCAGGACGCTCACATCCATCATGGGAAATAGGCACAGAACTAGGAATGGTGTAGCGCTAACAACACTGCGATGATTACCCAAAACCTGGTGCTGCAAATGGTCAACAGGGAAGGTACAGGACAATCGGGAATGGTGTCAGAGCCAAGGAAATTTTCAAACTAAAGGAGCTCAGTATTTGGGGGGAGAAGAATGGCATGAGAAATGTTCTGGGCAGAAGAATGTTGGAGAAGAGGTATAGACGTTGAGTTTAGGCAGATCTTTGGGTAAATTCCATGACTGTTTGCTTGAGTTTACTCCATCTTCCTGAACCTAAGCTCCCTCCCCTATAAAACTGTTAATTGAGCTTCCTGGGGTTATGGTGGAGATCAAATAACTCACATAAGCAAGTGGCCGAGAGGAATGTGACCCATGGTGGACACTCGTTACGTGGTGGTGCCTCTTACTAGTTTAGTGTGGCTAGAGATGCAGGAAGAGCAGAGCACAGGGGGCTTTGGGGGGATTTACCCTGTAGACAGAGGCTCCTGATGGGGGTTTTAGGCCAAGGAGTGATAATGGCATGTTTGGGTTTTGAATAAATGTCATTAATAGTGACATTAAAAATGGTCTAAATGAGAAGCTGAGGGAAGCAGATGACAAAACCCATGAAAAATATTTAGCTTATCCTTGGTAGAAGAGAAACCTTCTAAATGTAGACTTTTAACCACAAGACCCTTATTCCCCATCGTGAAGCAAGCACCTACTTTTCAAGTTGCCTCGGGGCATCTGGGTGGCTCAGTACGTTAAGCATCCGACTTTGGCTCAGGTCGTGATCTCATGGTTTGTGGGTTTGAGCCCCGCGTTGGGCTCTGTGCTGACAGCTCAGAGCCTGGAGCCTGCTTCGGATTCTGTGTCTCCCTCTCTCTCTGCCCCTCTCTTGCTCGAGCTCTGTCTCTCTCTCTCTCCCTCTCTCCCTCTCAAAAATGAATAAACATCAAAAAAATTTAAAGTTGCCTCATACACTACATATTTTGCTTCACATCTGAATTTCTTTCTCACCAAGGAAGAATTGACTTACAAGTGACCATGTAAGCCATGAGACAAGAGTCACTTTCTACTCGTCAGTTTTCATTTCACCCTACCCATTGCTCACACCAAGTCCTACCCAGAGCCAGACTAGCAGTGTGGATTGACAGAAAAGGCATTTATTTTCTTGTCATTTTCTCCTTTCCCTTCAAAAAGCCCCAGGGAGAAAACCAAAGAAAACTGCTCTGTCAACCTTTTGCCAGAGTGTGTCCTTCCTGCAGAGAAAAGCTAAATTCTAAAGGCAGTGTGTGTGGAAGTGCAATGGCTCTCCATCATGGAACTTGAACCTCACATCCTGGGAAACAGTCCTTGATTCATTCTCAGCCTAGCCCAGACTGCCACTCCCTCCCCCGCACCTCAGTAGTTGCCTGCTGTTGCAACAATTCCCTGTTCATGCCTGTCTCCCCAACTATACCAAGAGCTCTTCCAAGTCTGAGATAAAATCTTGTCCATACCCTGATTTCCAACACTGGGCACAATGGCTGGCACCTAATAGATAGGAAATCCATGGACTGGATACACATGAGTCTAATCTCGTTTCAAGGACTCCCATCTTCCAGTTTTCACTAGACTGAACTGGGTCCTGAAACACCATCAGAGATAAGAATACACAAGTCAGGAAACCCCAAGGAATAATACAGGCTTCTAATTATTCCACCCCCTGCTATCTGTGCAGGTGGATGAGAAGGCCTTTCGCTCACAGAACCCATATGGCTTAGTCAAGTCTAGCCATGTGTAGATTCTGTTCTGGGTAGAAATTCAAGGGCTCCGCGATGAGATTGGGAGATGCTCTGTGCATTCCTCATACCATCAGCCTCCCAGGGGAGGGGCTATGTTCACTGTATTTGAATTAACCTGGTTCACTGGAGCAGGAGCTACTCTTCATGGGTATACATGAACTTCCCTTGACTCTAGGTATGTTTGTATCTGTACTCTTCCTGTGGAGACTAACTTTTTAGTTTTCCAGTAACTTCTTTACCTCATGGTCTAATCCAGTCCACAGTCTAGTTTTATAAATAAAGTTTTATTAGAACACAGCAGCATCTATGGCTGCTTTCATGCTACAACAGTAAGTTCGATCATTGTAATAGACTGCATGGTCTGCAAAACCTAAACTGCATATTCTCTGGGCCTTTAACTTCGTTGTCATATTTGTGGTGGCATATGCAGGCTCAGTGCTGAGTCAGAGCTGCCCACCGTCCCATTTAATCCTCACTGCGCTCGCTCCCTGGAGGGTGGCCACTGTGATGGTGCCCATGTCACTAATGAACTTTTGTTGAGTGTCTCCTATGTGCCAGGCTGTGTGTCAGGCACTGGCTCCACCTCAGGAAACAAAACCAACACAATCGGTACCTTAGGTCAGCTTCTAGGCTCTTTTTCTGGAAGACTGTAGCCCCCACCGAAGGGCCCACACCAGACCCAACACACTCAAGGAAAATTCATGACACTCCCAATTTTCTCCATGTGTGGGTGGAGGCTGTCAGAGGAACACCTTCCTCCCTGACAGGCCATGGCCTGATCCCTCCCCAGCTCTATCAGTGTGTGTTTGTCACATCCGACTGACCAGCAGAGGTCAGACTCAGAAGCCATCTCCTGCTGACGACCCTCTGGGACCAAGGGACTGAAAAGGAGCCCAGGCTGAGCCTCCCATAGCAGTGGTTGGGTCTCTGGGGCCCCCTCAGGGGAGGGTCTTCTCCCTGACAGATGAGGTGTTAAACTAGGTCTCCACCCTTCCAAAGAGGGTGGCTGGGACTTCTCCCATCAGCGGTCAGTGGGGCCATCGGCTTTGGTGGCTCTTCCCTTTGTCCAGCACCTTTGCAGGAGCCCGCTGTACTTCCCCCTTTGTTTTAAAATGGCCCACGATTTAAAAAATGCTCACAATGCGAAATTGCTGCGTGGGAGGAAGCAAGACAGTAGAAGAGGCCTGGCCGCCCGGCCTAATTAGGAGGCTGGCAGCGCGGGCCTCCGCAGGAAGCCCTGGTCATTAGTGCCAGCACCACACACATTCGGACGGCAGCCTGCACCTCACCACCATGCTGGCACCACGCAGACCCTGCTCTTGGCTGCCACTTCGGAACAGATGTCCGGGGGCGGGGAGGGAGGGGCTGGGGGAAGGTTGTTTTTGTTTTTGTTTTTTGTTTTTGCTTTTTTTTAAGGCATGATACATGTGCCTGCCAAAGGTTTCTTAGGCCAAGGAAAAAGGGTTTTGGTGGGGCGAGGAAGCAAGACAAGGTAAGAGAGGTTTAAACAATGCTTGCGTGGGTTAGACAGATGTTAAAAGCAGCTGGATTGCTCTATCGGGATCGAAATGGTGGACCAAGAGGTCCCTTCCAACATTGCCTTCAGTAGCAGTGGGAATGCACCTGCCCCGCCCCTCAGCCCACGCATCCCCGGGCGCCGTCAGCTTTGCCCCTGAACATCTCCCTCGAATCTGCTCACTTTCCCATCTGTCTGCTGCTAGAATCCTGATCTGAGGCACTGGACTCTTCATCTACATTGAGAGTTCATGAGGATTCATTATCAGCATGTATACGGCCATGTGGGCTGCTCACGTATGGCTAGAACACCATAGATTTCCACAGAATGCCTTCCCCTGGTGGTACAGAATGCAGAAGTGGCTTTTCCATCTCATCGATGGGAAACCTGAGGGGGGGAAAACTTGTTAAATATGTCACTGGAGATTTTAGGGTAAATGAAACCAGATTCAAAATTTTGGCGTAAACTTCCCATATACTATTCAGGACTCCAAGCAAATACAGACCATATTGCCTACCAAAAAAACAAAAAACAAAAAACAAAAACAAAAAAACAAAAAAAACAAAAAAACCCAACCAAACAAACACAAAAAAACTGGGGCATGTCAATTCTCCAGCAGAGGATGGGACTTAAAAAAAAACCAAAACTCAGAAATGCTGTGGAAAATCCAAGAAGTACCATCATTGTACCTATATAACATCTATGTCAGTTAGCTTTCTAAAACTGAATTAATGTGGCAAATCCAACCCGCACAATTTGGTAGAGAAAGTAAAAGTACGTAGCTTCTATTCGGGAATGGCTTTGAAACTGAGACCGCATGACATCAAAACATTCAATTAAAATTTCATTTGTCCAGATGTTTGACCATATAATGCCAACAACTGGTTTGACTAATGTTTTAAATTTAATTGACCAGATGTTTTGGTGGTAGGTGTCTTAATGAGTAGGAGAAGGGTTTTGTGGAATTGAATCAGATTTCCCTGGGAATAGCCAGGCTCGCTGGGAGTCAGGACTCAGATGTTGATGCTCTCAGAGCTTGCCGGGGGCTCTAAAATCACCTCACCTTCATTCCTCGTCCTGTAGGAAAATGTGCGCTTTCCCTGGCAAAGCTCAGAGAAGGTAGTCTGTGCCTTAACTTGGGATCTCCCAGAAGCAAAAAGTCAAAGGCAAACTTAGAAGCAACCTTTAAACCAAACCCAGTTTCAACACAGACAGAAGAGTTTTTCAAAGAATGGGAAGTCAATGGATTCGGGGTCAGAGGCCTCAGATTCAGGGTCAGGTACATCATTTGCTTTGAGTGTGGTAAGAAAAACAGCAACATATATGGAGGACTTACTATGGTTCAGTACTATGTGAGGATTTGTTTTTCTTAACTCGCACGGCATCCTTTATCTATTTCAGAGACGAGAAAGTCAAGGCACTGAAGGATTAGGTAACATGTCCAGAGTTGCCCAGCTGGGAAGTGTCAAGGGTGAGATCAGTTCCCAGGCACTCTGGCTCAGGGCCCGAGCTGCTAACCACCCCCTTATATTGTGTGATTCAGAGATTGTTGGAACCCCAGTTTCCTCCTCTTTGAATGCGATAAGGGAGTTAAATGATATAAACTGGAAAAATGTGGACAGAAAATGAGTTCAGAAAGGAGGAACGATAGGAAGCCATAAGTAGTGCCGTGGGATGAGGAGAAGGCAAGCGCTGCGTCCCTTAGCTGGGAGAGTCAGGAAAGGCCCCTTAGAGGGGCAGGTCCTAAATGGATATCTAAATGGCAAGAAGGGGGCAGCCATGCATGTGCCTGGTGCAGAGCACGGGAGGCATAGGAAATAAGCAATGCCAAGCCTCCAGGGCAGCCGTGAGCTTGAGCTTGACATGTTATTGGAACAAAAGAAAGGTCAGCACCTGGACTGCAGGCGGGCAGGCAGGCAAGCGAAGACCACTGTAAATGCATCCTCGTGGACCTCACGGGAGTTTGCGGTTGAGTCTCACTGTGATTTGGAAGCACGGGCGGGGGGGTTGGGGAGCTGAGCAGTAGAGTCCCATGATCCCCACGGTGCTGTCCGGACATTTACTCTGGCTTCACTGCTACGACAGTGAGGCAGGGAGGGAAGTTATGGTAGACTCTCAGGACAGATGAGGGCAGCGCGCTCAACGACACCAAAAAAGCTTGGATCTGGGCAGAAACTTGGCACCAGGCACCGCTGGGGCTTAGGTCCCCAATTCCAGGCCTAGAGCGGTGGCCTGACAAGACCATAGTGGGTCTGGCCCCGGAGCCAGCAGGACAGACATCCAGCCAGAACACCCAGCTGATGTGGCTGCCATTCGTTCAGGGCAAGAGTGAAACACGAGGGAAGAAAGAAGGAAGTAGGTGCAGCCAGAGAGAAGCAGGGATGAGAAAGGGACAACAGTGGTGGTGAGGAGGGGTGGGGGGAGGGGGGGAGGAGGGGGATAGGAAAGGAAGCAGAGAGAAAGCAGGAGCAGGAAGTGCTCTTGGCTTCCCCACGCTGTGTCTCTGCCTCCGGCATCAGGCTCGGGAATGAAGGACAGCCGCATGCCCAGGACAACGTCGTGCCTCACGGCAGCTCGGCCAGAAGCCATCCAGCTGAGCCCCAGACAAGCCAGGCTCCCCAGGTCAAACCATGATAGGCTGGGCCTCGGTGGGGGCCTCGTACCTCCTGGGCCCCTGCCTTTGCTCTGAAGAAAGGAAGACTTCTCACCTGCCCATTGCCATCAGCTCTGGCGTCACTGGATGTGGCTGGGAAGAAGCTAAGGATGGAGGTGACACCTCAGAGAGGGGCAGCTCAGCCCCTGAGGCTTCTGCCATCCAAGATGCATACGTATATAATGTGTATGTAGGAAACACCAACCTCAAGGTCAGAATCCCGTCCAGTAGCCTTCTGAGATCTGGTATAACCCCATAAATAACAACAGTAAACCCAAGGGGAAAAAGTTACAGTAGAAGAAAGACAAAACTTTTGCTGTGTTCCTGGATTTCTTTAATGGACTTATGAACAATGAGGCGACTATTATAAAACCACTTGCAAATGGGGTACAATGAAAGCGACTACCTTATGAGTCACAGTTAGATAATCCGCAGTCAGTGGACCTTATTCCAGAATTATAATCCTACCAGGTTTCCACTTGAGCCACTGCCTGACTACTTAATAGCATTAAAACTAAAAGGAAAAATAAAAAAGAAAATTATTTTATTTGGGAAAGAAAAGCAACTTTCAGTGGTTCTGGGTTTTCAGAAGTCAGTGAGATCAGTGGAAGGTGGACAGAGGGATCCGTTCAGAAGTGACGCGACTGCTTTCAGGCTGTGTGGACAGCATTTGGTGCAGATGCTTTTCTTGTGGCCCGTGGAGAATGTGGGGGGTCAGGGGAGTCCCTCGGTGGGAAGACCCCTAGGCAGTTTTCTTCCTCGCCTAGAACAGGAGGAAGGAGAGAGCGTTCTCTTCTCAGGAGCCGGCCCCTGGGGTCCCTCTGGAACATTTAATGTCTGACAAGGGGACAAGATGGGAGACCAGAGCCTGGGCCAGCCTGGGTACTCTGTTTGGATGGGAGGGATGAACCGAAAGCACCAGGACACCTTTCTCGTGCTCTTGAAGAAGAACCTCCGTGTCAGGATAGAGTTGACCTTATAGAGGGCTCTTTCTCCTGGGGCCGTGATCTGAGAAGGTAGCATCTGTCTTGCATCAGGCATGAGACCCTGAATCTCCATCCCACCTCGGGCTGGAGTTCTTCCTTCCTGGGATCTGGTCATGCAGAAGATTCCCTGGTGGTCCTAGTTGATCTCTACCAAAGGTGCCAGCTGCAATGTCAAGGGTATAAGAATGCTTTGCAGGGATGCCTGGGTGGCTCAGTCAGTTAAGCATTCAACTTCGGCTCAGGTCATGATCTCGCAGCTCATGAGTTAGAGCCCCACGTCAGGCTCTGTGCTGACAGCTCAGAGCCTGGAGCTGCTTCAGATTCTGTGTCTCCCTCTCTCTCTGCCTCTTCCCTGCTCTCTCTCTCTCTCTCAAAAATGAATAAACTTTAAAAAAACTTTCAAAAGATGACTGTGCAAAACCTTAACAGCTTACTCAAAAAATGTTTCATCTCGGGGTGCCTGGGTGACACAGTCAGTAACATGTCCGGCTCTTGGTTTGGGCTCAGGTCATGATCTCACAGTTCATGGGATCGAGCCCCAAGTCCAGCTCTGTGCTGACTTGGGATTCTCTCTCTCCCTCTCTCAGCTACTCCACTGCTTGCTCTCTCTCTCTCAAAATAAATAAATACACTTTTTAAAAAAAGTTTTCTTTCTGGCACACATTCTCTTTTCATAAGTTATAAAGGTGTCTTTCAGCCGACAAATCTCCCATTACCATGAGCTCTTCTCTCTAGGGGAAAAAAAAAAAAAAAGCTGGCTTCCACGTACCCAGTGAGTCTTTCAAGCTTTCCTGAAAGAACCTGTGCTTGTATTTCGTAGGTGTCCAGCTCACCTGCACTGTCCAGCTCACATGCACTGCTCATTTTGTCACCTGCTTTTGAAGGGTTATTTTCTACCTTACAGGGCAAATTCCCACTAAATCAAATGTATTTTCCCCTGGTTGTCGTTCTCTGAGAGAAGTTCAAGTTTCCACGAGAGCTGTCCCCTCCGCCACCTTTCTAACAGTGGGTCTGGTTGGGTTTCTGTTTTTGTTAGTTGTTTGATTTTGTTGTTGTTGCTTTGTTTGGAAAGTAGTGTGTGTGTGTGTGTGTGTGTCTGTGTGTGTGTGCACGCACGTGCGTGTGCATCTTTTCTAACTGCAGTGAAGCTTCTATCAGCTCAGAGACTTTTCATCTCATTTTTAAGGGCATGATTTATTCAATACTGTTCAGTTATCTCAGTGCCTATTTCATTTTTTATTCTTCATGTGTTTTAAAATAAGTATTTTAATGCAGCCACATCCAGCGTTGTGTTCAAAACTCCTTTTTGACCCTTAGTCTCTGCAATCTCTGTTTTCTCATGAATTCTGACCTCCCAACAGCCAAGCTGTCTCCTTCCCGAGCAGCCCCCACCCCCACCCCGTGTTGCCCGGGAGTCCACCCAGAGGTCTGGCCTACTTCCTCTAAAGTTTCCTAAGATGCTTCTCTTCTTCCTAAAAAGTGCACTCACTCTGCCTTCCGTTCCTTCAGCACTGCATGAAAGGAGACTTAGACTTCCCTAAAGACTGGAATTTTTTTTCAAAGCACCTTTTACAGCTGCCCGAAGCTCTTCTTCATTCTTCTGACCGATTTCGAAAGATGTCATGGTGGCAGCTACTTGGTTTTGGATGTGCTCTGATTTATCTTGTGAAGTGGGATCTTCCTGGAGATATTAACATGTGCTTTCTCGAATCAATTTGCTTATTGTAGTAAAACACATATAACATCAAATTTAAGTTGTAGCCATTTTTAGGTGGGCAGCCCAGTGGCATTAAGCACCTTCACACTGCTGCACTACCATCCTCACTATCCATCCACGGAACTGTTTTGTCTTCCCAAAAGGCAGGTCTGTACCTATTAAGCAGTAACTCCCAATTTCTTCCTCCCCTCAGCCCCTGGCAATCACCATTCTAGTTTCTTTATCTACTCTATGTACCTCATATACGTAGAATCACATAACATCCGTCCCCTTGTGACTGGCTTATTTCACCCAGCATCATGTCCTCAAAGCTCATCATGTTGTAGCCTCGGTCAGAAGCTCCTTCCTCTTTAAGACTGAGTAACACTATTGTACAGATAGACCACATTTTGTTTTCCCTTCATCTGTTGATGGACACTTGGGTTATTTCATCTTTTAGCTATTGTGAATAATGAGTGTGCAAGTCTCATCTGTTCAAGCATCTACTTTCAGTTCATTTGGGTATATACTCAGAAGTGGAATGGCCAGATCATATGATAATACTTTGTTTCAATTTTTTGAGGAAACTCTATACTGTTTTCCATACAGCAGCCACATCATTTTGCATTCCCACCAACAGTGCATGAGAATTCCAATTGTTTTATATCCTTACCAATGCTTATTGTTTAGGGGTTTTGGGGAGTTTTTTGGAGGGTGAAGGGGTAATGCATTATAGCTTTGATTTGCACTTTCCTAATGATAAATGATGTTGGGCATATTTTCATATGCTTATTGGTTATCTGTATGTCTTCTTTGGAAACATATCCATTCATGTCCACTGCCCATTTTTACTTGGATTATTTGTTGTTGAGTTGTTGTTCTTTATGTAATCTGGTTATATGATTTGCAAATATCTTCTCCCAGTCCATGGACTGCCTCTTTGTTCTGTTGATGGTGCCCTTTGAGGCATAGAAGTTTTTAATTTTGATGTAGTCCCATTTATCCATTTTTCCAACTTATTTTAAATATTGAGATTCACCTTATTTTAATCTGTCTTGGGTAGTGTCTCCTGTATACTGAAGTGGAATTGTGTCTTTCTAGCTCGGTAGTGATGGCCTCTTGAAAAAGTAATTTGTTAGGGGCACCTGGATGGCTCAGTTGGGTAAGCCTCCGACTTTGGCTCCAGTCATGATCTCACAGTTCATGGATTTGAACCCCGTGCTAAAGGCTCAGAGCCTGGAGCCTGCTTCAGATTCTGTGTCTCCCTGTCTCTCTGCCCCTCCTTTACTCACACTTTGCCCCTGTCTCTCTCTCTCCCTCAAAAATAAATAAACATTAAAATTTTTTAATTAAAAAAAGGTAATTTGTTGTAGTTTTCAGGGCACAAACATAAAAAATGAGCCACTACTAACACCTGATCTGTTAGCACTATTTAGTAATGTAAACAAGTGATGTAAACCTCCCTAGTGACAAAGAAATTTGAAGGGGTATAAATGGCTTCCCGTACAGTGGGATCTAGAGTCAAGCATAATTTTACTCAAGCATCCTCTCTGGTGCCACTTCTCACTTCCTTTTTCCTGAAGACTTGTGTTCACACAGAAAGCTGTACCTGAATGTCCATAAGAGTTTTATTTGTAATAGCCAAAATCTGGAAACCCTTCAGCAATGAACAGTTGAAGTTGAAGTATATAATACACGCATGCCACAGAATAGTGCTTGGCCATAAACAAGGACTGAACTTACTGATACATATAACAGCTCCAAGGAAGTATGCTGAATGAAAATAACTCGTCCCAAAAAAGCTGCTTCGTGTATTTATTTTACATGATTGAACTAATGACATTTTATAAGTGGAGGGCAGATTTGTGGTTGCCAGGGACTAGGGATGAGCCAGAAGGAGTTCCAGGGGAACAGGAGAGAGGAAGATACGAATATGAGAAGACATGGGGCGCCTGGGTGGCTCAGCTGGTTAAGCGTCTGGCTCAGGTCATGATCTCGTGTTCTGTAAATTCGAGCCCCACGTCGGGCTCGTGTGCTGACAGTTCGGAGCCTGGAGACTGCTTTGGATTCTGTGTCTCCCTCTCTGCCCCTCCCCTGCTCACACTCTGTCTCTCTCACTCTCAGAAATGAATAAATGTTACAAAGAAACTTTTTTAAGACATCACCATATCACCAGCAATCCTTGTAATATTGGAACTGTTTCATACCTTATTTGTGGTAATGGAATCAAGAGCTTTCACTGGTGATAAAGTATATAAAACTTAACACACACACACACATGCATGCACATACACACATGTTCATAAACACAAGCAGGTGTAAATAAAACTGGGAAAATCTGTACAAGACTCATATAATGTATGAATATCAAGATACTGGCTGTGGGGCGCCTGGGTGGGGTTCAGTCGATGAGACGTCCGACTTCAGTTCAGGTCATGATCTCACAGTTTGTAACTTCAAACCCTGCATCAGGCTCTGTGCTGACAGCTCAGAGCCTGGAACCTGCTTCAGATTCTGTGTCTCCCTCTCTCTCTGCCCCTCCCCTGCTCATGCTCTGTTTCATTCTCTGTCTCTCTCACACAAATGAATAAATGTTAATTTTTTTAAAAATTGGAAAAAAGAAAGATCCTGGCTGTGACATTATGCTGTAGTTTTGCAAATGCTGTTATTGGAAGAAAGCGGCAAATTTCACAAAGGATCTCTCAGTACCATTTTCACAACTGAATGTGGATCTATAATTATCTTGATAAAATTTTTAGTGTAAGAAAACTAGTGAGCCATATTTATCTGGGACTTTTTCCTTCTGCTAGGTGGAAGCAGAAATTGAGGGGTCCCTGCTCACTGGCCAGTTGGGCCATGAGTTTGGATTCCCCTTGCGTTCTCCACTGAGATCTCAGGGGAGGGGACGGTACCCATTACCGGTTGGCAGGGATGAAGTTACGAGCTCCCTACTGGTCTTCCTGGACATCACTCTAGTCAGGGTCATGGGGCAGCCTCCCACGGATATGAGTCCCCCCGCTCAGCCTTTCCTGGGGATGTTGGCATGTAGTCACAGCTTTTCTGTGGTGCGTGACTGAAGTAGAGCAGCTATTATCTGAGTTTTCTGTTTTGAGAAAGCGGACCGTGTCTCCAGGTTGCCTGCTTCTTCAGTGCCGTGTCTGGGATACATGGGGCAGAAAGGAAGTTCAAAGGAATTCACTACCATATCATATTCCTCCGTCCTCGGGTCCTAGTCAGCTGACCTACACTTTCCCTTTCAGATATTCTTAGTATCTGTTTTATGCAAAATGTCCAGGACTCTTAGTTGCACTTAGTGAAAGGAATAGGGACAAGTGCCCTACACTCCAACTTTCCACCACAGGAGTGTCCTGGTGGGCAGGAGAGGACAGGGGTGCTGAGGAATTCCTACCTCTGGAGCCCTCAACTGATGACGGATAGAAATCAGTGGACGAATAACAAAGGAGTCCTCAGTCCTGGCTGCTCTGAGGTATGAACTGGACCACCCCTCAGAGATTTCTAGTGAGAATGGACCCATTGCTGGCCACAGTAATCCAACCATCAGTGGATCCCATATTGACTTCCTTCTCTTCTTTCTCACTCCCCTGCTCCCCCAACCATGCTTCCTGGGAGCCCCTTCCCAAATCAACTACTTAAATCCACAGTCTTATCTCAGGGCTTACTTCCGGGGCAACCTAACCTAAGACAGTTGGCTAAACGGAGTAGGGGAAGATGACAAGGAGAAATCTTCCTTGCTGGGGAGAAGGTGGAGGGGTATGTGGGTGGGGGTGGGGGGAGGCAGGTGACAATGATTTGCAAAGCTTCCTGCCTCTCATGGAATCTGTCTGTTACCCTCACGTTCCTCCAAAGAATTTCAGACTCTAAGACGCTTGCTTGGGGTTGCTGTGTCCTCATGTGACATCTGCACTGCCAACAACTCCCAAATCAGCATTGTCTGCAGACTTCATTAGGGAGCCCGCCCCCTGTTTTACGCATGCGCTGTGAAGGCCAAGCAGCGGCAGGAAGGAGCTCCCGTCCCTCATCCCTCACAGTAACCTGGCATTGGCCCCGCGATGGGGGGGAAGGGCAGAGTGCTGGAGGCATTTATGTGCGCTGTGGCCACTTTTAATAAACATTAATGCAGAGGGGAAGGTTCGTCAGAGCAAAGTTTGCTTCAAATTAAAGCTGGCAAAGCAGGACCCAGTTACCCCGGGAAGGAGCAACTTGTGAGCAGGCCAAGATTATCAGGCCATCATCAATCACAGGGAAAGAAAAACACGCCTTCCTGCTCCCTCCTCCTCCTCCTCCTCTTACTCATGCTTTCCTGCTCCAACCAAGGAATGTTTTGTTTAAGGAAAAAGTTGTTGGACATAATTAGTAATTCTATTATAGTCATATATCTTTATCTGAATAAACACAACCTGCTTTTCCACCATGAGAAATTATGTGGCGGGGCTGGGGGAGGAGAGGGTCAGACAGAGGTTTGGGGGCACTGAGTGAATCTGCCCCCCACTTCATGGGAAGCCTGCGGTCCCCTGGGCATCCGTGGGATCGGTAAATGGGCTGATAGGAGATGTGTTATCAGAGGCTGAGGCTCCTCCGCTGCTTTGCTCTGACCCCTTGGTGACGTCCCCAGGGTAGTGTGTCTCCTGCTCCAGTCCCTGTGACACATGCATATTCTTTCCGTAGAGATCCCAAAAGAATGCAAAAAGCAGAGACGAATGCCAACCAGCACCCCACCTTCTTTGGGGAGAGCAGGAAAGAGGGCGTGGGAAGAGGTCCAGCCACTCCGACACCTACATGGGGTCTGTAGCCCAAAGACATTTTGATACTTGGGGTTTATACTTGAGATTTTTATATTTGGGCCATGACCCTGCCTCTTTGTCACTTGCCCCTGAGGCACCTCTGCTGGTAAGAGGTGAACGGGGCTCCAAGATTCAGGTAGGAGAGGTTAACACCACAATCCCAAAAGGTTAGACCAACAAATGAAGCTCTGAGAGCAAAATATTATCAAGCACGTCAAGCACCTCCCCTTCTCTCTACCTGTCGCTTTCAGGAAGCGCCGCCATTTTCTGCGGGGCAGTGGGAAACAATACTTTCTTTCAATTACTGAAGGTTTATTTTATACATAAAATGTTACTTCCCAAGTTATAAAAAGAATACAAGTTTATTTTAGGAAGTTTTAGAGAAAAACTCCAAAATTATAAGGGATGTTATAGAACAGTGCTTAGTCACAATAAACTACAGATAATAACTTCGCTATATTTCTTTCCAGTCTTTTTTCATGCAAGTTTTTTTCGGTTGATTTGATCAAACCGTATTAGACAGTCTTGTGGAAGGCCCGTTGTATCAGGCCTTACACTCACTCCTCCACGCTGAACCGGGACCCGGGTGTCCCCCTAAAAGGCAGACAATGACTGGGGAGGTCTGTGATCCCCTTTATCTTCCTACTCAAGTCAGGCCAGGACACAAAATGATGCTCAGGGTACCGCAATCTTTATGAATCTGTGGTTTATCTGTGTGCCTTTGTTTGCAAAGACTGCTTTGGGAGATGAGAAGGACAAAGAATGTATGAAGGGTATGAGGGTTTACAAACATAACATTAACATCATAATAACAGTAAAAATAATAAAACATAATGGCCAGCACACATTTTTCCTGGTGAATACCAACTCCCTGCGGCCTTGGTTCTGGGGGAACAGAAGCCCTATTTCATCATCCCAGCAGGAGCCAAAGACCAACAGGGAGAAGTTCAAGTTCACAACAGCCAAGGAGAAAGCAATGGCAGATTACATCACAATACCACCACCCTTCTAGCTCACCTTTCTTTCTGCTCATAGATCCCTAAAGCAAAGAGAGCAGCCAACTTTGCTGAGCACCTTTTATATGCCAGGCTAAATAGGTTCTGGTAACAATTCTAATGCAGGGGTAGGGGGGTGGAGGGGGGTGTCTCCACACCAACAAGCAATTCTTAGGACACCAACCCAGTGCTTCTCAATTCAACTCAGTTCTGACACTCTCTGCCGGAAATAGCATCAGATTCCACAGGTTGGGGCTCAGTCCTACAAGACCGTCCGCCCTAACTCCAGGCGTCAGTCACAAGCCCAGATTGTCACCTATGAATCCCAAGACCCCTCCTTGGGCTCGATTACTTGGCTAGAATGGCTCACAGAACTCACAGAAACCTTATACTTACTAGACCACCAGTTTATTATGAAAGGATACATACAACGCAGGAACAGCCGGAGGGAAGGAAGAGCTGTGGAGGCAAGGAATGGGGAAGAGCGCCCTCTCCAGGCACCCCACTCCCAGGCTCTCCACGTGTTCTCTGAACTCAGTTCTTTGGGGTGTCTATGAAGCTTCATTACATAGGCATAATTGATTACATCACTGGCCATTGGTGATTGATTTGACCTCCAGCCCCTCTCCCCTCCCAGGAGCTGCGGGACTGGGGTCCAAAAATTCCACCCCTGTAATAACTTGATTGGTTCCTCTGGCAACCAGCCTGATTCTTTGGGTTACCTAAGGGTTTTCCAAAAGTCACCTCATTAACATGATAAAAGACACTTTTATTACTTTGATCACAGGAAATTCCAAGGGTTTCAGGAGCTCAGTGCCAGGAACATGATCAAAGACCAAATATATATTTCTTATTATAAATCACAACATCACACAAGCATTGTGCTAATTTCTTCCTGTGCTGTGTCCCCTCTAGGTCACACAACACCCCCGCCATATAGGTGCTGTTGTCCCCATTTTAAAGACTGGGAAGTAGAGCCTCAGATGAAACTAAGCACCTTGCCTGGTGGCGCGAGTTTTAATTTCCAGTTCTTATTAACAATATTCATCTGCTCTGAAGGTTTCTGTGAATGGAACCCAAATGTCTTCAGTCAAGTTCAAAGTCGGCCTTTAACATGGCCCCAGAGCCAGGTCCGGCTTCTTTTTACTGTTCATCATTTGATCAATGGGTATGCTCCTGACACGCTTATGGCTGTTTCAGTTTCCCAGATGAGATTGTTCCTTTTCTTCACAGATGTCTTTGTGTAGCATTTAGTGCCAATATTGCCCACGGCCTGCAAATCCCTGAGAGCGAGGCCATGACTGCTGGCACACAGCGTGTGGCTCATGACAGGAATCCCATAGACAGTCACTGAATGAGCGCACCCAGTGGGCAGGGGTGGCGCCACACATCTCTCTTTGCACCTAGCTCAGAGCAGAGCCCTGGGAGCCTCAGCCTCAATGATCACATCTATATAGTGGGGTAATGTTAGTCCCATACAAGATGACGACATATATAAAATACTTACAACACTACCTGGCGTATAATAAGTGCTCATCTAAGGCAAGTTGTTCTCATTCAAAGTCTCCATGAATTGCCTGAACTATCCTTTAGCACCATCTTATTTTCTATTGCAGCATAAGCTTAGTTGGATGTTTCAAGAAGGTTGTAGGGTCCTTCTGGAACATGCCCGGTGGTTCTCTGCCGTACCTCCATTAGTGCCACACAAATGATCATAGACATTTAGGTGAGTACTTCATGAGTTTTTATCTATTATTTTTGCCTTGGTTTGCTAGGGAATTTAGGAAGTGTGTGAATATAAAAGAAATAATAGAAAGGGGCGCTGGGTTAAGCATCTGACTCTTGATTTCAGCTCAGGTCATGATCTCACTGTTTGTGGGATCGGGCCCCAGGTCAGGCTCTGCGCTAATTGCACAGAGCCTTGCTTGGGATTTTCCCCCCTTCTCCCTCTTTCTCTCTGTCCCTCCCCCCTCCAAATAAATAAAATAAACTTAAAAAAAAGAAATAAGATAAAATGATCACCCATAATTTCCACCACCACCCAGAAATAACCTGAGCTCTTCCTTCATCATCCTCCCAAATATGTGTGTGATCACACTGTATGGACATCCTCATGATCTGTATTCAAGTCTATGATATGCCATAATAATTTGACATAATTTGTTCATTCCCCCATGGCTGGACACTTATGTTGTTTCCAACCTCTTGTCAATATGAAAAATACTGTAATTCACAGCTTTGTGTATCCAATTTTTCTGCCTTTTAAAAAATAATAGATGTAAACAAACATTGGTCTTATATTAGAAAATTAAACCAGTTTGATCCCTGTTTATTGTTCTCCCTTCTATATGCATCCAATAGACCCTCTGCTTCTCCTTCATAACTGCAGTGACTGCATACACTGCCTCATCCCCGATGGCTCCCTAATAGCAAAGAACCTCCATATCTGACACAATGACTTGTAGTTGCTCACTAAATAGTTTTCTATGGGTGAGTAATGAGTCAGGCAGACCCAAGTTGGACTGCCACACCTACTAGCTGTGTAAGCTCAGACAAGCCCCTTAACTTCTCTCCTGTAGATGGACATGCTCAGAAGGCTTAAGCAGCATGCCTAATGCCACACCACTGGTGAGTGCTGGGGGAAGGGCTATGGCCACACGCTCTGCTCACACAGCCCTGTTCTTCCTAGCACCACCACTCCCCTCTCGGCTGCCACAGATCTTCCTGGTCACATGCTCAAACCACACTCACATCTAAGTCTGGGGCACCATACCCAGTCCAGAAGCCACGTAGCAGATGACCAGCTTGAGGGGCTGACCCTGAGCTCTCCATTCTCCCATATCCACCTTCTAGCCAGAGGCACAGGAATGTGAGACTGTCATTACCTCTCTTCAAGAGCATGTCAGGTGAGGGGGCCTGGGTGGCTCAGTCGGTTAAGCATCTGACTTTGGCTCAGGTCATGATCTCAGAGTTCGTGATCTCTAGCCAGAGCCTGGAGCCTGTTTCAGATTCTGTGTCTCCCTCTCTCTCTGACCTTCCCCTGCTCACACTGTCTCTCTCTCTCTCTCTCTCTCTCTCTCTTTCTCAGAAATAAATAAAAAACATAAAAAAAAAAAAGAGCATGTCAGGCGGTTCACCAAAATACCAGCCTGATGGCAGAGTCTCCATCTCTAGTAGTCTGGCGTCTGGATGGATCTGAGGCCCCAGTGTGGACACTCTCCTCTCCAAATAACTCATAGTCTTTCTGTCCAATGAAACTCGGGGCAGACCATGCCCCTTAGAAACCCATTCCCATTTATTGGGGGAGGGGGGGCAGGAGGCACTCAAGCCTGAGGACTCTTCACAAATGCAGGAGGCACCTGAGGGTGTCCCCCTTGAGGGAGTTGGGCTTCATTTCACTGTGCTTGTCTCCTGAATGGTCAGTCTGGTAAGATCTACTTTTCCATTTGAATTCATGTGTTAGTGTAATTATTATGAATTTCACTCTAGGATCCTGAGCATGTGGGAAATACACTTACTTTGTTTTCCTGAATTCCAAGGAATTCTGATTCTTAACCCCCATGCTGATAAGATTGTGCAAAAGTTGAACTTAAATATTAAAAACGTAGTTTCTTCTCTAAAAGACTTGTGGGACTATGCGAGGAGCTTTGCAGTACAGAGCCTTCTAGCATCTACTCAGTGCATGTTGTTTTCTGTGGGGACCCTCAGGAATACTCCTTCCTTCCCTCCCTGTAGCACCACCACCTCGATGAGTTATAACTTCCTGGAACAGAAGTCAAAAAGGCTGAATGTTTGTGTGAGGAGAGATTTGGGAGAGGCCTCCAGCCCTCTTCTGGTTTTATCCAACAACATAAGGGAAGCTAGGGCAGGCAGAAGCATAGGATACCTTCCTGGAGCTGGAGGAGAGGGAAATTCAGTAAGAACAGAACCAAATTAACCAAGTTACACCTCCACCATCACAATAGATATGGTCAAGCAAAATCAAAGAATCACAAAACTTGGTGCATAGGACATCATGCCAGTGATCTAGTCCATGTTTTCATAACAGTGATGACTTTTGGAAGGGGAGATTAAATCCTCCCCATCTCAGTGCCTACTTGCAAACTCACGCGACAAGTTGACCTCGAATGTCCAACATCTTCTTTCCTCATGTCACCTCTGTTGTCCTCCGAGTTGCCATGATGGTGACTCAGCCATCCCTTGGACCTGCCCAGCCTCTGACAGTTCGTTCTGACAACCTGTTCTCACCATGTTCATCCCTCCTTCACCAACCCTGCCCCTTTCCTCATCATGACCTCATTCAACCCAAACTAAATTCTCCCTTTCTGTCCACTCCCTGGAAGTCCAGGGGACTCATGGTCAACGTGATCAAGAGCACTCAGGTCCCTCTTCTTCCTTTCACGTTACCCTCTTACTGAAACCCACTGGCCATGCGTGGACTCGGTTTCTGGCCCAGTAGCATACTGGAGGAAGTCGTAGCTCTGGGCCAACTCCGTTCACTACAGTGCACTGACGTGGCTGACACTCGGGCCTTCACAGATGTTGAATTATTTCTGCATTCAGCTCCTGTTGCTTTCCCAATGCTATTTGGCCCCTCTGTCCTCAGGCCTACAACCAGAGACTTCCAATAGAGTTTACATCTCATTCTACACCCAAATAACTGAGAATAGCTGTCCTGATCACTGTTTTAGAAGTCTGTGAGGTGGAGAGAAAGGGTGTAGGAAACGATTAATCATGTCTGCCGCAGGCACAGGTAAGAGATCCTGCATGGGAGCCACTTACCTGCCGTTCTAGTCCAAACCCATGCCACTCCTGTTCTACAGAACTACTCAGCATTCTGAAAGATTGAAACCACACAGAATGAGTCCCTGCAATCTGTTCTTCTTCCGCCTCAAAATCTCTCCATAACTTCCTTCCTCATTCCACCCTCTACACACATCAGAGAAGATTAATGTCTCTCTTGAAGGCTAAAGTTAAGCCAGGATCTGTACTCCGGGCCTCCCTGGGCTGCTGTGCATGGAGCATCTCATCAGTGGTAGGTGAAGGCCTTACAAGAAATGCAATCTGGATTTCTCCACGTCTCAGCAACCGGTGGGTCTGAATTAGATCATGGATGGGGGGACATTGCTACTTTTCTCTGAATGTTCTCACCCCCTCCCCTAAGAAAGGCTGACTCTAGCAATCAGTGGTTTTGTTTGTGGCAAGCAACAGAAACTGCCTTTGACTTAGGCAAAAAAAGAAAGAGGAGGAGGAGGAGAAAGGCAGACCCAGAATTGCAGGGAATTTGGGCGAAGCAGGTCCAGAACACAAATAAGAGAAAGACTGGCTGTAATCATTTTCCAGGGCTGTGTTAACAAAGTGCCACACACTCAGTGGCTTTCAACAACCCAAGTGTGTCCTCTCACCGTTCTGGAGGCCAGAAACCCAAAACCAAGGTGAGTTACAAGGCCACACTCTTTCCAAAGAATTTTGAGAAGAAATTTTTCTTGTCTCTTCCAACTTGTGGGGCTCCGGGAGGCCCTTGGCTTGCGGCCGAGGCCACTCCAACCTCTGGCTCCTGGCCACGCTGCCTTCTCCAACGCGTGTCTCTGTCCGAGCACCCTCTGCCGCCCCCTCTTAGAAGGATATAAGCCCTGGCCTCACCTAGGGCTCACATGGGTGGTACAGGATGAACACCCCCTCTCAGGATCCTTAGCCAAAGAACATACCTTGCCGGGTGAAGCAACCACCCCACACAGGTCCTGGGGACTTGCTGGGCCGTCTTTAAGGGCCATCATGCAGCCTGGCCCGCGGCAATTCTCCAGGGCCGTCCCACCAGCATCCCTGCCAAACACGGCTTCTTTACACACTCAGTCCTAGAAGCAGAATATCTGATTAGTGGGGCTCAAGTCACACACCCAGGCCCTGGCTCCAGAGGAAGCAGGGGAAGTGAGTATCCAGACTTTATGGCTCATTAGTAGGAGGCAGGCTGTGCTATAAGCAAGGGGGGTGGGGGCAGTGCAGAGAGGCATCTCTCATCCCCGCCTTGTGTGGTACTGTGTGCCCTGAGCCCGAATCACCAGGCCTTGTGCTCAGCTTGTCATAGAGCTTCAGACCCTCCAGCTCTGGCCTGCGGCCCCTCTCCACGGTGCTTCCCAGGTAGGAGCCCTTGGGCCCGACTCAGGAAGTCACTTTGTGAAAATCTCTACTCTTTCTATCACTCCCTCCTCACTATAGCTATGTGTGTAAGCTCTTCCCTCTTTCTCATTCAGCCCAAAGCCCTCCTGTATATCACATGCCTCTGGTCCCCCCACCCCCCATATATAATCCTAAGGAAAACAAAACCAGATATTGGCCAAATAAAGGCATAAGCCAAGGGCTATGGAAGCACAGAGAAAAGGAATGACTTGCAAATCAGCATGGAGAGTGCAGAGTGTAAATTACCTTCAGACTGTGGGTGGCTAATCCTGTCTCTTCTGTGTCAAAGCACATCTGGACGCACCCCCCTCATCCCCCAACTCAACTGCCACCATCATCTCACACCTGCAAGGCCGACCTCTGCTTCTACCTGCCCCCTCTCCTGCATCTTCCAGCAGAAAGCAAAGGAATTATTTTTTTAAGTAAAATAGGCAATGCTGTCCATCACTTAAGTCTTTTAAAAAGCTTCCCAAGGCACTCAGGGTTGAACTGGGTCCCCAGAGACCAGATATGTTGAATCCTAACTCCTAATACCTGTGGATGTGGCATCGACTTATTTGGGGGTAGGTTCCTTGCAAATTTAATCAAGTCAAGATGAGGTCCTGAGGGTGAGCCTTAGTCTAACATGACTCAAGTCTTTAGAACAAAAGGAAAATTGGACACAGACACAGCAATGGAGGGAAGACAGCCATGGAAAGACAGAGTTAAGCTAACAGTAAGCCAAGGAACGCCTGATGCCACCAAGGCTGGAAGAGGCGAGGAAGGATCCTCCCATAGAGGTTTGGAGGCAGTGCGGACCTGCCAACACCTCGATTTCAGGCTCGCAGCCTGCAGGACTGTCAGACAATACATTTCTACTGTGCGGAGCCACCCGGTTTGTGCTGCTTTGTTGTGGCCGCTGCAGGAAATTAACACACCTGGGATACAATTCAGATCTCATGCGGCTATGTAGTCACACATGATCTGGCACATTTCGTCTTCATCTCCTAGCATTAAGACAAAACAAAACAAGACAAGACAAAACAAGACAAGACAAAACAACACAACACAACACAACACAACACAAAACAAAACAAAACAAAACAAACAAAACAAAACAAAACAAAACAAAACCTTCCTATGTCCCAATTGGCTTTCCTGGAGCCTGGAGTACCCCTGGCCCTCCCACTTCGCTTCTTAGAATCACTGTCCCCTCTGCTCACTCTTTTTATGCCTCTTCTATCCACCACTCCTCATCTTTCATATCTCAGTTTAAATGGCTCTCCCCCTGGAAGACCAGACCTGACTCCACAGTTGGACTTCCCCGCCCCTACCCTGCATTACCTTCACCACGTGGCTCCATTGATTTATTTCATAACAATACCAGAATCTGTATTTCTTCATTTGTTTATCTGTTGGCTTTTTTGGTAGCTTACCTCACCCCCTGGAACATCAGCTTCAGGAAAGCAGGGACTTCACACCACTTCTCCCCAACTCCCACCTTGCCTGGCACAGAGCAGGGCACAATGCATAGTCCAAGTGAGTACTTGTCAAGTGCATGAATGCATGATGCAATCCTGGGCACCGGTGTGAGCATAGCCATGGAGGCCAGAGTGCTGTGTGCTTTGGGTGCTGAGCACAAAAGTTTGAAAGGACAGGAAGACAAGTGGACACTCATCAGAGAAATATGCAGTGGACCTGACTTGCCAGAAAGGAGAGACTGATTATGGAGGTCTTAGGATGCCTGCTGGGGCATTTGGACCTAATTCGGTATTAAAATGGGAGTCATCAAAGATTTTTGAGCAGCAGTGACCCAAGATGACCTGCGCTTTAAGGAGATCTCTCAAGTACGAGCATGGAGAATGGATTGGACAGGTGGGCAACAGGAGCCCTGGAGGCCGGCGAGACGGCTATTAAAATGTTCCAGGTGAGAGGTGAAGGGAGCTTGACCCAGAGCAGGGGCAGTGGGGATGGAAAAGGGCAGGAGATGCAGGGTTAGAACTGACAGCTCAGCGGATCCTTGCATATGGGAGCGCAGGGGGCAGGATGGTGGGGTACACAGGGAAAGCCCCCCCCCCACCTGCAGGAGGCGGCTTTCAAGGAAATGCATCAACAAGCCAGCAAGTAGATGTTTTGATACCTTCCTAGCAAATTACATGGCTCCAGGTTAACTCGCATAGCCAGTTGCATTTTTAAGGCTTTCTTGCTCAAAGAGCAAGAAATAAGAGGCCATTCTTCTGCATGATTATTTCAGGGAGCGGCGGGCCATCTGGACCACAGGGAAGCCATAAGACTTTGGCCAGCCATGCAGCTCCAGCAAGGCCCAGGCCAACTCTTGAGCCAAAACCACTCCGCTCAGGACTGCTGGGAGACCTCTCCCCTCCCACTGAGTCAGGATGAATTTTTAACTCACTATTGATCAGGCAATTTTAAAATCAATTTTAATTAAATGAAAGATTTCTATCAGGATTGCTTCTTTCTGGACAGTAAATTGGGCCTTGTAATAACACTTACATTGGAACATCTCTCATACAAGTAACAGAGTCCATCATAAATAAGTAAAGACCCTTCTCCTTATTATGCATTTGGGGGGAATCGAGGTTAGAAGTTTTGCCCGAGGCCCTGTAGTAATGGGAACAGAAATCAGGAACTTGAATCATGGGGATACCGACATCAAATCCCACTAATACTGCTCTCAGCCTCCCAAATCCCTCTCCTTATACATGGAATAAAGGGAAAATTGATCCCCGTCAGTTACCGGGAAAGGAGAAATTGGGAGCATTTAACTGGCAAAGGTAAAGCAAGGGCACTGAGTGGTGTGCAAAGGATGTGGTTCATCATCTGAAGGCATTTTCCTAGTTAGAAATGGTCTCACTTGGTTGGCTTGTAGAAATATTGCCCCAACAGGGAGAGGTCCTGCTTAAATCAGACCTTTACAGGAGTTACAAATGTAACCGAGTTCCTTATGTTGTATCCATCCAGGCTGGGGAGACTGAGTCATGGAGGCTCTCCATCAGAACAGCTGCTCCCAGGTCCTGTCCTCCCCAAAGTGTGTCACCTGGAATTTTCCACACCATCCACTTGCAGGCACAGGCACACCACAGCCTTGCAGGCACGTGGCCAATTCCTGAACCAGCCTTGGCCACGTGTCAACCCACCTCATGAAGGGGTTAGACTTTATGCCACAAGATCTGAGTGGCGAGTGCATCTGAGACTTGCTGCACATCATGGAGCCCTCCTTACCACTCTCCTTAGCGGCCCAGTGTCCTTGACTGGACAGCTTCTCCAGATTACAGCCCAGGAGACAGTCCTTCATCGTGTGTCCCAGCTGCTGCCTGAGACTTCACTTTAGTCAAGTTTGTTAAGATGTATTTTATGTATAGCAGAACATACCTTCTTGTGTACAAATCTATGAGATTCAACATATGCGTAGTTGGATAGCCACCACCACCATCAAGATATAGAACAGCTCCACTAACCCCCCAAATTCCCTTATGCCCCTTTGTAGACCACCCTACTGCCAGCCCCTGGGAACCACTGATCTCTTTTCTGTCTCTATAGTTTTGACATTTCCAGAGTGCCATATAGCTGGAATTGTATAACACCTGCGATTCTGGCTTCTTTCACTTACCAGAAAACATCTGAAACTTACCTGTGGCTGTGCATATCGGTTGTTCACTCCTTTGCAGAAATTACGGGCCAATATTTCTCTGTCTGTATGTACCGTGGTTTATCTACCCGTGCACCCGTCAAAGGACTTTTGTGTTGTTTCCAACTGGATGTAAGGATGGATAAAGCTCTATAAATGTCCACACACGGGTTTTTGTGTTAACATACACTTTCATTACCCTTGGGCAAACACTTAGTTGTGAGACTCCTGCGTGTCATGGTAAGTGTCACTTTCTAGGAAATTGCCAGACTGTTCAAAGAGTGGCTGGACCCACCGTGCATCCCCACCATCAGTGTCCAAGGGCCCCAGCCATCGCGCACCCTCCCAGCATCCGGTATCCAGTTTTTTGTTGTTTCCCAATCTAACAGGTGCTATGCCTGAGATGTTACCTTCCACAAATGGGTGCCATGCTATTCGCTGCCGTCAGCAACCCTGAGGGTTACATAATCACTAGCCACTCCTTGCTTACAAGAGCCAGATTTTGGTCAACCTCGTTCTAGCAGCCATGTCCTTCAGGGTGAGCTGGGAACACTCCCAACTTGAGCCGGTGGGTACATGCTGTTTTTCTCAGACACTGAGAGCGAGTCTACTCCCTTGCCATGCTACTCCAGTAAAATGTTTTGTCAAGTTGCAATGAAGGGATCAGGATCAAGACTCACAATGTTTGGGCTTAAATTATGGCTCTCATGCTCATTGGCTGGTGCAGTAGCTACCTAAACCCTCAAAGCTACTGGCCTCTTCTGCAGAAATGGTTGTAATTGTAGAACCTACCTCAAGGGTTGCTACAAGAACCGAATGAATCAAATACATCGAAGTTCTTAGCCTTGTGCCCAGCAGATAAATGTTGTCATTATTATATTATCCAATGATTTCTCGTTCCCTGCCTTTTCCCGAATATATGTACTACTGAAGAGGTTTATATCCCCAGGCAAGCAGTATTTAAAGACAATTAACCAGATTAAAATCTCACACAGATATCCCAAAGCCATTTACATGTTTCTTAAACAAGTAAACAAACAAATCTAACAGGGCTTCATTTTCTCAAACACAAATCCGGAGGGCCATTCTAATAGGCTCATTGAAGAGATGCCTGATGAGTGTCTTTGAATCCAGTGTTTGCCTGATGTAGGTCTGCATAATTATGCACATATGGCAGCCACATCAGACCCTGGCATCGGTGGGTAAGACGTGGCCCACAGTGGTTTCTTCCCGAGGCACAAGCCCAGCCTGTGCCCAGACATGGCCACTAGGACACTTGCTGCTCATTAGAGAGAGGAATCTCCCCTTGACCATAAAACTGAAGAGGTATAATTTCATTTTTGGACCATTTATTCTTTACTCTGGATGGGTGGTAAAGCATCTGTCTTTTTAAAAAGAGTGCTGCTCCCCCCCCCCCCCCCNGACACCATCCAAATAAAGAGGAAACATATTCAAATAAGACATCAAGAGATTCAGACCTCTGCTTATTCAGGCTCTTGTCTTATACTCTAGGGACAGTTTCTAGAAGAGTTGCAGGTACTTTCTGAGAGTAGCTAATTCTTCAAGATGTTATAGAAGTGCTTCTCAAAAAGAGGATCGCCATCCCTTTTACAGCCGTCTGAAGGTGGGCTCAAGAATATGAAATTTATCATGCTCACCTGGCTATTGTGATACACATTCAAGTTAAAAAAACACTGATTTGGAGCAGTTGGCAAATTAATGCCCAGGGATCAAATCCTGCCAGCCGCCTGTTTTTGTAAATAAGGTTTTATGGCCACACAGCCACATCCCTTTGTCTGTCTATTGTCCATGGCTGCTTTTACACTACAACAGCAGAGTTCAGTAGTTGGACAGAACAGATGGCCTGCGAAATTTAAAGTATTGACTCTCTGGCTCTTGACAGAAAGAGCGCCAATCCCAGCTTTACAAAAATGCCATGTGATGTTTGCATTAGTCATAGTGTGAGTAATAGAGAGGTATTCTAGGACTATTACCAGTGTAGTAGTATTCCTCCACTCATTCTCATAGTCCTATTGTTTTAAATAATAATGCCAAAGAGGACACATATATGAGCATCCACTATGGGCCAGGCATTGTGATATGTACTGAAAAACACAATGATCCCCATGGAGTCCCTGTGAGGTTTGTAGATGCGACATATTTTATCAAAGCTAAGTCACTATCGATTAAAGACATTATTATTCTATGTACTATTAAGAAGGAAAATATGCCATCAATTAAATCACGACACAATATTTCCTTATGCCTTAGAAATTTTATTTTCTAATGATTAAAAGGCTCTTTTATATTTTTTTTTATTGCTCTTGGCATACAAAAAAATTACATGCAATATTCCTGCTTAGAAGCTACAGTCTCTAAGGTATTATTCTAGGTTGCTGACCCCCATCTGCAAGTTCCTTGCAAGCACTCTCTTGATCTTATCAGAAAGTATCCATAAAAAATTTTCAGACCAAGTTCATGCATGCAAAGGTAATGATATCTATGTTACAACTGCCACTTGGTCAATAGTGTTTGTAAGAAGCAATCAGTCACAACATTTCAGGTATGTTAGATGGCTTTCAAAAGAGGTTCATCATTGAATCGGTAAGATATAGTTTATTGCCTGATGAATAAGAAGTCAAGGGAGATTGGCTCGGTGCTAGGGAAATGGCCTCCTCCCCAGGATGAGTTGGGGCAGGCTGGCCGGAAGGTGCAGCGGGGTGGAGGGCTCCTTGTCAGTGACTGTGATGGGGAGAACCAAAGATGGCCTCTGGGAATCTCCCCCTCCCCCCCCNCAGTACTCTGTGCTGCAGGTACATCTGTAGGCTGTCTGTTCCCACTTGAGACTGATATCCTCCAAGGTAGAAGCATGGCCTCGCTCATGTCTGAGCTCTAAGAGACCTAACAGAGCACCTGGAAAGAGCATGTAGCATCAGCCCTCATTCCTTAAATAAGCAAGTGAAGGGGGAACAGGGAGAAGAGGATCCTGCAGCCAGGGGCTCTGAGCACGAATCCTCAAAGCAACCGCATGTGACCAAGGATGTTTGAGAGTCTCAGAGGGAAGATAAGCCCCTCTAGGAGCTTCACCTAGCCTGGAGTCTGCTCAAGGGATGGATGTGGAGGAATTTCTTTTAGGGCTTGTGGCACAGCAGGGCTGGGTCTGCTCCTGGACCTTGGACTCCAGCCACTGCAGAGCCCTAAAGGCTTACGATGGAAATCTCCTGATTTTATCTCTTCAGTGTCACTATCAGGGGGAAGGAGGCTTGCATGTGATTCTGTTGGTGATGCTGATCACAGACCTCGAATGACCTCAAGAAGGGGCAGGGCCAGCTTCTCCATTAGGCACAGCAGGCTCTGTGCCTAGCGTCCACAATGCTTTTAGGAGCCCAGGGATATGTTTTGACTTCTGTGAAAATCAGAAGGGAAAAAAGTGAACATAAAACAGCCTAGATTATATTTGTCTTAATACCAACACAATAGCAAAATATTATATATTATATATATTAAACATTTATGTATATATAGTATATGTACTGTATAGTGTGTATATAGTATATATATAGTATATAGTGTGTATATAGTATATACATACTATATATAGTGTGTGTGTGTGTGTGTGTGTGTGTGTGTGTGTGTGTGTGAGTATATATATGTTTTGTGGAGAACAAGACCCATGAAGGCAAAATTGCCTCAGGTCTAAGACATGTCCATGAAAGTCATATGGGACCCTGACACCAGTCATGTGACACAAGTCACATCCATCAGATGCTCTCTCAGGAATGTAATTCTGGGGAGATGAGTTCTGACAGGGACAAAAGCCATCTGCCATGTTGGTTATAGGGAAGCACATCAGTCAGGAACCCTGGAAAGATGCACAAACTCACAAGGTTGTTGACCTCTGAACAGCGGAGAGCAGAATGGGGTTAGGGCCTGAGGAGTTAAGTTGGTTTTATTTTACTTATTTAGACAAAGAAAATAAGAGCAAAATAATAATAATTATATTATTATCATGTTATCATAATTATATTATATATTATTAATAATAATTAAACAAAACTCCACCAGAAGCAAATATAGCAAAATAAATACCTGTTATTTAATCTAGGTAGGGGGAGATTAATTTCTTATTCTGTTTCTACATACAAGGTTTTGATTTCTTAAGAAAATAAATGACAGCCCATTCATCCTTGAACCAAAGATCACAGGACCCACTCTGGTCCCTTTTCTTTCTCAAGCATAGTGGCTTAATTTTTCCTTTGAGTCTGTGAACTACATTTATAATTAAGCTCTTCTCTCACTTCCTTCCACTTAATCAAGGCACTGTTTCTGTTGCTTGGAATCAAGGAATCTAAATTGTGCACTGCTAGCTGCTGATGGTGGAGGTGGCCAGTCTTCTAGGATGGAGGGGTCCTTTACTTTGGCTCTCATCCAGTCTGGATGCCCTTAAAATGCCAGTTAGATGTGGCACACAGGGGTGTGGATGAACACTGGTCCAGACTAACTGTGCCTACTGGTCTACCCCAGCGTCATCTCTAGGTTGCATTCTGGGCAAACAGTTCTTCATAAAAAATGAGACTGCCTGACCAAGGGACTTGGCGGTGGGGAATAAGAAGGGGGAAGCAAAGAAGAAAAGTCATACCATGTATCAGTTATTGCAACGGGTACTTCTCCAGTGTCCCCTGAAAATCCTGAGCGTCTTATGACTTAGGTCTAAAAGGAATGAATAGTGATCATCTAATTTGTCATCCAAACTAGGATACATTTGAGAATGAAAGAGGGCACTCCTGTGATTACATGAGGATGCTAGATGGCAAGGGAAAGGTCCCAGGTAAGCTGAGACATGCAATCATCCTGGTTATGAAGCTCAGTTATGTTCCTTGTGTGAGGTCACGCAACTAACCAGTGCTGGGCTGTAATCTGAGTCCAGGTGGTTTTACCCCTACATTTCTTGGGGCGTCTAAGAATCCCATGTGCTGTGGGCTGAACTGTGTCTTCCTAAAATTCATATGTTGGAGCCCTAACCGTCAATACCTCAGAATATAACCATATTTGGAGGGAGGGATTAACACAGTGATTAAGTTAAAATGAAGTCTTTAGTGTGGGCCCTAATCCAGCCTGACTGGTGTCCTTATAAGAGGAGGAAATTGGACACAAATTTCCAAGGGTACATGCACACAGAAGGAGGGCCATGCGAGGACACAGAGAGAAGGTGGCCGTCGGCAAGCCAGGGAGAAAGGCTTCAGGAGACACCAAGCCTGCCCACACCTTGATCCTGAACTTCCATCCTTCAGAACAGTAAGAAATACATTTCTGTCGTTCAAGCCACTCTGTCTCTAGTACTGTAACAGTGGCCTGAGTAAAGTGAGACAGGAAAGGCTAAAGTCTGGGACTGTGATGCAAGACACTGCCGGAAACAAAGAGAGACTCCAGTGACAACTCTAGGGCCTCAAGTCTCCACCCTTCAGCCCCATCTACACCCCCGTGGAGATCAGCAGAGGAGCCCATGTTACTACCAAGGGTCCCGCGAGCTTGTATTCTTGGACAGCAAGGAAGGGAGACTGTGGGCCCTACAGGAGTCTGTCTCAGGGGCCAGAAACACCCAAAGCGACAGATAAGTGGCCGCCATTCTAAAGACGACAGAGAAGGAGGCTGGGTCCACAGGTGGAAAGAAGTACTCAGGGAACTGGCTTAGCCAGGAGCAGTGCCCTTCCCCCAGCCCTTCCCCCGCCCCTAACCCGTTCCCAGTAGACTTAAAAGTCAGAAGGTCTGTGCTCCATCTCCCGCCCCTCACCAGACACCAGGGAGATTCAATTACATTTAGAGACACAATGTCTGCCTCCCCTGGATTAATTTCCGGATCCTGACAAAGCTTGTCCTTATCTCTTTTTTCTTGCTGAGAGTAAGAACCCCATAAAATTGTCTCTATCCGGGACCAAGACATGAGTCAGGGCAAGGCTAACACGATGATCGGGGTCCCACGTCTCTCTGGGCTCGAAACTTACTGGTCTTCTCATGTAAATTTGGGGAGCCCCTGCACTGCACTTTGCTGTAGAGCTCACACACACCCCTTTCTGTCTACAGGGATCCATTCGGTCAGGGCAGTGGGCAGGAGACGGATGTGCTGTGGACATGAATTATGCAGTATCAGCGCAGCCCCCAGTGTATCCCGGGCTCTGGGCCATTCTGCCCTCACAGAGCTTTAAAACAACAATAATAACCATGACACCAGGGGCTCACATGTACAGCGGACTTTCTCGGGGCTAACCCCTTCACATGCATTGTCTTATTTTATCCTCACACCAGCCTCAGGAGATAGGGTTACTTACCTGCCCATAAAGCAGATATCATTTTAACCCCCATTTTGCAGATTGGTAAGCTGTGGTTTAGAGAAATCAAACAACTTGGCCACAGTTGTGTCACTGGTAAGGTGGAAACCAAAAATCTCTTTGATGCTAACACCAACCTATTAACAATTGTCTTCAAAACAGAGTGTGCGTTATTCCATGGGATATCGAGTAATGCCCAAATTTGGACCAACGTTGTGAGTTAAAAAAGAGAGACAGCGAGAGAGATAAAGCATGTGTGCCCACAGTTTGCAGGCATGATCTCATTTAATCCATACAGCAGCCCTGTGACATGGGCATGTCTATCACGGTCGCCACTTTACAGAAGAGAAGAAATGGAAACTTGCCAAGTTCACCCAGCAAAGAGGGGGAAGAGGTGGAATTTGCTCCAGGGAATCTTGAGTTCAGAATTCACGTTCCAAGCGCTACACTCCACTATTCTTCCTGAGGGTGACTGGGATGCTTTGCAGGCTGAGCAGTGCATTTCAAGGGTGAGGTTAAGAGCTATATGATGGGGAACGACCAGAGCTACAAGACGTAACACGTACCCTGGGGCATTGCTTCGGGGCCTCGGTACCCCAACTCCGGTTTGAGAAGTATCTCTCTCCTACCCAGCTCAAGTCCCCAAGGCAAGCTGGACGGTGTTGGATTTCTTGGGTGTCGTACTGTTTAATGTTCTTTCAAAGTGTGTTAGACCCTGTAGCCCACGATTACTCCCAGGTGCAAAATTGTATGCACAAACAGTTGCAGCAGCAATTTACCGACTGTGCGCTCAATCAGCCAATTGTGAGCACAATTAGCTGCTCCCTGCTCATTTGGAAGGAGCTGGGGGGTGATTGCCTAGCAATTAGCCAGTTGTGGGCAGCTCAGTTTGCTTGTGCAATTTTGCACCCTCAGGCACTGAATGTGCAAAAGTGGTGCATGCCCAGGAACTTTATCCTCCAGACTCCAAACACCCAGCCTGATGTCCACCCGCAGACCTCTGTACGTGGCCACGAAGGCCTGCCTCTGGGATTCTCGTGGAGGCTGCAGCCTCAGAAAGAAAGAAGATGCAGTGATGGAGCTCCAGCCTCCGGGAATGCCACACTAGCTGAAAAACAACCCTTTCCACATCTGGGGAGGGGAGGGTGGGAGAGAGATGAGACGCTAACTGGGGCTGGCATAGGGAAAGGTGAGTCCAAGGTTGGAGAGGCCTAAACATTAATCATTTGGGTCCAAGACAGATGCATCCAAAACCTTGCAGCTTATAATGGGGAACCCTTGGATTATCAGAATGATGGCATGGAGTTGTTGGCAGAGACTAGAAACTGGACTGAATGGGAAAATTGGAATGTCACTTATGTCACTGACACAATCAATGATTTCTCTCTTCCCTCCTCCTGTATCCTGCTTCAAAACAGACCAGGGGTGCCCGGGTGGCTCAGTCAGTTAAGCGGCAGACTCTGGCTCAGGTCACCATCTCAAGGTTCGTGGGTTTGAGCCACACATCGGGCTCTGTGCTGACAGCTCAGAGCCTGGAGCCTGCTTCCGATTCTGTGCCCCCCTCTATCTCTGCTCCTCCCCCATTCATGCTCTCTCTCTCTCTCAAAAATCAATAGACATTAAAGGGAAAAAAAGAACGAATCCACTCACCAGACTTGGGCAGACTCCTAGCCACCTGATGCCACTGAGGGAAACCCAGAGATCCAGAGATGTTTACTGTAACTATCCACAAAATAAGCTGCAGTCTCATTGGATTTGTACTAGTTCCTCTTAGCTATGAATTGATTCAAAAGAAAAGCTCACTGCAAGTTAAGTGAGGTTTTGCTACACTGATAGGCCTTTCTACCCAGGAACAACCCATGCTACAGGGTTGTGAGGGAAATCAGAGGGAAAGGTAACTGATGGTTACCCCAGCTGTCTTGTGAGCCTTCTGGCAATGGAAGCGCACCCATTCACTCTTCCTAAGTATGCTGAACCTATCTGGACAGTGAGGCAATATTCATATAAGCCACGATGGGGAAACAGCCCCAAGGCCCGTGAACTGATGAACAGATAAACACAAGGTGGGATAGCCATTCCAGAGAATATTATTCAGCCATAAAAAGGAATTATGTTACATGCAAGAAGCCGGACAGAAAAGGCTACGTATTGTATGATTCCATTTACATAGAATATTCAGAAGAGGCAAATCCATAGCGACGGAAAGTAGGTTAGTGGTTGGCACCTGGTGGGAAGTTGGAATCGGGAGTGATGACTGATGGATTTGGGAATCCTTCTTGCAGCAATGAAAATGATCTGGAATTGGGCAGTGGAATTAGCTGGCTGCAGAACCTTTTGAATATACAATATCTGTGAAATTATAGGCTTTAAAGGGTTGAATTTGATAGCATGTGAATTATATCTTGATTTAAAAAAGAAAAAGAAAAACTAGGAAGAGTAGAGAAACATTGCCCTTTGGGAGACTGGGTGTGGACTAAACCAATGTGAGGGCATCTTCACGTTGGCCTGTGTGCAGGCCACTCGGAGAACACCAAGAAACAGCCCTAGCAGGGAAGGAAGAGCTCGAAGGTTATTTCTGACCCAAGCCACAAGCCATTCATTTATTCATCAAAAATAATTATTGAACACCTTCTATATTCCAAACCATTTAATAAGCATTTGGAAGAAAGATCCCATGCCTTTTGGATATAGTGGTGAAGCCAAGGGGGAGGAATAGATTTCAAACAAGGAAGTAGGCCACTCTCTGGGTCAATAGTTCCAAATTTCCATTCAAAATTTTGATAACATTTTCTCCGACTAGAATGGAAAGCCAGAGTTTACAAGGGAATTCTCTGAAGCCACTATTATTTTATCCAACACTAAACCAACACAGTCAAGAGTACTGTTTGGCTCTCAGGGCATCTGGGTGGCCCAGTTGGTTAAGCGGCTGACTTGTGGTTTGGACTGATCTCACAGTTTCATGAGTTCAAGCCCTGCATCTGGCTCTAAGCTAGCAGGATAGAGCCTGCTAGGGATTCTCTTTCTCTCCCTCTCTCTCTCTGCCTCTACCCGGCTCACGATGTCTCTGTCTTTCTCTAAAACAAATATATAAACTTAAAAAAAATTTTTTTAAGTATTGTTTGGTCCTTAATATTTCTTCTATTAAGCATACTAAACTTTTAGTTATTCATCAACTAGACATTTAACATGATGTAGGTTTTAAGCCAAGCAGGTCTGTAGACAGACAGGTGGGCCAGCCAGGAGACATGAATTAAAGCATCGAGAGAGGCACTGGCGCCCTACTACTAATGGCCACCTTCTCCCATCTGAGTGGCAGCCTAAGGAGCTATATACACAGAAAGCCACAGTCCTCGTACATAGCAAATATTAGGTTATTAACAGCAGGACAAATCAATGCCTCAAGTTCCCCACCCCCACCTCATCATCAAGACACACTTTTTCAAAGTGGTACCCGTGATCATGTCTCCACTTCTTCCCTTCATTTCTCATCTACCCTTGGGTGTGGTTCTGCCCTACTCCTCTGCCAGTCTCCACTTGATTCCTTATGCCAGAAACATGGGCATCCTGATGAACAGCCCGCACCCCCTCCCCAGGCAATTCACATTGGGATCCATAATCCCATATCTTCAGTTTCTTAAATTCCTCTCAAGCACACCTCTGTTTGTGTCCCTCACATCCAGGCTACCAGCATCTGTCCTGCTGGGCTCAGAGTGAGGAGTTACTGGTTCCCTCCTCGCTTGTCCATGTCATAGCTGATCCAAAGGAATGTAATTAAATCTGGTCCCTTGGTTAAAACTTTGCGTTTGCTGCTCCGTGTTCTTAGAACAAAGATTCGAATCCTGCTTCAAATGTGCATTGGACCAGAATGATAAACAGACACCTCTGAAATGTCAATACAATTCACCTTTATCCGCATCCCACTGCTACTGCTCGGACCAGGCTTTTACATTATTTGAGTGGGATCACATGCATCTGTGGGGTGGGGAGAGGTGCATTCTGAAGTGAACATGAAAAATGGGTGTATCGGGGCGCCTGGGTGGCTTAGTCGGTTAAGCGTCCGACTTTCGCTTAGGTCATGATCTCACGGTTCGTGGGTTCGAGCCCCGCGTCGGGCTCTGTGCTGACTGCCAGCTCAGAGCCTGGAGCCTGTTTCAGTCTGTGACTCCCTCTCTCTCTGATCCTCCCCTGCTCATGCTGTCTCTCTCTCTCTCTCTCCTAGAAATAAACAAAACATTAAAAAAAAAAAAAAAGAAAAGAAAAATGGGTGTATCAGACACAATGATACAGGTTTGGAAACTCCTTTTTAATCCTTTCTCTTGGTCATACAGAAAGACTACACTTCCCAGGCTCCTTAGTGTCAGGTCAAGGCCGTGTAACTCAGTCTGGCCAATGGAATGTGAGCACAAGTAATATAAGCCACTGAGTCCTAAATTCAGCTCACAATGGAACCTCTTATGGAAGTTTAAAACATACTGATGAATGGGGGCTCATCCCCAGAAATCCTGATTTAATCAGCATTGTGCACAGCCTGGGCATTAGAATTTTTAAAAGCCCTGCTGATGATTCTTCAGTACAGCAAAATTTGAAAGTCGATGAAAGCCACTTCCCATCCTCTTCCTTGAAAGCATTGTGTCTTCTCATATCCTTATGAGATGGCCTTAGGGGCCAGCCAATCCTTGAATTGGAAATCATCAACCTGAGAATCTGAGTGGCATGTGGATCTCTATTGGATTTGTAACCTGAACAAAAGTACATCCTCGTTCATTTTTAAATTAATGTTATCACAGCATTGCCTCTCCGATTCTGAGTAATGCAATGAAAATCATATAAAGCCAAAATTACCTTCAACATACCATTAGGAATTATCCTCAACAGAGGGACCAACAGCCTGTTTTTCCTTTAGCCTTGAAGCAGAGAGAAAGAGAGAGCACGTGAGCCAGGGTGGGGCAGAGAGAGAGGGAGAGTATCCCAAACAGGCTCCATGCTGTCTGCACAGAACCCAACACAGACCTTGATCTCAGGAGAACGTGAGATCATGACCTGAGCCAGAATCAAGTGTTAGACACTTGACCGACTGAGCCACTCAGGCACTTGGCAACTTAATTTTAAAAGGTAGAATGTATGAAAATAGAAATTACTAATACTAAAATCACTGTGAGATACAACATAGGAAGCAGGTGGCAATTACAAAATGATATGAAGTAGGTATGTGACTATTTTTATCACTATGTGACTATTTTTTAATTAAATTCTTTTAATTAAAAAAATTTTTATGTCTTTTATTTTATTTTGAAAGACGGGGGGGGAGGGTCCAAGAGAGAGGGAGACACAGAATTGGAAGCAGGCTCCAGGCTCTGAGCTGTCAGCACAGAGCCCAATGTGGGGCTCGAACCCACAAACCGTGAGATCATGACCTGAGCTGAAGTCAGACACTTAACCAACTGAGCTAGCCAGGAGCCCCCTGTTTTTATCCTCTTAATGTTATTTATTCAAAAGTTACAATCTCTGATTCAAACTAGTTCTTAATCCTTTAAGAGAATGATTACAATGGCCTGCAGTACATGGTTTCAGGGTAAGAGGTTCAAGGTCAAAGATTGTTAGGGAAGGATTCTGAGTGATGCAATGTGACATATTTATGGCATTCCTCATGTTAATGTCACCTCTGAATTCCTATTAAACCATATTTGAGCATTGAAAACTGCACATTTGATACAAATTCCTATTCAGTGGTACTGAAGATTGTGGCAAGAGTAGTCACAAATGATATGGCCCCCTGTACTATAGTCTCTCTGTTGTGCTATTCTTGTCATGGTTAGGTTAGTTCAAGGATTGTTTTAATCTGTTGGAGGTAAAAATCTGTTGTGGCTAATATACACTGTGGAATCCTTCACCATACTCCAGCCAGCCTCTAAGTGCTTCCCACCCTGCATTGAGTCCAGTGCTTAGAACAATCCTATAAATCCTATTTTTATACCCATTTCATAGATCAGGAAGTGCTTCCAAGAGCTGAAATTTAATTCTGATGAGAGTTTTGAGGCTGTTTTGCTGCATCTGAAATATACCATAAGTTGGTTCCACTACTAACATATTTTAAGGAAGGTCTATATAACACAAAGACAGAACCGTCATGTAGCAGTCAATAAAATTTCATCGTCCTAACGCCCAGCAGCTGAGAACGGATTCTGGAAGCGTTTACACCCTTGTCATGGCAAAAAATAGAAGCTGGCCAAGGGAATTCAACTTCTCACCTTTGGCTGGAGAAAAGAAATGAATCCGCGGCATCTAAAATGTCTCGGCAAAAAGAAGGGACAGAGGGTGGGGAATAAATTTGAAACTACAGATCTCCTTTGTCATAAACTCTTGCTCCCTACAGTCCATTCTATAAATATCAGCCAAAATAATATTTTTAAATGCAACTAGGTCATCCTTGCCTCAATTGAAAAGTCCCCGTCTCACAATAAAATGCGGCGCTATGCTATGGTTTACAGGAGCCTGAGGGACCCGGCACCCACCGGCCTTCCCAATCCTCTATCATCCTGTCTCATGCACACCATAGACTCCACTCACGGGGTCCCCATTCAGCCTCTTCAGTGGGCCAACTTGGTTTCAGCCTCCTGGTCTTTGCTCTTGTCGTCCCCTCTGCCAGGAGCATTCTCTGCCCGCTTGTCACAGGCTCTCTCTCCATGCAAGGCTCCAATCCAACAGAACCTACTCAGAGGGACTCTTCCTGACTATACATCTTCATTTCCCGCCAGGCACACATTCTCTCTCTCCCCCATTCAAGTGCTCACATTCACATAGTTTATATTCTCAATAACACTTGTCACCATCTCCAATTACCTTATTTACCCATTTATTTACTCATCTACTATGAATGCTCCTATTTACAGATGTGTGGTACCTGGCACATAGTATGAGCTTAATGTATATGTATTGAACAAATAAGTGGCTTTCTAAAATGTGTAACAGTTTCAGAGATCTGAGGGAAAAGTTGATGAAGGAAGATAATAAATATCACTCTGAACTGTAATAAAATTCCCCAGTATAAGCCATAAGGTAGAAACTGGGATGGAAAGGGGGGAAATAGGAAGAAGAGGGAAGGTGGTATGGGTAATGTCTGCAGGAGACTCCATAAGGAAAGTGAGCACTCAGACTATGTGCTCTTTCCTTCAGAGATCTCTTTGCCTCCAGGGGCAGGTCAAAGTCAAGAATGGTAAATTTGACAGGGGCGCCTGGGTGGCTCAGTTGGTTAGGGGTCCAACTTTGACTCAGGTCATGATCTCACGGTTCGTGAGTTCGAGCCCCACATCGGGCTCTGTGCTGACAGCTCAGAGCCTGGAGCCTGCTTGGGATTCTCGTTCTCCCTCTCTCCCTGCCCTTCCCTCTGCTCATGCTCTCTTTCTCTCTCAAAAATAAGTTAAACATAAAAAAAGTTTAAAAAAAAGAAAGGTGAACTTGGGGAAAGAGGTCTGTTGTTTTATTTTATTTTTTTTTAATGTTTATTTATTTTTGAGAAAGAGAAACACAAAGTGTGAGCAGGGTAGGGACAGAGAGAGAAGGAGACACAGAATCTGAAGCAGACTCCAGGCTCTGAGCTGTCAGCACAGAGTCCGATGTGGGGCTTGAACCCACAAACTGTGAGATCATGACCTGAGCTGAAGTTGGCCGCTCTACCGACTGAGCCACCCAGGCATCCTAAAGTCTGTTATTTTAATCTCAAGAAGCAGAGGTGGAAGGTCAAATAATTTGATCCCCCAAAAAAGTGATAGGAAAGAGGCCATCAGATTAAAATACATGTTTTATGTTTTGAGATGTATTTTGGTCACCTAGTCACCGACAAGACCAAACTGATTCTGCTCTTTAGTTGACAGAAGTAGACAGTGGAATGGTGGGGGGTGGGGGTGGGGATAGAAATAAACAAACAAACAAAGGCACCTCCAGCAGACAGCTAGGGGCCCATACTCTTCCCCATCATGTCTTCCAGACTGGCTTTCTCTGGCTTAGTTCAGAACCCTCACAGCCAGATTTAGGTGGGTATCGGAGCCTAAGGATGATGAGCCCCAAGCTGGGCAGTTGCCGGAGGCTGCTTTGCTGGGAGAAGCCTCATCTCTGCCCACTTTTAAATACTGCTGGAAATAGCTCCTTTTTTCAGACATAATTTCTCTTTTAATCACTTTCAGATTCTGCCAGGGAACCTTAAAAAGAGACATCTTTAGTCTGACTTTGAAGTATGTTGTTTGCTTTTGGCCCACTGCAAATGAGCAGACATTTTAATTGTTGTTTGTTATTAAGATGGTGGTTGCTGGGCAGAGTGAGAACATCGTTCTGTGCCTAAAACTGGTCCTCACACCGGTTTGAGGAGCGGGTACCCCAGCAACCCTGGGGTGCCATTGCCGCCTCCAGCTCGGGTCCAACCATACTTTGTCCTGGAAAACCCAAAACACATTTGGCCCTGAGCACTGTTTCCCTTGATTTTTAATCTTGCGAGCAATTTAAAGGAAATTTAATCCATACGTTTCTGATTCATTTAAATCACAAAAACATTGGGTTTTGAGAGTTATTTGATGTCCAAATGCCTTTTGAGACTTTTTAATAAACTTTCCAAGTCCTATTGCTTTAAAAACACATACTCACGTTTTGCCAAGGGTGAATGGATTCGGGCTCCAAAGGGTTTGGATTGAATTTAAAATTCCAAACTCATAAATTATGACCATGTTAAGATAAAGCCCGTGTCTACACAATACCCAAGCAGCCCAACGGCAAGCCAAACTCACGGGTCGTCATCCAGATGTTTCGTAATTTCTAATGCGTGGCAAGGCA
The DNA here is from genome assembly GCF_008692635.1 of Crocuta crocuta. Lineage (NCBI taxonomy): Eukaryota > Metazoa > Chordata > Mammalia > Carnivora > Hyaenidae > Crocuta > Crocuta crocuta. Next base: position 3,611,058 of record NW_027532409.1, read on the forward strand.
TCCACGGAACACCCGGATGGTGTACACACACCCCCTACTCCCTTCAGACGTTTGCTGTTTCCGAGTTAAGGACGAGGGCAGCAGCTGTCAATCCGGGAGCACTGGGGGAGTTGGTTTTAAAAGGGTCTCTCTCTGTCCGTGTGTGGATCAAAACATTCATAAGATGAGGGGTGGGGGTGGGGGGTGGTGAGGAAAGAACTTGTTCTTTTTCAAAGCAGGTTGTGTTGAGCAAGTTTCAAGGTTTGGGGGGCTAAGAAAAGCCGCTGTGCAAATGTGTCCAGGCCCTTCCTCGAGAGATTGGGGAAAGTAGATGAGGGGGCTAAAGATGCATGTGGTACCTCTTTTAAGTGGAAAGAATAGATGGTAAAAGGCAAAAACAGTCAGAATAAAGGCCTTGATGATCCTTCCCCCTCGTGGGGAGGGCCATGGATGAAATAAAGGCGCCCACAGGTGTTACATGAGATTGATAGAATAATAGTAAATTAACAACTAACTTCCATAGGCATTTAGTAAGGGCAGGAGACTAACAATAATCAGAATAATAACAGTATTAACATTTCTAACTTTAATACAGACCTTTCATGATCTATATATAATTCACTTATCATAACTGAAATAATTATAATAATACCTCATAATAATAATAATACCAGGTTGTCACATGACAGCCTGGATGACACATTGTCCTAAGGGTTGTCAAATGTTTACACGGAATCCTCCCAACAATTTAAGAGGTGAGTGGCATTCTTTCTCTAAGGAAGACCATCTGCTGCGGGGTCAATGAGAAGAGTCAATTAAGCTACACTGTCAACCAAGGTTGATGGACCAGTGGTCTTCCCCCAGGGACAGTTTGCATCCAGCGGGTATCTGGTGACGCCTGCAGACACTTCGATTGTGGCAGCTGGGGTGAGTCATTGCTGGGGTACAGTGTTGCTGGCATCTAGGGAGTAATGGCCGAGATGTTACTCAACATCCTACAGAGCACAAGACCAATTCCTATGACAAAGACTTAGCCAGCCCCACCTGTAAAGCCCTGAGGCAGACAAAAGAACTGTGAACGTTTCTGACATCGGAGTTCTAGGCGCTTGGTCACTGACAGCAAACCGATTGGATTTGCAAATCTTTCCCACCCCTGGAGCCCTTTTGCTTTACAGAGAGCAAAACTGTCTATGAGCGGTGGCTTTAAGCTTGAACACTCATCAGAGTCGCGTTGGACAACTGTTGAAACACATCACTGGGCCTCACTCCCAGACATGCTGATTCGGGGGCCTTGGGGTAGGGCCCGAGAACTTGCATTTCTAACAACTGCCCCCGTGGTGTTGATGCGTCTGGTCCACAACCGCACTTTCAGAATCACTGCCTCTGAACTTGAAGGCTGGCATGTGAAGGCATGAAGGTCTCCTAATACGGAACCCCAGGACTAGAAAGAACATGGGGCGCTGCCCTTGTAACACTTCAAGTGGGAAGAAGCATAGTGGTTCGAATGTGTTTCCTTTGCAGGCACTTCATTCTGCCTTAGAAGGGAGAGCAAATTGTGCACGACCAAGCCTTCCTGTCAATTCCACCTGTGGAAGAGGCTGTCAGCCTCGCATGGGGAGAAGAAGAGCTAGTGACGAAGGAGAGAGACAGATCAGCCATTCCCATCCACCACATGCAACGAAGTCCCAACTCATAAAGGTTGAGACTTCAGATCTCCTAGTCATTGTGGTATCTCCAGCACCTAGAAGAATGCCTGGCACATGGTAGGCATTCTAGAAACATCTACAGAGTGAAGGAATGAAGCCCAGCAAAAATGTAGGCAAACCTACGCGTATCCCAGAACCTATTTTTTTCCACAATAAAGTTCTTCCCTTCCCTTTTCCTTTCCCATTCTCCCTCTCTCTCCCTCCCTCCCTTTCTCCCTCTCTCTCTGTTGCCTTTCTCAGTGTCTTCACCTCATTGTTCTCTTCTTCAACCCCTGTCTCCCTATAGGGTCCTCACAGGCAAAGACGGATGTGCTCTTCTAAGTGGTCAGCAAACTATAAACCCTAAGTTCCCAGGATAAGTTAAGAGATCCAGGGCACCACCTGGGGCATTTCTTTGAAACTCACCTTACCCATTTCTGGGAAACACAACAAATCACTCCGGAAAGAAAGAGAGCCTGTGCAATGAGTTGGGGCACCCAGAAGTGACAGCAATCATATCAACAACAGCAACAGCAACAACAACAGCAGCAGCAGCAGTTACTGGCATTTATAGAGTCCTCACACGTCATCTGGTCCCTACAACAATTTGTTGGGTTAAATATCATTATTTCACTCGTTACTCAAAGGGAAAAATTGCAGCTCGGAGAGGTTTTGGAATTGTCCCAGGGATAAGTCACTGGCACACGGAAAAAATTGGGTTTTGAATTCTGGCGTCTGATTCCAAGGTGTTCTTAGCCAAAACAGGAGATCAATAAATAGTTGGTGATTGATTGATTGATTGATTGATTGATTCGAGCAGATTTCCAGGTTGAGGGTTGTCGCCATCTGTCCTCGTCTGTCATTGGGTTGTCATGCGAATTGAAGATTATTTATCTTTCTGGAGCCAGTCCTTGTCACTGATCTTTCAATAAAACTCTTGTCTAACCTGTCATATTAATGTTATTTTTGCCACTAAAAGTTTACTGAGTAACAAAGAAGTACTTCATTCTAATTACGAGCCCAAAAAAGAGACTGTCTCCACAGAATGCTAGACATTCCACAGCTTTCCATTGGCCAAGTGAAATTTCCAGTGGAAGGAAAAAGACCAACTAAAATCAGACATTTACATGCACATCTCCATCCATGGAGCTTCCCAAGGAACCATAAAGCCACAGGACAATTTGGGTTACAAGGTTGACAACGCTCCTTGTCGTTTGATCCAGATTGTCCAGCAGCCCTCCAACCCTGTGACCTCAGTTACTGGATTGGCACAGAGATAGTTGAGTTGGTCTCCAAAGTAAAAACAGTAACCAAATCTGCTGTGGTATAGCTTTGGAGACTTCAATCTTGTCTTTGTTGGACACCTGGCCTGACATGATTTGAATGGAGAAGATACTCTTCTTTGAAACATACAGACTCCCAGAAGGATCAGCAACCTAATCCCATCTTGCTCTGTCCACTTCCTGGTCACCTCCCACCATCGGTCTTTCCTGGGCTCATGACTTGCCCCCTCCCCTCCCTGGCTCTCACTGGCGTTGCCCACTCAACTGCATCCTTCCTGTCTCACACCATTTTCTGTCTAACCTCCCCAACTAAGATCTCGTCAGCTCCAGTTTCTTTAACTTGTTTCCTAAACATTACTCTATTGCATGAATATTCTGAAATGTTATGCTTTCCCTATTCTATTTTGTTTACCCACCACGGTTCTACCAGCTGCTGCCTGGATGACCTCATCCTCTCGTATTGTTTTCACAGCCAGTGAGTTGCTGAGAATCCCAGATCCCTATCTCCAGCACCGATCTCGGTGGTGAGCTGCAGATGCCCCGTGCGTGCCAGCTGGTGTCCCAAACGCACCACAAATGTACCATGGCATCACATTCTGCCCAACCTCTCTCTTGTGCAGCTTCTCCCCTCTGCTTCTCTGAATCAGCTGAAGGAACCAATATTTACCTAGTCGTTCGAGTCAAAATCTAAGCTTCACACTGATTCTCCCTTTCACTCAATCTCAGCTTCCAATTAGGCACCGCACCCTGCTGATCTGTCCTCAACATCCTCAAGCTTCCTCCTCTTTTCTGTCTTTATTGCCATGCCCTTAGAGGAGACCACCACCATCCCTCCCCTGGACCAGCCCAGTTGTGTCCTAACTGACCTTCCTGACCAGGCCCTGTCCTTCCCTCTCAAATCTATCCTCAAGATGGTCACTAGCACAATTTACTGAAAGTAAGTCTTGCCTTGATATTTGTCTGAAAGCTTCCAACTGCTTCTTATGCTTTACAAAACAAATTCCCAAGCTTCTTTCCATGGGGTCTACCACCCCATGGTCGCACATCTTCACATGGTACAATCTCTTGTATATGGTTGCCCCTGTGTTCATGCTCCAACACTATGGAGCTTCCCACAATTCCCTGCATGCCCTGCAATGTACATAACTCAGCAACCCTGTGGATGTTCATTTCTTTACCAGGAACACTCGTCTCTCCTTTTCCTCCACATCTTTCATGTTCATGTGTAAATCCCTACTTTCTAGTGCTTTCCTACCAGTTAAACTGAATGACCCTCTTCTGATTTCCCATTACCATTCTATGCATTGTGAATCCCATCATTCAACACATGGTATAATAATTCTCTCTCTCTCTACATATATACATATATGCCCTTCCCAAGGAAGCCTCTCAGAGTCCCATATCTAAAATCACATCCCCTGACATTTGCTCTCCCTTCTCACCTCGGTTTCTTTCATTGCACTGCACCCGAAAGCATTTTCTATTTTCAGTCAGCAACTTATTAGCATCTGCCTACCCATCTAGAATGTCATAAAAGCAAGGGCTTTGCCTCATTTGCTGAAGTTCCACAAAATCCACAATGAAACAATACGCAACACAGGCACTCAGGAATACTTCTTGAGCAAATGAATCTATCAAAGTCCATTGTATCTTGGGGGATTTCAGGAGAGTTTAGATCTTTTAAAGGTAGTGAAGACCCCGATATTTGTGTGGGTGATATCTATCAATGCTTACTGTATGAAAAATTAAAACTGAGGAAAAATGAAAATGAAAACAGTCTCAAAGAGACTTAGTAATTTGAGAGAGGACCAAGCTGAATAACCAGAAGTACTAACCCCTAATGAGGTACCAGAACTGAAATAAACTGGGAAAGCAAGTTTAGTAGGAAGAAACATTCTCTCTCAAAGACATGCCATGGAAGTGAGAGTCAGGCTTTTTAGAGAAAATGGTTTCAGAACTTCAAAACTAAATAAGAGACTGAATGAGTATTTGGAAAGACACTTGAGAAGAAACATTGGTGCAAACATAGACATATAAGAATTAAAATTTTGAAGGGAGATTCAAGAATGAAACAAGACAATGTAGAGAATAGATCCAAGAGTCTTAACAAGTAATCAGCAGGAGAACCAAAAGGAGAATAAGAAATAGCAGGAAAAAGTAACACGCAGACAATAGAAGAAACATGCAAACTGGAACATGTGCAGGTGGGTCTGGTCTTTGGATGGAAAAAGTTCGCTGAGCAGGAGGCAGAACTGAAGCAAAAAGACATACACTTGGGGTATCCTGTGAAATCCCCAGGACTTCAAAGATACAGAGTGATCTTTACAAGTTTTCAGAAAGAAAACAAGATTTTTAAACAATGTTTACCCCTAGCGTTCAGGGTGGAGTAGCTTGGGGGACCAAATGTTGAACATGTAACTCCCCGAATCCCATGTTGGCAGAGAACGAAGCTAAAGGACTCGACAGATGAGATTTATTTTGAAGAGTGAAAGAAGCAGAGGGCCGCGGACCCATCAATTTCAGAAAAGTTTACCTGTTCTTAGAGGAAAGCTTTGAGGCTTTTCTAAAAGGGGGTGTGCTCTTGAGGTCATGGCGCCCCATTTGAAAATCATTAATTGGTGAACCGCGGTTACATATGGGAGCATTTTCCTTTGTGCACATCTTCATTCATTGATTCACTCGACCTGTGTTTGTCGAGCAGCCACTCTGTGTGCCAGGCATTGGAGTGTAGGATGGAGCTTTGAAAAAGACGGACGAGGTCCCTGCCTTTATGGAGTTTCCCTTTGGGTCCAGGAGACACAGAAGCAAGGGAAGACATCAGCAGACAAGACAATTAAAGACTGAAATCGATCTGATCTAGGAAACAGTGATGTGGAGGAGAGAATGTGGGGCTAGCAATACAAGAGAGGGCAGTCAGAGAAGGAGGTGACATTAACTGGGGCCCTGAAGCAACTAATGAAAGAGCACTGGTCAGAGGAACAACCCAGGGAAGCCCAGAAATAAGGCGAGAACAAGAAGACTGCTGAGGTTAGGATGGTTAGGCAGCAAGAGGAAAGGAGATGAAGACAGAGAAGGGCAGCAACAACATGACATTGTCAGGGGAAACAAGTCAAGATCCAGCCTGCAAGGGTCACCTGCCTGTGCACCTTGACCTTCACCTTCATGGTGGCGGAAGGGGTGTCTGCCCCCCAGCTGGCTCTGTCCTGAATCACCCAGGCCTGGGGTGCCAAACCCAGAGGAGAGGGTGGAGGCGCCATGGTGGCTGTCACACCTGGTGAAGCTGTCATCACGGAGCATTAGCATAAGAAAGGGAGGCCCCTTGTGTTTGGGCTTGTCACCCTGCCATGACAGGGTGCACAAAAGTGGGCAGGCACGGGGAATGGAGGCCGTCAGCGTGTGCGCTGACAATGTTGGGTACCACTGCTGTCACTCTGCTGGGGCTGGCCCGCCCCGACTACCCACGCTGCCATTAGAAACAGCAGCTACTCGCCCACTGCTTTTATTCCCACACAATGTGTCAATAGTCACTTGGCAGGTCTTTGCTGAGAGACATGGGCTGGGCACACCTGCTCGCTGGGGCAGAAGAGTGTGGAGAACGCCACCTCCATTCCATCCCAGATTTGGGGGCCCCTCTGCCCGTGCCCCCAGGAGGCTCGTACCTCTGTGCCCTGGACTTAGCCAGACGCACAGTACTCTTGACTTCACGTCCCCCTTCGTGGTTTACCAGCTGAGAATAAAACACACAGCAAATAAATACCATGTTAAACGCAACCAAAGCTGCCTCAAGATACGGGTTTGCTTATAAAGGAAACTTTTAAATGGCTTAGGAAGTCAGGTTATATATCTGTTTATGTCAAGACCTCCCTTTGCATCTGGCCAACCTTTCCATTATAAGCAAAAAACTGGACAATGGTGTCTGATGCTCTATGAAGCTGGAAAAGCCTACAACAGAATAAAGGTTGGTGGGGAACACAATATTTGCAGAGAGTTTACCGTAACCAACATGGTGGCTGTGAATCCACTGCTGTGGACATAGTACTGGTGATCGCTTCCAACAAGGTAGGAACTTGACTTTGTACTATCTGTTCAATCTTCCCAAAACCCCAAAAGGGGAAGCACAGGCACCAGGTGGTAAAGAGCTTAAGGTCAAGGTCACGGTGAGTGAGCAGCAGAGCAGGGCTGTCACTCAGGTTGTCTGTCTTGCTTCTCCTTCAATCTCAGGACAACCAGTGAGTGAGGGGGTAACAAGAAAGAAGGTGAGATCAGCCAAGGTTAGGTGGCCACTGCCAGGACTCAACCTAGACCTTGCTCTTTTACTTTCCTGGAAGCTTCTCAATTCTTCATTTAATACCAGCTGCTTGAGGCTCTGGTTTCCCTGTGACCAGCTCCCCATTTGGGTCTTGTCATTCTGTTCGCTGCGTGCTTTCTCCAGATGTTTGACAATAAGCAGACCTCAGCTTTAGAGTGAGGCAAGATACAAGTGCAGGCATGAACTGACACTTCAGCCAAAGTGACTCCGCACCCTCCAATCTACAGACCCCCCATTTTCCTGAAACGCACACTCTTGTTCCAAAGACACAAGCACTGAGGTGTGGCGAAGGGACACACAATTTCATGCTTGCAAAATTCACCGAGTGGCGGAGCTAGAAGGCCCATCGGGACCATCCCATGCAAACCCCTCATTTTACAGCTCAGGAAACAGGACCCAAAGGTTAAGTAACTGCCCCTAAGGTCATACAACCCATTAACGGCAGAGCCCAGATGGGAATTCCCAGACCCTAGACCAGGCCGAAAGAGCAAACAGAGTGGAAAAATACATGCAGATGCCTATATGTGCCTCTGGGATCTAGGGGTCTGGGGTCTGGGGGATGTTCATGGAAATCACCTCTTAAGGCATTGTCTCAAGCTTGCTTCATGACTGCTGTACGCGGCTACAATGCCCAGTGCTGGCACTTATGGGTTCTCTCTGAAGAGCTGCCACTGACAGGTATGAGGACCGGCTGAGGGGCAGAACCTTGCCAGTTGCTTTTGGAGTCCCTATTCTGGAAAACTTTACAGTTCACTGCACAACTTCAATAGCCTGCATCAACCAGCATCTACTGAGTACTTACTGTGTGCCTAACACCCTTGCCGATCATCAATTTCCTTAAAGTGGTGGGTTGGCGGGGAGAGGTTTGGGGAGAATATTTAAGCAGACAAATGTGTAAAATGTGAGTTTTATGAATATGAGCTTTTTTTCCTTCTTCTTGGTAATTACCAGACTTCTCAAAGCCTTGAACATATAAGGGCACCCGGGTGGCTCAGTCGGTTAAGCGTCTGACTCGCTCTCAGCTCCGGTCATGATCTCACGGTTTGTGAGATTGAGCCGCACATTGGGTTCCACACTGAGCCTGCTTAGGATTCTCTCTATCTGTCTCTCCCTGCCCGTCTCCTGCCTCACACTTTCTCTCTGTCTCTCTCTCTCTCAAAATAAATAAATGAACTCTTTAAAAAAAGCACTGAATGTACAGATTATGGTCCTCAGAAGAGGAGAGCATGCGTAGTATCTGATTAACTGTTCTCTAAAATCAGAGCCCCTATTTTCCTTCCCAATGCCATTTAAGGCTGTTCTAAGAGCTCTTTTCGGGGGAGCCTGGACTGGACCCAGATGGGCAAGTATAAGGGCAATTTGGAATTCAGAAGCCTATTTAAGGGACCCAGTCTCAACCCAGATCCACTAGTGTTTAGGACTATGGTAAAAACAAACCATAACGATCAACGTCCGGACTCAGACACATCTCTCTTACTCAGGTTGGGATGAACCTGCAGCCAGTTGGGACTTTTTTTCTGCTGGAGTCCTCAGCTGGTGACCACAGCTGGAAAAGCCAGAGAATTCTGGGGGGGGGGGAGCAGAAGTAGCTCAGGGTACTTTACCGCAGCCATGGGATTCTAAGACAGGAGAATCCACACACCATAGCCACAGCGCTCAAGGCTACCAAGAATTAGCCTTCCATAAGAAAAATGACGACAGCACGGAACTTGCTGGAAAGGGGCCACTTCCCCCTGAATTCCCTCTCCCTTCTTGTACTTTCTTTGTGATTGGCTGGACTCTGTTGCTGTGAAGGTATAGCTGAAGCCAAAATGGCACCCTCCAACTGAGGTCACTGCATGAGTCTGGAACCATAAGAGTTAAATGCCACAAGCCATGCGTCTTCAGGCTAATGTGCAGAGAATTACACTGATCACACATTACAAATCTGCACAGTTCCCTGGTGGTGTTAATGGCACTTCTCCCGGCAGGAAGCTACTCAGTATGAGACACCAGGAAGCAAACCCCCATCCTGACCCTAACTCTATCTTCAGCAGAATCAAGACTTAGTTAGAAAAGGTCTCCCGCTAAACACCAGCATTGCTGTAATTTGAGCCCCCTCTTTCTTGCAGCTCCCTGAGACACAGAGCCATTGGCCCTCTAAGGTAAAGTTTGCCAGGAGATCCAAGACCTCAGCCACAACCAAAATGGACAGCAGTCATGTCATCTGCAGAGTGAAGCAGCTTGGGGGAGAAACAAGGGTGGAGAGAAGAGAGCAAACTCAGCCTCACATCGTGGCTTCTCAGACTTGTTTTCTTTCTCTCGCCGAGCTGGAGGGTCTAGGGGGCAAGGACTGTCTTGTTCATTGCCAGATCCCCACTGTGCCTGCATAGTGTCTTGCACACAGCAGGCACTCAATAAATATTTGTTTAATGATGGAGCTGAGCTCCAAATGAAGCCAATTCATGCAGAAAGCTCTGTTTCGCCCAGTGGTGAAGCAGCAGTAGGAAGGAGAGTGGAATGAGGGTAAAGCACATGTCTAATTCAGTGACTCCTACTAATTGGAGTTACCTGGGTACATTGGTTATGTAGTAAAATGAGATTTCAAACGATCGTACCTGGTTGTTCAGAGTCCACAACTACACTAACAAGCCAAATACTCGGGTCCTTGTTTCTGTTCACCACAGGACTTATTCTTAGATCAGATCCTGCTTTCCCCAGCCCAGTTCAGCGATAGGCACTGAGACTCTCTTCCAGAAGGCTCTGTTCTGGTCTAGTCCTCACCTAATTCATCTACAAAAACCATCCATTCCTTAACATTGGTTCTTACCATTGAATGGAATCCGGAAATAGACTTGCTAACATAAAAGTAGGGTGGAGAGCTGCTACATGAGCTGCACATTCTCCCTTTGCTTCTCCAAATCCATAATTTGCCCTTCTCCACCCTTCTCTGTACTCTGGACGCTGGCCTCTGTGGGCTACACCATTGGTGTGTCTTATTCTCTGGCTTCCAGTGAAAGTTGGTGAAGGGAAGGCACAGCAGATGACTAAAGAGAGACAGGGAAGTGAGATTATGAGATGTATTCCCCCAGATCCATCTCTGATGGGCCACTGCATAGCTGTGGCTATGTTCCTTTACCAAAAACCACAGCTACCCTCTTTTAGCTAGAGCGCTCTAATTTCCATTAACAACCCACTCCCCTTGTCTCTTCAGCCTCAGGGTTACAATGCTTCCATCTACTGTTATCCTCCAGCTACTTGTCCATCATGTTTGGTCTTCTTCACCCAAATCACACTCTTGCATATAGTTCCTTACACTCTCTCCAACTATCTCCCTCCTCAGCATGCCATCTGTTTCCTCTGAGGACCTGGACTAGATACAGTGAATCCACAGTGTTATAGCCTTTATTTTTCATTCCATCCAATCACACAGTCCATATGACCTGAGATTCTTTTTAGATCTACCATTTTTTCTACGGGGAGTAGAACTGTATCTTATATGCTAACTCTGTTCCCTTCATCCACCACATTTCAGTGGATAGATTCCAGCTTAGAATCTTATCATGTCAGGTCCCAGGAGCTGATGTCTTGAAATCATGATGCTGTGCTTGGCTGGACGAAACCATTATCCAAGTCCAAGACTGCTTGTGCTCTATTTTTCCCACAACCTGGAGTCCTTTGGTGTTGACATCTTTACATTATGGATCTTAAGGTCCATGAACATAAATACATCTCTAAGGTTTTCTTTTATAACCTTTGGTAAAGCGTTACAATTTTCGCCTAAAGTACAGCCCATCCTATTCCGAAGTCATCTGTAGCTCCCACTTGCTATTAAAAATAACATGCATTTTATATTATATTTTCTAATTGTTTATGATCTATATAAACATTGATTTTATGTTCGGCAGCACTACTTATCTCTCTTAGTAGTAGTAATGGTTATAAACAGAGCTTCTATGTGAACAATCATTTTGTTTAAAAATAATAACCTTTTTGCTTCTTCCCTTTTAATCCTCATATCTTTTATTTCTTTACATTGTTTTATTGTGCTAGTTAAACCTTCCAATACAGCGTCGGACAGAGTGGTAAGAACAAGCATCCAGATCTTTCTCCTAACCCTAAAAAAAATCCTTCTTTGTTAGTCACACTAATTATGATGCTTGCTGTCATCTTTTAGAAGATACTCTCTTTCAAGCTAAGGATGATTTTCCTGATGAACTGAGAGGGTTTTTAAAAATCTTACCATGAAGATATGGTATCTGTATGTTTACATGTATAGGTGGATTAGGAAGAACCGTGGGGGAGAAGAAGGGAGGAAATAGTGGGGGAGAGGGAGAGAGGCCAACCATGAGAGACTCTTGAATGCCGAGAACAAACTGAGGGCTGATGGGGGTGGCAGGAAGGGGAAGGGGGGTGATGGGCATGGAGGAGGGCACTTGTGGGGATGAGCACTGGGTGTTATATGGAAACCAACTTGACAATAAACTATTTAAAAAAATCTTACCATGAAGAGACGTGTGAATTACTTTTTAAGATTCCACCTCTACATTTATTTTTATTATAAAATCTTTTCTCTTTTTAAATGTGTTAATACGTTAGGTTAGATTCATAGACATTCTCAGGTTAAACACTCTTCTATCCCTGGAGTATAATCTTAAGGCCATGTTGTCACTGTCATCTATGCTCACCACATTCACAGGTGACACAAAGCTCAGAATGGCAGTAAATATGGTAAATAACTAGAATTAATATCCAAGTATCTCCACCACTGTATGTTCAGTACTTGGCAAAAAAAATGAGTGCTTGGTGTATATTTGTGGAGCAAATGAGTGAAAGTTGGCAAGAATATGTAAGTGGGTTGGGAGAATGGATCATATCTAACACAACAAAATAAGATGATAGAAATGTAAATGACTACACCTATGACTGTAAGGCAGCTGTGCAAGGATAGGACCGGAAAACATGGCTGCGAGAAAACCAGGAACCGAGACTGGTGGTAAGCTCTAAGAGATGCTCATGTAATGAGGAAGATGAGCAACAGATTCAACCTTGGGCTTCATCTGCAGTGTCTATAGCTCCATGGCTGTTTACTCCTTTGATACTAATGTCCCGTGCTGACCGGAGAATGCTGGAACATTCTCTGACAGACATTTCAAAATAGGCTTTGCTAACACCTAGCATGAGTTTGGGGTAGAGGAAGCAGCCGGAAGTCATGCAGGAAGGGTGGCTGCTTTTGCAGGGGGTTCATAAGACTTAAGACCTCTTGGTAGCTTTATTGAAATAATTAGCACCATCAAGCAGGAGAGGAATTAGATACTGTTATAGGATTCCAAAGGGTCAATAAGAATCCTTAACAGGGAAATTGGATTTGTTTAATATAATGAAAACCTCTCAGATAAGTCAAGTGCTTTGTAATGAACTGAACCACCTTACAAGGTGCTAGTTCTTCTGCATTGGCCGTGCATCATGCAAAGATGGACTGCCAATCCCCCAAGATGTTATGGATTAAAGGTACACCTGGAGGAAAGTTCTAAGAATGTCTGTTCAGGGCGGGGGAGGGGGGGCCTGGGTAGTTCAGTTGGTTAAGCATCCGACTTTGGCTCAGGTCATGATCTCCCAGTCTGTGACTTCAAGCCCCTTGTTGGGCTCTGTGCGGACAGCTCAGAGCCTGGAGCCTGCTTCAGATTCTGTGTCTCCCTCTCTCTCTGCCCCTATGCCCCCTCAAAAATAAATGAACATTGAAAAAATTGTTTTTAATGTTTTATTTATTTTTGAGAGAGAGATGGAGACAGCATGAGCACGGAAGGGTCAGAGAGAGAGGGAGTCACAGAATCCGAAGACAGTTGAGCTAGCTGTCAGCACAGAACCCGATGCAGGGCTCAAACCCACAAACCATGAGATCATGACCTGAGCCAAAGTCGGACGCTTAACCAACTGAGCCACCCAGGCGCCCCAAAAAATTTTTAATTAAAAAAAAAGTATGCTCAGGTACCTTGGAATTCCAAAATTATGTGAACTCACAAATAAGTAAATGACTGCCTGTATCTGCACATCACCTGATATACAGACAAAGTATCTAATCAGCATGGATTTGGAGTAGTGTCCCAAGAGTGGCTTGTATGACATTAAACAGATTTAGTAGCAAAAAAGCAAAAACAAACAAACAAACAAATCCAAAAAGCAAAGATACCCACACAACTACTGCATTTAATTCAAAGACATAATCTGTCTGCTAGGTGGTCACATTGGAAGTTTTACTCCAAACCATTTTGTAGAGCAAAGGTTAAAGACTTTCAGTCTGAGGGACATTTTCCATCCCCAGAAATTTTGGTTGGCCTTCATAAGGTCATATATGTGTGTGCATGAGTGACACACACTTAAAAATGTCCTTTGAAAAAAATACATATATATTATTTTCAATATATATACATATTTTTCCCAAAGGAGAATATATATATATGTGTGTGTGTGTGTGTGTGTGTGTGTGTGTAATGTGCATATGCATGTGCATGTGAGTGTGTGTGTGTGCAGGAAACTTAAGGCTTATACAATACAAGAGTAATAAAACCAGGAGCTGCAGTCAGCTAGTCTCAATCTTATCACAAATACAAGCTCTGCACCCTGCAACAACAAAAGCTGATATAAGTCCAACTTTTGATAGTTTAGAAAGGCTTTCTTAAAATGCCTACTATTAGATACTCATTTTGCATTTTTTAAAGGACTTTCTTTTACTTTATACTTTCTAAGTTTATTTTTTTTTTATTTTGAGACAAAGAGAGAGAGAGCACAAGCAGAGGAGAAGCAGAGAGGAGAGACAGAACCTCAAGCAGGCTCCACACCATCAGCACAGAGTCGGAGGCGGGGCTCGAACTCACAAACCCTGAGATCATGGAGAGTAAGACCTCAACAGATTGCCCCACCCAGATGCCCCTCAATTTGCATTTCTAAGAAGCCCTGAAGCGAGAACTGCTTTGCAGGGACTGGAAAGGAAGGAAAGAAAGGACTTCATTTTACCCTTCTCCCGAGAGTACCTGTCTTAACTTCGAGAACACACACCTATCAGAATGGGTAAAAGGTGCTTTGTTTTGTTTTTTAATTGTTCTAAGACCAGATGCTGGCCGGCATGGAAGAAAGTGCCTCACTTCTGCTTCACAGGTCGGAATGTAAAATGGTACAGCCCCTCTGGAAACTGGTAGGGCGGTTTCCTATAAAACTAAACAGGAAATGGTGCAATGCATCAATTGCACTCTTGAGCATTTATTCCGGAGAAAGGAAAATTCATGTTGACACAAACACCTGCAAATGACTATAACAGTTTTTATCATAATCACTAAAATCTGGAAACAAACCAGATGACCTTTAATGGGTAACTAGTGAGACAAACCAATGCACCTGGACCAAGGACTACTGCTCAGCGGTAAAAAGGAATGGATTGTTGGTACACACAGTAGTTTGAATTGATTCTCATAGCATCATGTCGAGTAAGAAAAAACCTAATGGTTACAAACCGTAGGATTCCATTGAGATAACATTCTTCACATGACAGAATTATAGGCGTACCTCAGAGGTGTGGCAGCTTCAATTCCAGACCACCACAATAGGGCAAATAGCCTAGTAAAGGGAGTCAAATGAATTTTTTTGGCTTTCCAGTGCACATATAAGTTATGTTTACACTATATTTTAGTCTATTAAGTGCACATTAGCATTATACCCAAAAAATCCCCAGTGTGCATACCTTAATTAAAAAATACTTTATTGCTTAAAAAAATGCTAGCCATCATCTGAGCTCTCAGCGAGTTATAATCTCTGATCACAGACCGCCATAACAAATATAATAGGAATGACCAAGTTTGAACTATTGCAAGAATTACCAAAATGTGACACACAGACACAAACTGTTAGAAAAATCACACCGACAGACTTGCTCAAAACACGGTTGCCTCAAACCTTTGATTTGTAAAACACAAACAACAACAACAAACTAACTAAAAAAAACCCACAGCATTTGCAAAGTGCAATCAAACAAGGTCTGCCTATAGAGAAAATGAGGACAGACCGGTCATCACCAAGGGTTAAGGATGGGACATGAGTAGGGTTGGGAGCAGGAAGGAAATAGATACAATTATAAATGAGCAGCAAGATTCCTGCGGTGAGTGCACTGTTCTGTATCTTGACTGAGTGGTGGATACACAAACCTCTATGCGTAGTACAATTGTATAGATACACACACACACACACACACAGGAGTATGAGTAAAACTGAGGCAATCTGAATGAAGATCAGTGAATTCTATTTACATCAAGATCTTGGTTGTGATCTCATAGTATGGTTTTGCAGCATATGATCAATAAGGAAACTGAGTCAAGAGTATGTGGGCTCTCTCAGAATTATTTCTTGCACCTGCATGTGAATATACAAGTATCTCCAACTGAGAAGTTTAAATAAAAAGGGGTGGTGGGAAGGCCCAAAGAAATAGATTTTTATTGCCAGTGACTAAGAGGTATAGACATCCAGGTGGCCCCAGAGCGCAAGGGGACTCACAGCAATGGATGAGCCAACAGCATGAGTCAGTGTAATAGCGAAAGTATTTTTCAAACATTAAGTCTGCTCGTTTTAATTCCTCTCTTAAATCATGTGTCCTTGCTGCCTTCTGCTGTAAGGTAGACATTTATCACGCCAGGACAGACATTAAACTTGAAATGTAAGTTTGGGAAAGACAACAGATGTTCTATACCCTTTTAATATCTCAAGAAATCAGACCTAGAGGAATCAGATGTAGGGTGGCTCCTCTGCTGAGAAGGTTAGAAGGGTTAGGGAGATTTCTGTCTTGGATAACTTCCATTCACCCTGTCAAGTTCACTCTCTACCTCTGTTCTGTACCCCAGAGGACCAATCCCTATGGGATCCATCAACTGGTCCCCTTGTCCTTGGCTCTGGTTCGGTTCAGCCACTTGGAGGGCAGCCAGGGAGCAGAAGACAAGAGGGGAGACAGGTTGGGTATTTGTCACATAGCTCCCTCACTGCCAAGGCATCCCAAGTGGCCTGTTTTCCTCAGTCACCAGCCAGAGACCCTTCCAGAACCCCGTCATCATACAGTTATCCAACTCCACGCAGTTATTCTGGTGACTGGTCCCTCCCCTTTCTCCATTAGACCTAGAGGTGGTATTAGCTAGCCACCCACCGTTGCCAGCTGGGTTATCCCGTGTTATTTCCTTAAATCCATGCTTTTGGAACTAGTCCCTTGCCTAAACTCTCCCTAAACTTCTCTTATCCTGTTTGATGGTGTCATTTCTTTTATTTAGGGGAGACCCTCAAAGATAAAATATCTCTTCTCTGCTAATCCACTGGACCACAAAGCTTGTTACCCTAAGGTAGTAAGTTAACTACTTAGAGGAAATTTTTAAAAATCCTTTTGGTTCCAGTTTGTGTGGAGAAGGGAACCAGAGGCAGACTTCCCACTCCAAATCCTCTTGCTACCATGTCTGGGATGGGGGTGAGCACTGGGGAGGTGGCAATGCTACAGTCAAGCAGATATTTGATAAATGATCAAATGATCAAATTGTCTGTTAGACAGTTCATTATGTCAGTCTTGCATTTAGATTTGTATTTTTATGTATTATCGCATTTAACCTTTATATTGAGGATTGCATGATAATTTATAGGTGATAGAACATAAGCTTAGAGGCAAAGAAGCTCACCTGAAATTCACAGCAAACAAATGGTGTGCAGAGGACTTAAGCCTTGGTCTTTCTGACTACCAAGCCTGGACACATTTTGCTTCCTTGTATCAAGTTGCCAGTGAAATAGGTTTTATTACCTCTTCTCTTGCCTTGCAGGCCACCGGTACCTTCCTGTGTGCTCACCTGACCTCTTTGGATGCAGGGAAAGCAACCTCTCTCCTGCCTCCTCTTAACAGGACACTAATCTCATGGAATTAAGGCCCCGCACTTATGCTCTCATTTAACCATAATTACTCCTATAAAGACCCCATCTCCAAATCCAGCCACACTGGGATTAGGGCCTCAGTGCATGAATCTGGTGGGACATAAACACTTAGTTCACAGTAATTACAAAATGTGTAACCATAATGACTTGTTTCATTTTTAGAAGCTCAAAAGCATATCTGTTATAAAAGTTTTCATCTCAAAGTCTTGCGCTCCCTTTAATATGTTGGCAAAAAATCCAATATTTTCTCCTTGGGGCTTTCCACTTTCCCTTTTCCTAATTTTTAAAACACCTGGGGCTCAAGCAGTCCAAAGCAGACCAAACATGAGGTCAGTCCATGATGACCACTTCCTGCCACTGCCTCTTGGTGATTTGTTGAAAGCTGATGGGCATCCATCCATGTTCCCAGGTTGTTAATGGTCCACTCCGTGGTGCTGCAGCAAGCGTCCAGAGTGAGGACTGGGAACATGGACATCATCACCTTCCATCACCAACTGTCAGCTTCCTGGTGACCTTCTATTAACATCACCAAAATGCAACCTCAGAACATGTCTGTCTGATCCTTCTATTGCTCCTAGAAAGGAAAAAGAAAGTGGCTGAAGAAAGGATGGAATTAAAAACAAATCAGCAAAAAACAATAAAAATAAAATAATTGAAACAGCTGTGGGTTAGAAAGCAAACCTCAGAGGCACAGTTTTATCTTCAATAGGCCTTTGCCAAAATCCAAATGTGAGAATGGTCCAGTCACAGATTTATTAAGAAAAGAATCCAAAAGAGCACCTTGCTCTACAAGGCAGAAGCACAGCAATTTTGTGGGTCGGCTGAAACTCATAAGTCAAAAGACTGCTTCCTCTTCCCATTCATTCTGAGTATGTCTTGAATAATCATTCAAACTCTGTGTGCGTGTGTGTGTGTGTGTGTGTGTGTGTGTGTGTGTATCTGTCTCTCCCTCTCTTGTCTCTCTCTCTCTCTTCGGTGTGCGTGCACGTGCACACACACACACACACACACACACACACACACACACTGGAGAAGACATTTCTTAATTCTGGGTGGCAGAAACAGGAAACAGAATTTACAAGGTCTTGGATAAAAGATGAACTCAACTCTGTCCAAAAAGGCCCATCCTTTTCCTTTCCAACACTCTATTATAAAGGTGCCCGTAGACAAAAGACCCCTGAAAGTCCACTGGTCAGATGGATATCAAGAGGCATAGGTAAAACTTCTGAGTGACAATGTCCCGAGCTATACATGCTAGGTTCTGGGGGCTACAAAGAAAGCCTTGTCTTGGTCTGTTACAAGCTTAGGTGGGTGGAGGTGATGGCCACAGACACACAAATCCTGACACACTGCAAACGACAAAGCCAAAGAATTAAGTGATGTGGAGGACCAGAGGCAGGGGCTTTTAACTACCTCTGAGCAGTACAGAAAGGTTCCTCAAAGGACATATGTTTAAGATAAATCTTAAAGGCTGGATAGGAGTGCCTTTCCCACAATTCTGTCTTCACAATGCCTCAGAAATTTCCGGAAATAAGCACAGGAGCAAGTGTGCATGCACGCACGTGCACACACACACACACACACACACTAAACACATATGAAAGTTTATGTATCTCATAAAGGTAAAGGCTCCACTCTTTGCTAATTATCCACCCTTTCATGGAGACCAGATGAAAATTGCTCCCAGGAGCCTTCATAAAGAAGACAATGTATGATATAATAAACACCATTTTACAGCGTCATTAAAATGGATAGAACTATAAGCTTCATAGGTCTGTTTCTTATCAGAACCTTGCTACAGACCATCAAAAGGCCATTCATTAAAAGTAGATCCATAAGGAATCAGCAGACCATCGTCCAGGATGTCCAGCTTTCTGTTGGCCTACTGTCTTCCAAGGAAACATGTTTTTAGAGTATTTGGAAAAGAGGTGAATTGCAGACCCTCCCAGAAAACAATACTTCTTGGGGCGCGTGGGTGGCTCAGTCCATTAAATGTCCGACTTCCACTCAGGTCATGATCTCGCGGTTCATGAGTTGGAACCCCGCTTCGGACTCTGTGCTGACTGCTCAGAGCCTGGAGCCTCTTTTGGAATCTGTGTCTCCCTCTCTCTCTCTGCCCGTCCCCTGCTCACGCTATGTCTCTCTTTGTCTCTCAGAAACTAAATAAATGTTAAGGAAGGAAGGGAGGGAGGGAGGAAGGAAGAAAAACTTCTTAAATGTTACTCTCTCCAGAGACTGGAAAAGAAACTAAGAGCCTGTGATCGCTAGATCATCCTCATTGGGAAAAACTTGAGGAAGTTATTCTGTGTTGCACTTTGAGGATGACCCCAAGTGCCACCGACAGTCACGGCCAGGAGTGCAAACATCATTTCATGAAAATCAAAATGGTAAGGAGGGATGCAAGCTCCATTGGATGGTGAGAACAGCCAAGAATCTGTTGTCTTGGACCAGATTAACGATGACAGAATCGTGACACAATCTTACAGAGATGATTCGGGTTCCTCTTCCTGTGGTAAAATTTCTTCTTCCACCTTTATTCAAGCAACGGCAAGGAAAAATGACCAACTCTCAAATGGGCCAAAAGCCCATTCATTTAATAAACATGTTCTAAGTATCTGCTGTGCATCATAAAGTTACTAAGATCTGCACGACTGGGTGGAATTCCTCACGTCTTCCATGGACTTTGCAGAGACACTCCCACATTCCTAGACATTTTCAAGGGTGAGCATTGGATCCTTGTGCGCTTTGAGTAATAAAACCTCACCACAAGGAAGACAGATGAAGGATTATGAGGTCAACGGGAAACATCTCCACCTGCTTCCCCAGCCCCAACCCTTACACTGATAAAGCCTCTCTCTAATTAATCATCTGTGCTGGTAAATGTCCACTGATCCTATTAAACAATAGGGCTGGGTGGAACTGATGGGCCAGCCTTGCGCTAAGACCTCCCAACCCTCATTAATAAATTTAATAGCGGCACCGAGATATCTCAGGAGTGCAGTAGGTTATAGGCTGTGCCTTTCCTTGGGGTATAATTTTATGTTCCTGCTCCGTGCAGAAGTAATGTATTTATTCCAAGTTAATTTTTTTTTCTCCTAAAGTCGGTCAGTTGCGCTCCTTGGGTGCTATCCTAAATTGACAAATTCCAGGCTGCTGGGGCTTGTCATCGGAAGGAAGAAAAATTAGAGAAGCCAGTAATCAATCTGTATTGTGTGAAGATTAACATGCCTGCCCCTCAGGTTAACCAGACCTAAATGCAAATTGAATTGAAATGTTCAGAAAGTGTTCCTAATCATGCGTGCTGTGATTATGAATCCTGTGTTTATTTATCACTCTTTGAATCGCCAAACAGCAGGCGACCGGACGAGACGGGGGCCAAGAGACCTGAAATGAACTATCCTCCCGGCGAGGCGGCAGGCATCTGATGAGCAGAAGCAAGTCCGAGTGGTCGCAGGTCCGGAGAAAATGCAAATACTTTCTCCACCAGAGGGCCTGAGCCAGTAGTCCCGGCCCGGTGCTGGGTTGGGGCCGCAGTTCCTGAACAAATCCGGTGGGGGTGGGGGATGGGGGATGGAATGTCAAGGGCACGGATGAGTTATGTAAGCAGGGCCCATACTGGCCCTTTCTCAAATATCAGGCCGCAGATTTATTTCAAGGACTTTGGGATAAAGAGCCCCTGAAAGTGGATACGCAGAGATTAATGGAGCACCGCGCAGTTGGACAGGAGCTGGTGAGCGGCTCAACTCTGGATCCTTCGGTGGTGTTCCGCCTCTACCCGGCTGCCACGTGTAGCTGTGTGCCCGTGTGCGCTTGCGGTGCACAAATGACACGGTGCATGAGCCGAGGCTGTGCGTCCCTCGTATGTCAGAGTGAATGGATGGTTTGGGTTAATTATTTACGAACTAGCAACGCCTAGCTTTGAAGGGGGCTGTGTTTTAAAAAATTAACCTAAGTCAATAGTTTGTGTCTCAAAACACATTTTCCCGAAGAAGTAATTCTCCACCAAGCCTCTGATGTTCTTGGAAGTCTGTAACTTACCTGAGGGGTATGGTGTTGAATCGCATTGTGGTTGGGCCTGATTCTCGTGCAATTAGAATAGGATTCAACTAACACAGCTTCAGGTTTTTAATGTCGTGCTAAGTGGCTTGGACTTTATTATGTGGGTCAGCGGTTCCCAGACTTCTACTTCAGGTATCAGAATGTACTTTTTTTAAAGACTCGGAAGATAGCGTTTACCGACCAACTTTTTATTTTGCTTGGTAAGGGCTTTACAACAAAGCACAGCGGCAGCAGAAACAACAGAACAAGCCACTCTCATCATTTCATTAAAGGAGGAATGCTTTTAGCACCAAAAAGTAGAAAGAAAATGAATTTTAGTTTAAGAAACAGGGAAATGGGGCGGGAGGGCCGGTCCATTCAGAAAATGTAGTAGATTGACCTTAAAGAAAGCCTTCTGCATAATCTCTGCTTTTTCACCTGATTTTACTGTGAGCCTGGGAACCCTTTTCACAGCCAGGTGCTCTATTGCTTAGATGTGGGTTTGGGGCACCAATGGCTTCAGGGAACCTTAGGCAGTTCCGTAAGTCCAGGTAGGGGGCAGACATAAAATGAGCATTAATTATGCTCTTGGATTCTGGGAGTCGGGACTCAAAGAGGACACAGCAAGGGCAGTTTGATTCTGTTCCACAGTCTCGGGGGTCTCAGACTCAAAGCTGGAAGCTGTCACTTGAAGGTGGTCTGATGCTGGATGTCAACTTGGGGGCCTCAGCCCCTCTCCTGGGTCTTTCCAAGCAGGCTAGTTTAAGCTTCCTCATGGCGCTGTGGCTGGGATCCCAAGGGAGGGGAACTATACCCTTTTTATGACCTAACCTTGGACGGCCCATGACACCAGTTGCCCCATTATCTGTTGGTTGAAGCTGTCCCACCCCCCTGCCCTGATTAAGGGGTAGGGAGCACAGACCCAGCCTCTCAGGGGAAGAGTGTACATGGGAGTAAATGTGCCGCCATCTTTGGAAAATGCAGTATACTTCAGAATCTCTACTGCAAACTATTTATTTCCTTTCAATCTCTTCCTTTCTCTCCACTATATGTAATACACACACACACACACACACACACACACACACACACACACTCAGGAAAGAAGAGATTTGTTTTAATAAATAAACAAGTGGGAGTGCTTGGGTGGATCAGTCGGTTAAGTCTCAGACTTCTGCTCAGGTCATGATCTCATGGTTCCTGAGTTTGGGCCCCGCGTTGGGCTCTGTGCTGACAGCTTGGAACCTGGAGCCTGCTTCAGATTCTGTCTCTCTCTCTCTGCCCCTCCCCTGCTCATACTCTGTCTCTCTCAAAAATAAATAAACATTAAAAAATTTATAGGGGTGCCTTGGCTCAGTCAGTTAAGCGGCTGGCTTCAGCTCAGGTCATGATCTCACAGTTTGTGGGTTCCAGCCCCGCATCAGACTCTGTGCTGACAGCTCAGAGCCTGGAGCCTGCTTCAGATAGTGTGTCTCTCTCTCTGCCCCTCCCCTGCTCATATTCAGTCTCTCTCTGCCCCTCAAAAATAAATAAATGTTAAAAAATTAACTTATAAAAATATAAAAATAAATAAAATAAACACAAGAAAGACAAAAATTCAAACCTTGCCTTATTNTTAATTTTGAGTAGGCCACTGAGTGCCCAGCTATTTGGTTCAGCATTATTCTGGATATATCCATGAGGGTGTCGCAGGGTGACATTAACATTTGCATTGGTAGACTGTGGCATATTGCTCAGCTAAATTGTGAGGGAGCCCTAAACAGAACAAAAGACAGGGGAAAGGAAAATTCACCCTCTCCCCATCTTCACATCGGGACACTGGTCTTCTCCTGCACTCAGACGGGAACTTACATCATCAGCTCTCCGGGGATTGGACCCTGGGGCTCAGACTGGAACTATTCCAGCCCTCCGGAATCTCGTCCTCACTGAGGGCAGAACACTGGACTTCTGTGAGCCAGTTCCTTATAATATAGAGAGATAGACATGTGATAGAGGTAGAGATCGATAGGTAAATACATGCGATAGATGATAGAGTAGATAGATAGATAGATAGATAGATAGATAGACAGACAGACAGATAGAAGAGAGGGAGAGATTTCCTACTGGTTCCGTTTCTCTGGAGAACCCCAGTAGTCAGATTTATAAATGTATGTATCTGTATATATACATGTACACACATGTATATGCGTGTATGAATGTATATCTAATAAACACAGGCACGCACACTGTAACACTATAGCTTTGCACAGAATCCAGTGAGTCCACCAATCCCCTGAAGGTCAGGATGAACCCAAGACAGGATCTCTGTTTCTTTGCAGGCCAGTATTGCTGGGTTTCTACACAGCGGCTCCAAGCTGCACTGTGGCAGAATAAGCACAGAACTTAGAGGCAAATCGCAGGACCTCTGTTGCCCGGTTCGTGGTGTCACGTGTGTCACATAACCTCCCTCGGTCTCCATTTGCTCACCAGCTAAATTGACATCATCACACTTGTTTCACAGACCAGTGGCCTCTGCTTACTAGTAAGTAAGAAATACTTCCTCTTGCAGCCTGTCTTCCCCATCTCCTTTTCTCTACTCAGCAAATATTTGCAGCTGGGCTCAGCCTCGTCCCCCTCTGCCCCATCCTTCTTGCCACCACAGACCTCAGTGGCTGCAGACCTGCCCAGGAAACCGCCTCGGGCATTACATCAAGGAAAGACGAGGCTGAGTTGGGAGCTGTGCCTCCAAGTCAAGCCCCACATGCTAGTTATGGACTAAAAAGGGATGAGACTAAGTAAAAATATATCACAATCCCATGCCCGAGGTGGGGGGTGATTGCTGAAGAATTTACTACACTTTTCCGTTTTTAGTTCAGAGAATTGGTTAGAATAAGCAGAGACGCAGGCACTGACCTCATGGAAGCTGTGCTATGGTGCAACCGAGTAGCTGCAGACTGGGTTCTAGCCACAACCCTTAAAAGCTGAGGGACCTCGGGCAAGTTGCTTAACCTCATCACGTCTCAGCTTTGTCAAAGTGAGATGATATCGGTACTTATCACAGGGGGGTATTTTGAGGAAAGATTGTGATAATGCATTAAATGTCCTTGGCACCGGCTAGCACTGTGGTTCTCAAACTTTAGCACACATCAGATGGGGTAGGGTTGTTAAAACACAAATTGCTGGCCGTCTGACTCTAGCGGTTTCTAATTTATTAGGTTTGAGATGGGCTCTGAGGTTTTGTATGTCTGGCAAGTTCCCAGGCACTGGTGATGCTGCTGATCTGGGACCATGCTTTGAGAATAACTAGTCTTGCACAGTTTCATCCAATTGTGAGGATGATGATGGTGATGATGGTGGTGATGATGATGGTGATGATGGTGATGATGATGCTGGTGGTGATGATGATGATGATGGTGATGATGGTGATGATGATGGTGGTGGTGATGGTGAGGATGGTGATGATGGTGATGGTGAGGATGGTGAGGATTGCTATAAGGGACTCCAATTTTACATAAAAAATAAATGTGTTTTGCATAACTTAAGAAAACATCCTACTATGCTCCATGTTACAGTTTGGTAGCTATTGATGAAATCTATTGCAGTTCAAATATTTTAGACTTTATATTTGGTATAAAGTTTTTAGGATACGAAGCATGTGAAGATGGATCTGGCATAGTCCCTATGAGCAATCAGTGGAGAGATGAGACTTCTGCTGTGAAGGGAACAGAACCGGGCAGCAAGGAAGGAGAATTTGGCCCTCGGGTTTAAGGGATTTCCTTCGCAAAATGTTAGAACTGAATAAAATTATCTCCAAGATCCAACCCAGTTCTGCCAAACCAAGAGTCTATCAATAATTATAATCTAAAGTAGACTGAGAACACAGCAGCCCCGCCCCCAGAAGGTACTTGTTATGCAAAGCCCTTGGCCCAGGCACCAGAAAGCCTTATAGAGGAGGTTTCCTTCCATCCAGGACCATTACCCAAGATCAGCACCGCTCAACAGCGGAAGCTTCTATGAGGCCTGAAGAAACTGGCTGTTTGTTGCATGCCCTAGAAGACCGTGAAAGGAGGCAGCCAAGTCCTTCCTATTGCCCACTTTTCTGAGATTGAGATGGAGAACTTGAGTTCAATCTATTGCTTTTAGGCAATGACTTTAGAAGCCTCACATCTAAACTGGAGGAAAGAGAAAGGCCTGTGTCATGTTCTTCTGTCCCCACCACCTTACATGGGCTACATCCAGTGGTATGTCTTCCCAGAGAAGCTTCAGCCCATGACCTGACCCTTCCAGAATACAAGAGGTCTCTGTGTACTTGGGCTGCCAGGCAGTTCTACTTGATTGTCTCTTCTTGGAACATAACCAACTAGTCCTCCCAGTTCCTTGAAAGAGAGGTTATTTGTAATTCATTTGTGAGTACCTGGAATGAGACCTAACACAAAAAACTACTCAGCAAACACTTATTTAATGAATGAACAAATGACCATCCATCTGAGAAAGACAAGTGTCAAATTTCCCTACTTATTTTCTAAAAACCTATAACAATAATTAACTTATACTGAGCACTCACACTATGCCTTGAACTATTCTAAGCACTTACAACCAATACTTCATTTCACTCTCAAAATAACCCTAAAAGGTTGAGTATTGTTAACATCACCCCACTATACAGATGAGGAAACTGAGAGTCAATATTACACAAATGGATCAAGAAGATGTGGTTTATCTATACACTGGAATACTACATGGCAATGAGAAAGAATGAAATCTGGCCATGTGTAGCAACATGGATGGAACTTGAGGGTGTTACACTGAGCGAAATATGTCAAGCAGAGAAGGACAGATACCATATGTTTGCATGTATAGGAGGATTAGGAGGAACTAAACAGAGGACCAGGGGGGAGAAGAAGGGGGGAAATAGTTGGGGAGAGGGAGGGAGGCAAACCATGAGAGACTCTTGAATGCCAAGAACAAACCGAGGGCTGATGGGGGTGAGGGGGAGGGGAAGGGGGGTGGTGGGCATGGAGGAGGGCACTTGTGGGGATGAGCACTGGGTGTTAGATGGAAGCCAACTTGACAATAAACTATTTAAAAAGGGGGACAGGGCAGAACAAATCTGAGCCCAGGTAGTCTGACTTCCTGGAAGAGCACTTTGAATGGCTCTCTGGCTTCCATCCAAGTACACAGAGGCCCTCAGGCCACTAGTTGACACCATTCTGGGCACTCTCTAGTCCCCACCTTCATGACTTCTTGCATGCTCCATGGATGTGCATTCTGCCATCTCTCCATCTACACAGAGAGACAGGCATTAAGAGAGGGAGGACCTGGCTACAGAGCTGAGGGCTCAGGAACACGGAAGGCACAGCAGACAGTGGCAGCCCTTCTGTCCACTGCTCTTTTCCATCCTGCAGGGAGCCATCATCAACCATATTCATGGAGTTTCCCCTTAGCAGCAAGATTCTGCCTTCACTTGTCTTCCTTGCAAAGCGGCCTCCAGGGGAAAGGCAGCTCAATTTCCACATTATTTAATAGCTCTCTGGCAACTTCTGCCAAGTCTCAGTATACTCATTAGTCAAATGAGGAGAATGAACTAACCCATTCGGATAGGCCTGGAAAGGCATAACCCAGCCAGATATACAAGGTCACAGATACACAGGCTCGTGTTTTGAACAGAAATACAATCCTTTCCTTTATTGAGCAACACTTGCTTGGCAATATCTCTTTATTATAGGTCAGTTGATTATTTAAAATAATGGAACAAGTCCAATTCCCAACACACTGATTAATAATAATAATAATAAATCTGAAACCAAAAGGAAAAAAATCTCAGATCCATTAGACTTTTTTTTTTTGATTTGTGGTCTCTAAATGCTTAGGAAATTTTATTTCCCTCTTTAGCGGGTAAAGCCCCTATTTGTGCTGCTTTGATCAGCTTTTGCATATGGCTCCCCTTCTGTATCCAGGTACAGAGGAATGAGTCACCCTTGTCCCACAGCAAAGCCTTGAAGGGCCACCTCTTTGACAGCTGTCCAGAGTACTAAATCAGGGCGACTGATATACCTGGGCAGTTTCACTGGCAATGTCCATTTAAAGAGTCAACCACTGGGTCAGAATGTGACAAAATGTGCTCTCCAAACAGCAAAAACCATTTCCCAGCATCAACCATTTCTCCTTTTGATTCAGAAAAGGCAGGAACTTTTGAGGCTGCCCTTCTGGTTGCTTTCTGAAGTCCGAACCCCTAAATCCAGCTTGTCTTCCTTATTCCCCTGGGTCTGCCTTACATGAGAGACAAGATTCCCTGAGAGAATACTGGAGAATACTTGGAGACCCTCTCAAGAGGTACATAACCTCCCTCCCAGTTAGTCAGCATATGCTCATCTGCCTTTCTCAAGGTTTGGATATTCTAGGCAATGATGGACACCAGTATCTAGACCAAGGTAAGATACACTTTCAGGTTTTTCCCTTCCTGAGGCATATACAAAATGAAACCAGCTATCCCAAAGTCAAGGTTATTATTTAGCTAACAATATCTAATTCCAAAAATACTCCAAATCAGTTTTTTCAAAAATCCACTGCCCCGTTAACTATCAAGTCAGATTTTCTCCGTTAAAAAAAAGAAATGTCTGATGTGTTTAACTAGTCCTCTACTGAGTGAAATCAGTGGTTTTCAGCCCACATTGTGGGTTACAATGACCTAAGAACAAAAATCCTGATTCCCAGCCTCACCCACACAGATCCCGTTCTAGGGCAAAGCTCTCACACAAGCATTGGTCAAGATTCCCAACTGATCTTCACATGGATCTGGGACTGCACACCTCTGTCTAACTGATCCTAACTTTGCTGAATGGTGACCTGCCACATTTACTACATCTGCAAAGAATAGATCTCTCCTATCTATAAATGGGCTGTTACTTCCTTGCTTCCCATAAGCAATAAAACCTGGACATCCAAGCCTTAGTGCCTTCAGAAAATCTTAAAGACACTAGCAAGTTAGCTGATTTGTACCCCCAGATTATGTTGGGTGGCCTCCTGGATCAGTGCACCTCTTCACACCCCTCATACATCGCTAGCAGTGTCCTGACATAGGTCTTCAATTCTGACTCTCCCAGACCCACGCCAGGAAGAGTGGAGCATCTGTGTAATGAACAGGAAAACAAATGTTGTCCTCACCATTCAGTAAATTGAACATGGCTTTTCCGCCCATTTTCCTCCTGGGCAGGAGGAAGACCTGGAGATAAATGAGTCAGGTAGGTTGGGGTCAAATGAAGAAAGGCCTTGTAATGGATGTCCCATTTCATTCTGAGGGCAAGGAGATGACATTGATGGGTTTTAATTGGGGCAGGGTGGGACATGATCAAAATTTTTTTATTTTAGAGAGATCATCAGGCTCTAGTCCAGAGACTGGAGGAGCTGGGAAATAAAGCTGGAGTGGGGGGGAGGGGAGGCAGACAGATGGTTATTGAAGTCACTTTAACAAACGATCAAGTATCCTGAAATAAGGAAGCTGCAGGACAAGTTTGAGGGAGAAACTATTGAAGAAGTGAAAGTGGTGGGATTTGGTGATGAATGTATTTGGGGCTGAGGAAGAAAAAAGAGAAGTCTCTAGCTTTCTGGCTGGAGCAATTGCATTAATGCCAATGAGGTTTGGAGAAGACAGGAGAGAAGGAGCAGGTGTCTCTGCAAAACATATAAATTTGAAGGGAGACACACTTCAACCCGTAACAGAGGTTATGGAAAGGGGTGAGCTTTTCCAAAAGGTGAGAGTGTTTAACCATTTCCGTGCTGCTGAGAGGCATCTAAGGTAAAAATATTAAGGCCCTTTTGTAGGTCACAGTTCCTTCCCACCTACCTCTGCCTGTTCACTTAAGCTCATCTGATTTCAAATCTTAAAATTTAATAAAACATCAGGTGAGAAACTTTTCCCCCAATAACTAATCTAATTCCTGGGCTCCTGGGCTCCTGGGGTCACTGATATGTCCCTCTTCAACTAGCTCTTCTGATACGATCATCACAGCCACACAGTTGTTGAGTCCCAACCCTGGGGCAGGTCCTGTTGGAAGGATTCAAGCGTAATCTGCAGAACGTTCCTGTGTAGCCCGAAACCACAGGCCAGTGTACCAACAAAACTTCATGCCGCCCTCCTTTCTATCAGTATATTATATCTGGTACAAAGGCCTTCAGGAATGGCTGTTCCACTATTGATCATTGTTACACTCTGTCATCTTACAGAGAAATCCATCAGGAATAATGGAAAACTGTTTGCAGCTTTTATTGACCATTCATTGGCCTTTGACTGTGAACAGGAACCAGCTATGGGTTAAGCCTCATAAACTCCATATAGACTTTCAGTAATTGAAGCTCATGCAAAACTTGCATTTTAATACCACAGGAGGATCGGCAGGCCTCCTGTAGACCAGATGCAGTCCTGACCCGTGTGAGACAAGGGTTGCCTTCTGCTCTCTGTCATAAATGGCTGGAAGTTGCTTTTGCATAACGTGTTCCCCTGGCACAGTGAATAGAAATTCAGTGTCATCCTACGTACGGACTAAAGAGTTTGTCACCATCCATGGATATGTATTGCCAATCCACACATGCACTTAGTATTTGTGGCAGACCTACTATATGCTGGCACTGTGCTAGACTCAGGGGATGCAATAATTAACAAGACAGGCATGATGCTTCCCTCAGTGCACTTCCTGGGTTGGGAGGAAGTCAGATAAATAATGAGCCAATAAAAAAATGGAGTATGAGAAGTCCATTTGCTGAGATCCACCCAGGTCCTTCAGACAAGCCTCTTGGCTAACTCTGGCACCACTCAGCCAGTTCATCCAGTCATAGAGATCTAAAGGCTTCTTCTCCTTTTTCTCTTCCATCTTCCCAGCATCCTGTCCACCACCAAATCCGATGAACTATGGCTCCTAATTGTCTCTTGAAAACAGAATGTGTTTTCTAGATGTTCCTGCTTCAGTTCAGACAATATTCCAAATATCCAGCAATTTTGACTTCTGATATGAGCTGGGAAGATTATACATTAATATGTTAATTTATGATTTCCCTCATTCAATACAATGTTATTGAGCATATACTATGGACCAGGCACCGGGAGCAAAGAAGGCATCCATGGCCTGTGGCCACATTTTTACATACAAAATCCCCAAAGGGTCTTGATGCCACAAATCAATCCATTAAAGTCTGAATTGGAAAGCTAATTTAACTGAATTTGCTTCATGCACTGCTGAGCATACAACCCCGAGCTTCCCAGTCTCTGCTGCACACTCCTTAAATTTGTCAGAATGGCTTTCGTTGTTCTCTCTTCTCGTTTTTTATGTTCCTGTCCCACTTGGATTTATACTCTTTAACATCATTTCTCCTGCTAATTGACTTCAGCCTTTGAGGATCCAAAGAATGAATGACAAAATCTGAAGGGCAAAACTCAGGTTGGCCTGGTTCATGAAGTGGCTGCTGTGGCTTTCCTGGTGACAAATGTGACACACGATAGAAATAGGATGCTGCCTAAATCCAGGACTCACACCAAATCACTGAGAAGAAACAAGAGGCCTCAAGGCATAAAGGATGGTAAACACCTGGCTTGTTTACAGCATACCTGACCCCGTGCCAGACATAACTAATTGATCACAGATCTCTTTTCTTGCTGACCCTAGGTATGACTTGAGGTTCTTAACACAGCCTGCCACAGCCACTGCCAATCAATCAGGCTGGGGACGTGAGATAAAATTTGTCATCTCTGCATTAATCCAGTGATCAGAGAATAGGAAACTTCATGAAGCAGAAGCAAAGGCTAAGGCAGGGCTATACAAAAGAGAAGGAAGCCAGGGAGGATGGAAACCATCCTGTTTGCAATCTCCAGAGTGTTTCCTCTCCTGAAGTCCACAAGATCACCAAAGGATAATTCTTCTTGAGCCGCTTGAGAAACAGGCTCAGCCTGCACCCACCTCTCTGTGCAGGGGAAGGAGGGATCCTCTGTTGGCCAGCCTGGGGCAGAGGAGCATGGTTCTTGATTATAAACCCCATCATAACACCCATGAAATAAGAGAGAGGCATTACCCAATAGAAAAAGACAGAGAGTAGATCAGATCATTAGTGCTCGCTCCAGAGACACAAAAGGAGTGGGGAAAAGGTGGGAAAAGGAAGCCCTCACTTGACCGGGGTCCTTAGAAAAGGCTTCATGGAGGTCAGGACATCTGAGATCTGGGCCAATAGAAAGGTGCCACTTCCCAGCTCTAAGATGGATGGGAGGGGAAGAGGCTGACACAGACTAAGTGATGTACATGAAGAGATGGAAGCATCTTTGATTCCCCACATCCACAGACTCTGTCCTGTCCATCTGTAATCCAACCAGCTGCTAGGGACTGAGCTAGCTGGGTGGCTGCAGTCATCACATGTGAGCAATTTTACTAAAGATCATGCTCAGTTAATTTGTATCATTAGGGGATTAGCAGTTGCCTTCTCTGATCTCAAAGATTATACAAAACACAGAATATTTTCAGAATGAAATTGGAATAAAAGTGGCATGCTTTTAGGTATAAATTAAAGTTCAGCTGGATATTGCCTATTATAATGCAGCATAGAGATTTATAGTAATAGGTCATTTCCTCTAGGGTTCACTACCTTCTTTGCTTAAAAGGTCTTTCTCTCTCTCTCTCTTCTCTCTCCTCTCTCTCTCTCTCTCTCTCTCTCTCTCTCTCTCTCTCTCACACACACACACACACACACACACACACTTTGCCCTTTGAACTGGAACAGTGATCTGTTCCCTGTGATTAAATTAGTGTAAGTAATAAGATATCATAGATTTGATTGATTTCCCTGGCAATGGTTATTAACCAGCCCAATTCAGAGCCAAGCAGGACCATTATTCTACACATTGATTTCTGAACAGGCATGCAGGGGAAGGAAATTCTCAGCTACAGAGATATTCCATAAGGAATTATCAGATAGGATGATATATAGTGAGGATTCTCAGACAAGGCAATGAACCCCCTGGAATCTTCAAATACCATGATATACAGATGTCAGAGCCCACAGGGAGACTGAGCAATGCTGTGAATACACTTTAGCAATGTTCCAAGGGAATACTTCTTAGATGCACCATCAACTGTAAGAGCTGAGAACTGTATTGTATGCCAACCATTGTATTTAATCCAACAAATATATGTTTAGTAACTTCCCTGAACTATATTTTATATTTGCCGGAGGTGCAGGAGACAAGAAGACATAGCCTCTACCTTCAAAGAGCTCAGAGTCAATATGTTGTGTTCCTTAAGGAAGCTTGGAAATACCCTCCTCCCAAAAAGGATGGATACTTGGAATGTGGCTCCTGTTTCAGAAGCTTCGCCTTCCCAGGTGGGCTTCTACATTTCAGCAGAGTCCTACATCCAATGAAAGACTTTCACAGAAATGTGAAGCGTCTCTCCAGCAATATACAAGGTGCACAGGGATATAATCCTTAGCATGAATCTCTCTGAGCTTAAAAGAAAAATAAATCTGTTAAATAAACAGAAATTCTTCTTCTCATTCTCCAAATCTCTATGCTCCTTCCCACCAAGCAGGCAGGAAGGGAATGAAGAAACACTTCAGTGTGGCTCCCTTAAGGGTGTCCACACCATGTCCAACAGCCAGAGGAAAGCAGGATACTTTGAATCCAAATTCATACATTGAAATATGCTTGAGGCTTTTATGTATTTTCACCTGCTGCACTAAGGACAAAAGTCTCATAGCGAATAGTATTTGCAACAAGGCTGGGCAATCAGAATTTCTGGCAGTGAATTCTGCCTCTAACGCTTTCTAGGACACATTAATTAAACTGATCAGTTCTCAGGTTCCCTCTGTTAAATAGTGACCTATTTACCGCAGAGGTTTGCTACGTGAGTGGGGGAGATAATACATGCATGTGAAGCACTTGCCCCAGTGGCTGGCACCCAGTGGTGTTCAAAAACTCATATACAATTGGTCTTGACCATTTGTCCTAAAGAAGAAAAGTTATGAAATGACCTATAACCTTACAAGGTGATAAACGAATCATGGATTCCTTCCTTCCTCTCTTGTTCCTTCTGACTCCAGAGGTACAACCAGGACTCGTGGAAGAATGTGCAGGGCTAGGGGCCATATCGTATCCACCAGAGCTACGCCTCTTCCCAGTGGATGGCACTGGGAGAAATTTTGTTCCCTGTCCCTAGAAGTGTTCAAGTTAAGGGTGAGGACCCACCATAGTCTCAAGGATTTCTGTCCTGTGCTTGGGTCTCTCCTAACTTATTTCACCATGATTCCTTGACAAAGAATAGAAAGGTTTTTGCTCTGACCATCATGGAATATGTTGAAGGAAGGAAAGAACTAAGGGAGAACTATGGGCCTATCTGCTCCACCCATGACTCCCAGAGAGCTAGCAAAAAGCAGGCATTCAGTGACTCTTAAGCCAAAAGTAAAGAGGGTGCAAATAGAATTAGTAGATATTGATGTTTTGGGTTATTCTGAATGCAAAGATCTTGAGTTTCCTGAACACAAAATCCACAGACAGCTTCTCTGGACCTAATTCCTTTTCTGTTCATAGGAGCCACGCACACTCCCACCCCCACCCTTTGCTTCAGAATTGTAAATGAGATGCATTACAGTTTTAAGAGTGTGTGTGTGAGTATGTGTGTGTGCAAAGGTTCATGTGCCTGTGGGACTTTTCCAAGCCCCGTATTTGTCTGAATGCCATTGATTTTTTGCCTAATTGTTATTCACTATGCTAATTTCCCCCACAAATCTCACATTCTATTGATCAAAAAGTAATAAACTCTCCAACAAACAAAACAAGCATTATTGCAATGTTGGGAAAACATCAGTTAATATCAATACCATATTTACAATTATCTTTAACCCAAATTTTACCCATGATGCAGTGCTAAGCAGCTTCTGAAACCAAAGGCTAAATGTGAAAAATCTGATGTGCTTTTTCTTGGCAGAGCAAGAGAAGGCAAATGCAACCAAAGAAACACCTAAAGATGTCCAGTAAAGAGTTGATGGCTGGGAAAAAATGTCATTATCCCAGGAGAGGAAACTACCACCTGCTGTTTTCTTTCTTCCTGTGTTAATCATTGTGGAAGGTACAAAGGCGAGCAAAGGCATCTTTTATTGTGCTCAAAAATGAATGTTTCCTAGAAGAGAAAAAAAACGTAATTATTTAGTAGGAGCTCATAGCATTGTTGATTTGGCTTACTCATTGCAGGTCACTGGGCCGCCATTGTGGGCATCATTGTTTTCTTGGCTCCATATTCTTTTCTCTGGGATGCCAACATCATCATCTTCCTTCTTTTGGAGAGCGACTTACTGCTTTTCACAGTCCAACCACTGGTCGTAGGAAGCCACCACTCATAGCATGCCACCTTTCTTCGGTCCAGGGGTGGACACCTAACCAAAGCACACTCAATCAGCACTGTCCTTGAGAGTTTTCCCATCAAAACTGGGAATAATGCAGATATGAGCTGGGGGGTGTGGGGTCACCACCAACTGTGATTCAGGCCAAATGGAGGAGGCCAATCTGAAAGGATAAAACACATAGGCTGAAAGAAGCATAGAAGAAAGATGAAGAAATGGAGTCCTGGTAGCATTCAACGTATCCATTCCAACTGGCCCTATGTCAAGTGGAAGGTTTACTCTCATAGGCTGATAAATCTTGTTATGGTATCAGCTGGGTGTCTGTCACTTACCACCCAAAGTGATACTAATGGTACGCTTATACAAGTTGAATGCAAGCCTAACACAAGATGAAGCACATATGACCCAAGCGAATTCAGAAAAGGGGCCCATTATAGGAGACAACATCTAAGGTATAGGCATCAGAGGTTAGGAAGAAGAGACTGCAAGTAGGTCTGGAGCCAGACCTCCGCCTCACACATGTCACCTTGGTCCTGTTGAAATTGCAACTTCTTTTTTTAGATGAGGATTGGTCCTGAAAAAGGAGGTGAGAAGCTTAATAGCTAGACTGAGCCTGACTCTACTATAGATTTTTCTACATTATCTACCAATCCCTGGAGCAGTTGAAGAAAAAGCCGCCAACACCATATTGAAGTTCTCGGTACATGATGCAGTAAAAGAGAATGTTTGTTTATTGTTCTGCTTTGTATTGAATGAAGCTTCATGGAGGCTTTTCTCAAGCTTCTCCCATGCCCCATAGGAAGCATTTATGAGGGGCTCTGGGTTCAGTTTTGGTTATAGGGTGGCCAAGCCAAGCCCCCTAGACCCGAGTCAGTGTGTCTTCTGCAGGAAACTACACTGGTCCTGCTGGGCTAGAGAAAGAAAGCTGTGGAGACCCAAGATTTGTCTTTACATTGCAGTTCTCCAAAATTCTGGATGTGCAACCTTGGGCAAGTCATGAAACCTTTCTAAGCCTTAGTTTCATGGGGAAGATAATATCCTGCCTGCCGATCAGACATTATCTCACGTTTAGTATATCTATCCCTATGAGGACAAACCCTTGTCTCTTCTAGGATGAAAGAGGCTCAATATAGTTATGATTCTGGATGGTGTGGTATGTGATATATGATGGGTCACATGGTCATCCGGGAGTGCTCCTGCACCAAGTTGTCTGTTAGTCTCCATGAAGAATAGCGACATAATAGAGGCTCAGCGTTCATCCCTGCTACCGACAGTCAGGTCTGGCAGATAAGCCTTAGTAAGTGGGAGTTCATCCTGTGAAGCCAATGTGGCCTTCATCTGTGCCACTACAGTCTCTCATTCACAGAGGTACCAGGTCTGGGGCCAACGATGAAGGCTAATATCAACCGGGCAAGTCACTTTGTCTACTTGGTTGTTCAAGGTTTACTCCATGGTGGATGTTTTGACAAATATGAACGTTGACATGTGATAGAAAAATCTTCGACCTTGTGCCCACTGCTTTACATCCATCCACGTGCCCCTCCCTCAGGCATCCTAGTCTCTGATTCGTTCCATAAGATTTATATTTTCCCAATATGTGAAATATTGGACTTATGTACATTTAGTTTCATCATTATGGGAGTAGGGACAGCCATGATTAGCTTGGCATCAAAGCCAAAAAAATCTTAAAGGAAAGATCAACAAATTTGTTCATAAAAATGTAAAACATATGGGCAAGGCTCTGTCATCAGAAATAAAATATTAAATAAAACCTTGGATAATAGTTACAAGATATATGACATAAAAATGATTAATATTCTTAATAAAGAGATCATTCAAATCAATTTATAATGAACATTATGGTAAAAACATGGAAAAGAGCACGAACAGGCAATTCACAAAAGATCTACGAAGAGCAATGCACAGAGGAAAAAGATGCTTATCTTGGTAAGGTCCAAAGAAAGGCAAATTGAAAAATCGACATCCTTTTTTAATGCACATCAAATTGTCAAAGAGCACAAAGACTAATACTATCCATTGTTGCAGATATAGGGAAAGACGCACTCCAACTATTGTGGAAATAAGACCCCAAACAATCTTTCTGAAGGACAGTTTAGCAACATGAACCGAAACTAAACTCCAGCCATTAGCCTTCCATGACTTTATTCTAAGGAAATAATGCAATGACGTAAAGATGTATGTACATGGATATTCATATGAGGGTTGTTCATAAATGCAAAATTGGAAAAAAGCCTGGAGGTTTACCTATAAGAGTGGTAAATAAATGATGGCATTCAAAAAAATATTGTGAAGCTTTTCAAACCAAAACAATAGAGCTATATGTGTTGACATAAAGATTTAGCAACACTGTACTATGAAGCGATTGAGGCAAGTTACAATATTCTGTATGTGTGAGTTACATGTGCACCCATGCACAAAAACAATCTGGAAGGCTATATCCCCAAAATATTAATAGTATTTAGTGCTGTTAGATGTGATTCTTCTTTACATCTCTGTATTATTTAAATATTTACAACTATGCCTTGTTTTTTAGGCTTTTAAAAATTACATTTTGTTGTGGTAAGAACTTAGCATGAGATCTACCCTCAACAAAGTTCTAAGTGTAAACTACTGTTGATTATTGGCCAAGTGTACAGCAGATCTCTAGAATCTACTCATTTTGCATAACTGAAACCTTATGTTCATTGATTGGTAACTCCCAGTCCCCCTTTCCTCCAGCCCCTGGCAGCCACCAGTCTGCTCTTTGATTATATCAATTTCACTGTTTCAGAAGTGGAATCGGGCAGTATTTGTCCATTTGTGCTGGACTTACCTAATATTCTTAAGATTTCTCTAGATTGCTACAGACTAAAGAGGTTTCTTCTTTTTATGACTGAATAACATTCCACTGGATGAAACTACCACGTTTTCTGTATTTATTCACCTGTCCACAGACATTGAGTCCCTTCCACTTCTTGATTGCTGTGAATAATACTGCAAAAAACATAAAGGTGCTAATATCCCTTCGAGATCCTGATTTCAGTTGTTTTGTTGAATATCAAGATGTGGAATTGCTGGATCACATAGTACTTCCGCTTTAAAAAATTTTTTTTATTATTTATTTTTGAGAGAGAAAGACAGACAGAGTGTAAGCAAGGGAGGGGCAGAGAGTGAGGGAGATACTGAATCCAAAGCAGGCTCCAGGCTCTAAGCTGTCAGCACAGAGCCCGACGTGGGGCTTGAACCCACAAACCATGAGATCATGACCGTAGCTGAAGTCAGATGCTCAACTGACTGCACCACCCAGGCGCCCCTGCTTTTTTTAAAAAATGTTTATTTATTTTTGAGAAAGGGACAGAGCACAAGCAGGGGAGAGGGCAGAGAGAGACAGAGACACAGAATCTGAAGTCAACTCCAGGCTAGGAGATGTGAGCACAGAGCCTGACATGGGGCTCGAACTCATGAATCCTGAGATCATGACCTGAGCCGAAGTTGGGTGATTAACCTACTGAGCCACCCAGGTGCCCCAGTACTTGTGCTTTTATTTTTTAAGGAACCTCTTTAATGTTTTCCATGGCAGTGGCAACGTTTTGCATCCCACCAGCGGTGTGCCAGGGTTTCAATTTGTCTACATCCTTGCCAAAGCTTGTTGTCTTTTGTTTTGTGTGGGTTTTTTTTGTTTTTTTTTTTGAGAACAGCCATCCTGACAGGTGCGAGGTGATGTCTCACTGTGGCTTTAATTTGCTTTCTCCTGATAATAGTGATGTGGGGCATCTTTTCATTTACCTGTTGGCCATCTGTATGTCTTCTTTGGAGAAATATCCATTCAAGTTTTTTGTTTACTTTTTGTGGGTGGGTTTTTTTTTTTTTTTTGCTTTTTGTGTTTTTTTGTTTGTGTTTGTTTTTGTTTTTTTACTTACTGCAGGCAACAATAACACAAACAAGCAAGTGGAACTACATCAATCTGCGATTCTGCACATCAAAAGAACCATCAGTGGAATGAAAAGTCAGCCGATGGGATGTGAGAAAGTATTTGCAAACTATGTATGTGATAAAGGGGTTAATCACTCAACTATATAAGGAACCTCAAGAATTATGCCTTACTTTTATAGTGAGAAAAATATTCAGAGAGATATTTATCTTTAATAAAGGGTAAAATTAAGAAGGACAATGTTTGAGCTTCATGAAGTCAGGAGAAAAAGACAATGCAATGACACAGAAAAGCCTACTGCTGTGGGAAGAGTAATGTGAGGGTGGGTGGGGGCCTCGAAAGTGATTATTCTGCCATCAGCATTCCTACGAGAGAAATTTCCCCTACTGAAAGATACACCTCTGAGGCCCTGTCCTTATCAGACTCCCCAGAATAAAGCCTCTGTGGAAAAACATACAGCGGTCACACACCTGTAGAGAAAGATATTTGGGAAACTGGCACCCGTGTATCACACACACACACCAGTGTCCCCTCTCTGTTCCTTCTTAGAAACAAGAACTGATCCCTTATTGACACAGCGATCATGTGCACAATTTCCTTTGCAACAAGTATGCCAAAGTAGTCCAAACTCAACACAGAGATCTGTGAAAACTCCCAAAGCATTAAATACAGGGAAAAAAATCTGTTTAATGCATAATCTTTTGAATATATATAGAGATAAAGATATACTCTTTAATCACAGCTATTCCTTTATGCCTCTTCATGCACGGTTCTTTTGTGGCAGAAGCATTTTTCAAAAACACAGACCCTCTTTTGTTTAATTAATAATCCCCCCAGACATAAATCACCCCAGCGGCACCCTCTCTAAGCAGCCCCATGGCAATGACCTACTTTAAGAGCCTTTCATGTACAGCTTGGGTTTACTATGTATTTTGAAAATTACTGCTCAATAGCTATTTTGGGAGATCAGCATTTTCTTTAGTAAGTTTAGCGATGAGGACCCATTTTCCCACCTGGGAAGGAAGAATCATAGAATAATAGAACTGAACT
The DNA here is from genome assembly GCF_008692635.1 of Crocuta crocuta. Classification (NCBI taxonomy): domain Eukaryota; kingdom Metazoa; phylum Chordata; class Mammalia; order Carnivora; family Hyaenidae; genus Crocuta; species Crocuta crocuta. The sequence continues at coordinate 3,650,607 of NW_027532409.1, forward strand.
AGAGAGGATGAAGAGGGACTATTTATTTCCCCAGGAAACTAAGAATAATAATAATCATGAGGCATCTATGGAGTATTTACATGCAATGCCTCACTTAATCTTATGACAACCCTATATACTAGACGCCATCATTGCCCCCGTTTAACTGATGGGGAAACTGAGGCACAGAGAGATGAAATAATGTCTCCCCAAGAACGGCAAAGACAGAATTCAGATGCAAGCAATCTGGCTTCAGAGCCCGCGCTCCCCATTGTGCTACGTGCACTGCTCTGATGGGCATAAAACTGAGACTCACTTATTGCCAGTGACGTGCCAGCCATCCAGCAAACATTATGACACGAAATCCTCCCAGTGACACCAAGTCAGCAATTTTCATTTCCGGACAAGTGAACAAGAAGCTCTGGCAACTTGGTGAGACTTATCTTTTCTTTTTAATGTGTATTTATTTATTTTGAGAGAGAAAGAGAACATGTGAAAGAGACAGTGGGGGAAGGCCAGAGAGAGAGGGAGGGAGAGAGAGTCCCAAGCAGGGTTCCCTGCAATCAGCACAGAGCCCAACGTGGGGCTTGAACTAACGAACAATGAGATCATGACCTGAGTGGAAATCAAAAGCCAGATGTTTGACCGACTGAGCCACCCGGCTGCCCTCTTTTTTTTTCTTTTTAATTATTGTGGTAAGAACACGTCACATGAAATCTATGCCCTGTGACACAGTTTTAAGAGCATGATACAGTGTTGCCAGCTACAGGCACAGCAGAGAACAGATCTCTAGAACTTACTTATCTTGCATAACCTACACTTTAGACCCATTAAACAGCTACTCACTTTCCCGGAGAAATCAGCATTCTACCTTCTGTTTGCGTGTCGGGTATTTTGTGTGCCTCGTGTTAAGTGGAATCATGCAGTATTTGTCCGTCTGTGTCTGGCTTGGTTCACTTCATGTGATGTCCCCCCTCCAGGTTCATCCACATTGTCTCCTACGGGCGGGGTTTGCTTCCTTTTATGGCTGAATTCTACTCCATTGTGTGTGTGGAGACCAGGTTCCTCGGAGGCTGGGTGGCTGAGCGATGGGGCAGGTCCAGAGGCAGCAAGAAACACTACAACCCGGAATGGTCGAGGACGTGCAATGCCCAGGTCCAGTGGCCTCCACGGAAGGGTGAGAATCCGCGAGAAATGAAAACGAGGTACTGGAGGAAAGAAGGTATTGACGTCACACTCGTCACCTTCTTATTGACCCCGGTCTTGACCCCAATCCAGGCTATACACCAGGGAGTCTGTGACTTCATCCATCCTATTAATTACATAAAAGCCTTATCTTCACTTCAAGTGACAATTTCCTGCCGGGTGTCCTAAATCCCAGCGAGAATCCTCTCTGAGGAAGAAAGGGCGCCATCCTTACAGACCAACTTTTCACCGCCTCCTATACATCCTCGCGGCCCACAGCTACCTCTGCCTCGACCCGGGAACTACAGTCATGTACAGGATGGAACATTCCGGGGGGGAAAAAAAACCCAGACTCAAACCTAATCTCCTCTTTTCTTCCGAGCTGACTTGAAAGATTGGCTTGAGTTGGAGAAGACTAAAATAAACGTGATGAATGTTATTTGAAAAATCTAGGATGTCATTATGCACTGCATTTGTTTGCCCTAAATCCATTTTCTATTAGGTTATTATTAATTAGCATTTGTTTGGCATCAACTATGTATTCGAAGCCAGACTAAATATACAGGAGAATATCCGTGCCCAGGATGGGCCACAAGCAGGATTTCTCTAAACAGCTCACCACCCGCATCTAAACCCCCAGAGGAATGACATGTACTCCAAAGAAATGTTCCGACAATAAATTTCCAGGGGAAACAACTCAAATAAAAAGAATCACTTTTCACCAGTGGGACTTTGCATGCACTTACCATATGGGGCAGGCAGAGGCTTGAGCCAAATAAAAATTTAAAAGGAAAAGAAAGTGAGATTTCACACAAAGTGACTAAAAATGTATTAGAGTCAAAGCCTCCAGAAAGTTGTAAATAACTGAAAAATAGGAAGTGAGTCTAGAAATGATTTTTCAGTTATGCTATTGCAAGAGCACTTAATAGAGATGTGGATAAAGCGGAAAACATTTGTGCACATATGAAAGTTACACCCGGAGAAAGGGAAGCATCTCTCTGAATTGCATGATTTAAAAAAAAAAAAAAAAAAACACTCGGATGGATTTTTGCCAAATTTGGAAGATATGTGTGGAGACTATTTGTGATGCATTGTCTTAGTTAAAATTCCTCTCAAAAGCAGACTCTGAGGATGGGGGTTCGTTATCTGGGAATCCAAGCACGACAGTGAGGGAGTGGGGAAGTGAGAAAGGTCGGCGCAGGGTCTGATAAATGGGCTGAATACGTCTCAGAGTTGTTCCACTGAGGGAGAAGCTACGATGTTTTTCTACCGCCTCCTGCTCAGCTCTGGTTATAAGGATCCCAGAACAGCTCCCAGGCACGGCCTTGCCTGTGGCCAAAGTCCCCAGGCAGGGAGACAAGAGGCGCACAGGGGATGCTGTGTGTCTTCGGCCACTTAGCATAGACATTACACAGTTAGTGTGTATATATTACATCTAGGATGTGCCTGTGTGTATTCTGTGGAAGGCGTGTGTGGCCTATAGAAGTATGTATAGAACACTATATATATTCCAGGCATATATTCTATAGAATATAGGTCATCTAGGGAAGAGGCCACTGGGGCGACGGGCTCATCCACCAGCAGGACCGGCCAGGCTGCAGCGGGCTGACATGGTCAGGGCAGCAGTGACACATGTGGAGGCTATGAACTGGCCGGGCTGCAGCCCTCAGTAAAAGAATCCTGTGTCTATCCCCCCAACCCAGCCTGGCTGAGTGCTTTCAGTCAGCCCGGGGAACAGCAGGCTGGCCGGTCCAGGGTTGGGACTAAGAAGAGAGAGATGAGGCCAGGCTGCATCGACACTTTGAGGCAGACCCTCCTGAGTGGGTAGCGGCCTTCAATCACCCAACCACTTGGCTTAACTCCACTGGGTTCCCTTCTTCTGACCCTAGACTCTACTTTGCTACACTCCCTGCCTCTCAGCTCCAGTATCAAATTAAAGATATGTTTAAAATTCTTCAACTATATGTACAGTTTTATGTATATAGTAATACATTACTATATACTTATAAAAATATATAATATATCATAATAAATCCATATTTGGGGCACCTGGGTGACTCCGACTTCAGTTGGTTAAACGTCGACTTCAGCTCAGGTCATGATGTTACAGTTCATGGGATGGAGCCCCGTGTCAGGCTCCATGCTGACAGCGTGGAGCCCACTTGGGATTCTCTCTGTCTCCTTTTCTTTCTGCTCCACCCCCACTCACACTTTCTCTCTCAAAAATAAATAAATAAAATTAAATAATAATAATAAGAAGAAATATTTACACAAATATACAGGTATATTTACCTATAATATTACATATATTAATATATCTCCTTCTAGTCAAGATGAAAACTAAAACCTGGATGAAGAGATACAAATAACATAATCAATAAGTTTGTGTCACATGGACTTGAAGTAACAACACTGGTGATTTCAGCGGCTTCGTAGGGAAATTACAGATTAATGGAACCACTCAGGACCCCCCTGCCCTGGCTTTCCTACCACATAAAGTTAAATTATTTAAAAAAGAAACATCCTCCTGAGTGGTTGCAGGTCACTTTGGGTCAGTGAAGGTTTTCCCTTTGGAGTTCAGATGTGAAATATTAATAGGTTTGAGGCAAGATTTATCAGTATATCTGCCTCCCAGGCTCCGCCCTTCGCCTCGCACTATGGGAGAATTTTCTCTTTAACAACCCATCAGAGAGTGGGAAGCAGAGTCAGAGAGAAAGGGGAGAAGGAGGAAGAGTCAGAAAAAGAGGGCGGGCCAGAGCTCCGTGGGGAGGGCGGGAGCCACTGAGATGAAGAGTCCCAGCTCTTCCTCAGGAAGAGAGAATTAAGAAGGAACAGAAAGACTTTTCACAACTCTGGATTACGGGCTCAACTCTGCAATGTCCCTTGTTCTTTGGGATACAGGAGTCCATGTGAGAAGACTTTGAGCTGCCTTTCCCTGGACTGTCCTTGAATGTGATGCAAACATTAGTCTACTTGATTTTGTGTATAATCTCCGCAATCCTGCCACTCAACCTGTGGTCCCCCGCCCAGCAGCAGCTTGCTGGAAATGCAAAATTTTGGGCTCCAGCCCTGACCTACTGAATGAGAGTCGTGGTGGTGGTGGTGGAGGGTGGGGCAAGGTCCGGGTATCAGTGTTCGAACAAGCTGTCCGGGTGATTCACCCATACATTAAAATGGAAGAACCACTGACCTAGGTGATTGGGTGGCCTGTCCAGAGCCTCTGCTCCCTTCATTCCTGAGTGCAGGGAGAAGGGTTGCTTCAGGAAGCCTCGAATTCCATCCTCTGGACATATCAATGAGCCCCAGGTGTGGGCCCCACAACACGAAGCTCCTCCTAGCATCCAAAGTGCCTCAGAGCCTGTGGGACGCCCTCCCATTAGGCCTCCCTCTCTGATACTGCAATGACCCTCTCTAGAGATGTCCCCAAAGGAAGAGACAATTTGGCATAAAATAGGTTCTGCCAAGAGAGGAACTTACCAGCTTTGAGGCTTTAAAAATCCTTCTGTCTTTGTGGGGTGGAGGGCACTTTGCTGCTATTTAAAAATGCAGTGTCTCCATGGACCGGCCAAAGGAGCTGTACATGCCTTTCAAATCCCTGTTGTTACTGTACTGGGTTGAATGGTATCTCCCCCCACTCCCACAATACATCCCTGTCTAGAACCTGCAAATGCAAACTTATTTAGAAATAGAGTCTTTGCCACACCCGAAAAACAAATAATCCAGTGAAGAAATGGGCAGAAGACATGAACAGANCAGAGGACAATGGGGGAGGGGAAGGGGAAAAAATAGTTAAGGAGAGGGAGGGAGGCAAATCATAAGAGACTCTTAAATACTGAGAACAAACTGAAGGTTGATGGGGTTGGGGAGAGGGGAAGGGGGGTGATGGGCATTGAGGAGGACATTTTTTGGGATGAGCACTGGGTGTTGTACGGAAACCAATTTGACAATAAATTATATTTTAAAAAATAGTGTCATTGCAGATGTAATTAAGGTGTTGAGATCATTTTGGATATAGAGTAGATCCTAAATCCAGTGACTCCTATCCTTACAAGAGAAAGGGAGATTCAAGAGACAGAGACTTAGGGAAGAAGGCCATGTGAAGACAGAGACAAAGACTGGAGGGATGTGGCCACAGCCAAGGAAAGCCAGGAGCCACCAGAAGCTGGAAGAAACAAGGGCAGATTCTCTGCTGGAGACTCTGGAGGAAGCACAGCCTGCCGGCACCTCGAGTCTAGACTTCTGGCCTACAGATTTGGGAGACAATAAATTTCTCTTATTTTAAGCCACCACTTTTATGGTAATTTGTTGTGGCAGCCCGGGGAAGGCAATACAGCCCGTAATGTAGCCATGACCTTAACCTTACTCTCTCTCAGACTGCATTCCCTGCACTAGGAAAATTTGAAAAACGCTCATGGTCAAACAGTTATACCACAAACACAATGGAATTGTTGTCTGGAAAGAAAGGAGATTAATTATTTATTGTCCTCACATGGACCCGTGACCATGGTCATGCCAGGAACAGTATCAAAGGTTCAAAAATGATGTGGGGTCCAAACTTTGAATCTGTGATCCTGGAAAACTTGCTTAAGTAAACTGACTCACAGGGTAATTGTAAGGACAATGATAATGATGCTGGCCTCTCGAGTGACCGTGGGCTTCAGATGCGGGGATGCAAGCATCATAGTCCTGCCCCAACATTTATTTTGAAAACGGAATTTGCTCCAGTGTGATCAATAGCTGGGGAGTGATTTGAACATAACATGTATTCTGTGTTTACTTACGTTAAGTTTCATCCTTGAGAAACACTTAAGTGAATACAGAAAACTGTACCCCACCGAGTTGAGCTGCATAGGTACACACACACACACACACACACACACACACACAGACACGCTTGGGCACACACCTCAAACATCTACCTGCTCCCTCAGTCCACTACGTGTGTTATGAGCCACACCCATCCACACCTGGTATTCAACTTTCCCTCTGATTTCAGAGGACCCCTTTGCAATTACTCACCAGCTGAAGAAAAGTACATTTACACAAGCAATCCTTAGGCATCTTTAAAGGTAAAGTGTCATATTTATGGTAGTATTTCTATATGTTTTAACCATGCAAGATATCAAACTGTGCTGCCGTTTTAATTAGGTTCTTATCTTTAAAAAATTTTTATTATTGAAGAATAGTTGACATCTGCTTTTATGTTAGTTCTAGGCACACAACGTTGTGATTTGACCATTCTGTACATTATGACACAGCGTTCTCCCCAAAATACATGAGTCACATCTGCCACCATACAACGGTATTACCATGTCTTGTAATTCCCTGACTCTATTCCCTAGGCTGTACCTTTCATCTCTGTGACTTATTTATTTATAACTGGAATTTTGCGCCTCTTAAACTCCTTAACCTATTTTGCCCAACTAGTTCTTACCTTTTTTAAAATTTGTCACTGATGACATTTTTTAGTGTTGTACCCCAATCCCAGTGTTTGTATAAGCTCCGTGGTTTTAGTGCATGATCTAGCATATAGCACAGTGGTTTTTAAAATGCATGTGTTGGGGCGCCTGGGTGGCCCAGTTGGTTAAGCGTTGGACTTCAGCTCAGGTCATGATTTCACAGTTTGTGAGTTCGAGCCCCATGTCAGGCTCTGAGCTGTCAGCACAGAGCCTGGAACCCGCTTTGGATTCTGCATCCCCCTCTTCTCTCTCTGCCCCCCCCAACTTGTGTTCTGTCTCTCGAAAATAAATAAACATAAAAAAATTTTTAAAGAATGCATGTGCCATATGTTGCATTATAATAGAACTGACTAAATGTGCAGAGTGCAATGCTGGGCCCCACTTAAACACTCAATAAATGTGAGTTATCAGTATTCACTAGAAGAAAAAGTGATGGACACATAGTAACCCCTCAATAAATGTCCGTTTTCTTTCTTTCTGTGATCCACTATATAGATTCCTAAGCAGCTTAAACCACATCCATACATTTGTAGCATAAAAACAAGAGGCAATGGGAAGTAATTATCTTTCAGCTCAGATCTCAAACTCAAAGTTAGCACTGAGAATCTCCTTTTATTTCTCTCAGCCGAGCATAATTCTTTCCAAAGCTGTTTTTTAGAAAGTTGGTTACTGAATAGCAACAACAACAAAACTCCCTCTGCTTCTAATATGAACTTAATCTACTTTTTGAACTTGGTAAAGTGAACCATTTATGCCAGCATAAAGTGTCAGGATTGCTCCTTTGTTTTCTTGAGGACTTTTCAGTCCCCTTGTTCGCATTGGAGAGAATGTGTGGAAATCAGAAGGGGATATTTTCATAGAGGGATCATGGTCCAGGGTCAGCATTTGGATTGCCTCACTGTCAAATCCACAACTGTATCCCTTACTACATCTGGTCTGTTCTCTGCAGCACACACCTGAGTTCTGCCATCTATGAACAGACACGGTTTCCAGTGCTGATTTTCTAGATTGATGAGAGAAAATCTGTCCAAAATCCCAGCAGATATGTGTTTCCATTGAGGGTTTGCTTCTCCTTAAACAAACCACACAATTCTTTCCTGCATTAATGGATCACAGTAGAACTTGTATTCTGGGCTCTTGAAGATTCCAGAAGAGGCTAAACAGCATGGTAGGGACCCCAGGTTCTCTCATCACTTGCCCACCTGGGCATTTACAAAAAGAAAAAAAGAAAAGGAATCTGGGAGATGATACTCCCCACACCAGTCCTTGGCCAGTTCTGGAATCCAGCCTTTGGTCGTGGTGTTTGCTACCTCACAGAGACTCAGCTTTGTCTGCACTTCTAGTGCAAGAAGCTCTGGCACCGGTGGGGAGTCCACATTAAGAGAGAGCAGAGACCTGGCAGAGACAGATACATGGACTTTGCAGACTCCTAAAAACATCCTCTTCCTTGGGACAAAAGCAGAGGAATGCATCTCAGCCTCCCAAGAACCATTAGCTCACTATGGAATTTCTTAATTATGCCCCACATGGAAAACATACAGGCACAGTCCATTAACAGAAGGAAGAACAATCCTGTGTCGTCAGTCATGAATACCCACAGTGCCCTGTAACTGGTATAAAGTATCACTGTTTCAAGACACCTTTCAGAGCGGCATCTGGGATTTCCCTCTCTGGGCACCTCCTCTCTCCACTAATTACACCTAGAAAGGCCATAGACTCAGCTAAGGGATCAGCCTGAGACTGCTGTATTTGAACATAGGGCAGAGCCTCAGCCTGGCCTTTCACATCCATTGGTGCATCCCTGCGACCCTCACCAATGCACCATCTCAAAAAGTGTTATTTTGATGTATTCATTTCCTGATAAAGTCTTCATCTCATTGCTCTCCTTTCCCACCAGAAGCAACCGATGAAAGGAAAGAAAGATCACAATTACTATATAGAAACTCCTGTCACCTGAAATTAAACATCTTAGTCTTTGAAAGGAGCAAGTGCAGAAGAAAGAGATCGTTGTCGTAAGAGCCAGATATGAGCTATTTCTCACTGCTTCCAGAGCTTCCCTGCCTCAGAATCTTCACTCAGATCTTCCTAGATGGTTTCCCTTCCTAGCCATTGAGAGTCTGTGTACATCCTCAGCAAAAGAGGAAGGATATCCAATAAATAAATGGTGGTGGTTGTGGTGGTGGTGATGATGGTGATGATGGTGATGATGGTGTTGATGGTGATGATGGTGATGATGAAGATGGTGATGATGATGGTGATGGTGATGATGATGGTGATGGTGGTAATGATGGTGATGGTGATGGTGATGATGATGATGGTGATGGTGATGGTGATGATGGTGATGATGGTGATGATGATGGTGATGATGGTGATGGTAATGATGATGATTGTGGTGATAATGGTGATGATGATGATGATGGTGATGACGATGATGGTGGTGGCGATGATGGTGATGATGGTGATGGTAATGATGATGGTGATGGTGGTGATGGTGATGATGGTGGTGATGGTGATAATGGTGACGATGATGATGATGGTGATTGTGATAATGGTGATGATGATGATGGTGATGATGATGGTGATGATGATATTGCCAGGTACTGTTCTGAGTCTCTACCTATTTACCTATGGTATTGAGTTCTTTAGTCCTTATACAACCTTTTAAGGCATACCTTCGTATTATCTTAATTTTTTATTTTTATTTATTTAATTTTTTTTCTTTTAACATTTATTCATTTTTGAGAGAGAGAGATACAGAGACAGAGAGGCAGCATGAGCAGGGAAGGGGCAGAGAGAGAGGGAGACACAGAATCAGAGTTGTCAGCACAGAGCCCAACACTGGTCTCAAACTCACAAACCATGAGATCATGACCTGAGCCAAAGTCACACACTTAACCAACTGAGCCACCCAGGTGCCCCATCCTAATTTTTTAGATGAGGAAACTAAGATACAAAAAAGTTCAATAGTTTTCCTAAAAGCACACAGCTAGTAAGTGTAGGAGCAGGGATACGAACCCAAGCATTCTGACTCAAAAGCACAGTCATAATCACTAGAGAAAAGGAGTCATGGCATTGGACACACCTGAGTTAGCATCTCCGCTCCACCATCTTGCCTGCATGGTATTGGACTTACCCTCTCAGACATCGTGTTTCATCATTGACAAGATGGAAATGGCGAGAGGAACCCTTACCTCGAAGTATTGTCAGGAGAAGCAAATGAGACCAAGTCCGTAAAGCCTGTGCCCTCAAAAAGGCATGTACCTGTCCCACCCTGACTCTGTTCCCTAGTACAGTGCAAGGGCTGTTCCAGTTCTCTCACACTTGCTCAGACCCGGCCAGAGCCATGCTCCTACATGTTGAAACACAAAACATGATAGAGAAGTGGGACATTTTCTTCTCACTTGCATAAACCCAGCTGTCATTTCTACCCCATGGCCCTTGAAACTAGCACCCCCAAGGGACTCTGTCCTCCTTGCCATCCCTGAGCGGTTGCAGTCATCTGGCCAGGCCCCTTTTCTAGGAAGCTCAGAGGATCCCTCACTCCACAAAAGAGTCACCATTCATATTATGGACCAACCACTTCACTTGATGCCAGGATCTAAGGGTAAGCAATACAGACACGGTCCTCAACTACATGGAAGTCGCAGTTTCCTGGAGAAGACAGAGAATAAAAGGAGGGGGATTAATACATAAATACAATTGCAATCAGTGCTTTGAAAGACACAAGGTGCTGAGATATCAGGGAAAGCCACTCTGGGAAGGAGACAAGAAGGATGAGAAGGAGAGAGTCAAGAGTAGGGCAGGCAAAGAGCATTGTAGTCAACTGAGACACCTCCTAAAAGATGCTCTCCCAACTGCTCAGGCTTCCTGGGTGACAATGGAGAGCCAAATTCCCTAACCCCTTGAATCTACTCTTCCCTTGAACCTGCCATTCTGACTTACTCAAATAGTTTTGTCTCCTCTTGGCATCAGTTTCTCCCTCTGTACAAGAGGGCTAATACTTGTTTTGAGTGAGGGAGGATTAAATGACACAGTGTTATCAGCCACTGCTTCTAAGAATGTTATCGCATCTCAGTGTGGGGGAGATTAGGAAGGATTCAGCCGTCCAAGACATCCTCTACACAAGCCCCTGACTGAGATGTCCTTCATACTGGGCTTCTGTGCTCCCCAACACTGTCACCTCAGTGACCCCAAAAAAGTCTCCCCTGCTGTTTCTGGTGACTTGAAACATGTTACAGAATTGTTCTGCATGTCCCTGTCCTTCTCATGAAAATGGTAAATAACGTTCCCATGTTGATCTCCCAAAATGGAAGTGCACATTTGGTCAGGGAGCCAGAGGGGCCCCCTGAGCTCTCAGGACCAAGGCCTCATTGGAACCTCCGGTCATTCTCAGGCTCCGGCTTATAGCCGAGAGACCCTCTGGGGAGGATTCCCAGCCAGCCAGAAAGGACAAGGGGAACTCTTCTTTGTTTGAGTCCGAATAGTGTTAATGTTCCACTTCCTTTATTTACCTTGGTTCCTGCTTTCGGAAAATCTTCCCTTCCAGCCCCCACTCCCTTTCCCCTCTGGCAGCGTTCTCCTCGGCCACTACCAACAAAGCTGGGTTTTCAAGACTTGCAGGCCACTGTATGGCAGAGCCTACCTCTAGGCCCCTCCCTCATTTTCCCCATCTCAGAGGAAGCTTCTTTGACCTTCCCCTGTTATTACTACTATTATCCACATTTTTGTGACTATCGCCAGCCTGGGCCCGCCCAGCCTCCCAGCCCCACTTCCCAAAGTCCATTGTTCACGGCTTCCACAGTGACTCCCCTGCCCCAGCTACTTCTGCCTGGCCCTCACATACCACACACCACCATCCTCCAAGCCTCAGTCCTGCTTTTACCTCGGGGTTCCAGCTTCCCATCCACACAATATCCACCCCCGATTCACTTTCTCCTTTGTAACCTCTTCCTGCCCCAGGCTTAGCCACATGTGGATTTTTCGATTTAAAGTAGTTAAAATTAAATAAAATCTAAAATCAGTCCCTCAGTTGCGCCCACCACATTTCAACTACTCCGAGCCACTGCGCGTGTTGAGTGGCTGCCATATTGGACAGTGCCAATGAAACATGTCCTTCATCCTAGAAAGTTCTGTTAGATGTTGCTGCACTAGAGAATGGGTCATCGTGAAAGGTCTCCAAAATAAAACAGTCAAGTTGAGAGAAGTAAACTATAAAGCAGAAATGATCATGTCTTAGTGATAATTAAGAAAACCCAGGTAATTCCTACTGACCAGGGCTCTCAACCCACCCCTCTCTGTTTGATCGGCCTGCAGAGCTCAGCCTGCTGTTATACGAGGGAACACAGAAGTTACCAGTATATTCATGATCACGAAACCTGGCTACACTCTTGGTCGTTCAGTTGCATGAAAAGAATGCATTTTTGGAGCTGCTTTGGGCCTTCCACTGGATGTGGGGCTAAGAGCTGGTGAAAATTGAAAGCAACCACTCATTGGAATGCTATTTTTCAACGTAACGACAAGTCATTGGTTTGGCCTGATTGTCTTCCTCTATCGCATTGTCATCATTTGAAAGTCAGTCTGGAGAAGGAAGGAAAGGTGGGTTTGTTGATCATTTGGATTCATGTCCTGGCTCTCCTGTCACCTGACAGAAGTGTTACCTTGGGCAAGTCACATCCCCCTGGTTTCTCATGTTTCTCACTCATAACAGGAAGGAGGCATTCCGCCTGCTACTTCCACACAAGTGTTGGGAGGATAAAATGGGATAATGAGGGGTAGAGCATTCTAGAAACCAAGTGCCCAGCTAACAAAAAAAGGGAAATAATCCATGGAATGCAATGGCCAGACTCAACTCATCAGTCTATGGGTCCAAGCTGCATAATTGGCCCAGTGATTGGCCCAGGAGCTGCGCACCAGATACAATCATGCAACTCTCTGGCTTCTAAAAGAGTACTTCCCAACCTTCATTTTTTGGTATGTTTTCACACCACATGTTTGAGTTTTTTAAATTTTAGCAGAATGTTTAGCAGAATTAAAATCTCTGAATAGCAGATTTTAACAAGGCAGTCATTGAACACAGCACAATCCCTACTGGGTTATAAAAATGTCTCACAGTGTCTACAAAAGCCTCCAGTTGCTGGGTTGTGCCTTTGCTCCCCCTTCATCTCTGTGATGCTTCTGGGATAGTGCAGCTTACCATGCTGACAAGGTACCGTTTTCGTGCACTTCAGAATGAAGTCTTTCCTTGCTGCTGGCTTGGCATTAAGGTACAACTCCTAGCTCTTAATCACAAGACATTACACCTCATCATAATCCCATTCAGTCTAAAAAGCCACGCACAGCCATAATACTCACAAACTGTTACCTGTTGATCAATAATTTGACAGTATTGCCCACAGTGGGATAGACAACACTCATGAACCATGGCATCCATTTGAAGACTATGGCTCTACAGGAGCCCAGATTTCAGAACTAAGACTGAGACACTGAAGGCTACCATATAGACTGGTTTTAAAACCCAACTTCCAGAACAGCTGCTATGTTGTGTTTGCATTATAGCAAATACATATGGACAGCCATTCGCTCATCAGAAAGCATTTCTCTGTAGCTCATCTCTTATAAAGGCCTCGAGAGCTCTGTTCTCTCATGACTTCCCCACCCACCAGGCATTCACCTCTATGACATCATTTCCTCGGACTCTCTCTTTTATTCCATCCACTTGGCCACAGCACCTTCTCGCTTTTCCTTGCACATTCCAGACTTGCTTCTGCTTCAGAGACTTTACTCATGTTTACTCTACCTGGAGTGCCTTTCGCCTAATTATCCATGTGGCTCACTCCCCCACCCCCTTGTTCAAAAGTTACCGTTTCCATGNCTGTCTTTCCTCCCCCTAATGATAGGTTCCATGAAAACAGGGATGGTTATTGTATTTGTAGCACCTGTAAGAGTCTCTGGCACAGAATTAGTGTACAATGAATGCTTGCTGAATGAAGGAAGGAAGGAATGCCATCTGACCTTAACAATAGCTCACTTCAGGGAGGAAAGTAAGGGCCAGGGAAAGTTGGTGGTTTGGCCAAAGTGACACTATTTAGCACCAGTCAGGCCTAGATTTTAATCCAGATTCAGGATTTACAAACTTTGTGGCTTAAAGCCTTACCAGATCGAGCCGAACTTTCTTCCTTTCCAAAATGGGCCTCATAATCCCTGCCTCAAGCTCTAGCAAACAAACTGATCAGAAAGTACAGAAATAGCGGGGAATGGGGAGCAAGGGGACTGAGCCAGGGGGAGCTTTGGGGGGTGGAGAAGTCTCGGGAACCACCATAGTCAAGCAAGTGAACCAAAAATCCCCAGGCAGAGGGAGGAGCCAAAACACAGGTCTGTGGGATTCTGTCCCACAGACCCCTGGCCTGTCTATGTTTCTCTGGGAAGCTGTGCTCTTGTTAAATAAACACCGAAGACTGAACACAGTCTCTAGTTTCCACCCACTCTGGCTTTCGCAGGCACACATGGCATGGAGCAGGCTTTCCTTTGAACCAGGCCCAACACACCCCCTAAGCAGAAGCAGATTGACTGGTTTGACATCCACCAATGAGGCCATTTTCTATGGTTGGCCCTCTTGCGGTTGTCATCATTTTCCTCTTTTAGAAACGGCTGAGTTATCACCCATCCTTTCCAAGCTTCCCATCCGTAGCAGGGAATGTGGCACAGAGACCAGACCTGCATGGGGCGTTCACCTCAATCTGACATGTGCCCTCTTGCAGCCGTGTAACTTGGGACAATGTCAAAGGGATGAAAGAAAACATTTGCACTCTGGCTTTTAGTTGGCTACGCTCGCAGGCGCTCAAATTGCATCCTAAAGGAAGTGAGAGTTTGGGGTTTGTGATGTGAGCTGAAAAGCCAAATGGCTTTTCGATGACTTGCAGCAAAGGGCCCAGGAATTTTGATGCCCGAGAAAAGAAGTAAAAATACAGGAAACTTTGAGAAATCAAAGTACCGGCGATATTTATTTTTCGACCCCTCTGTGGGTGAAATTTTCCCCAGAGTCTCTTGAAACTCTAATAGCCTCTATTTCAAGGTAAAAGTCATTTTGTTATTTTAGAAACAACTGGAAAATTGTTATTTGATCCTTCAAATTATCATTTACTATATTCCCTAGAAAATAAGTACGAATTTGCTAACCGAATGCCTTTATAAAAATTTTCAGTTGTGCTCTACATTAAATTAAGCCTGGCTAAAATTAGAAGGACCTGCGTACTTTAGATTTCTTAATACTTGAGAGGCTATAAACATGGGCAAATAAGAACACCTTTCAAAATCGTGGTCAGACTCAGCTGCAAAAGCCACTCGAATTTGCACCAACCACCCTTCAGTATATGCAGGTCTGTAACTTCTCTACACAAACAAAAACGTGTATGCTCATTTACCTGCCCTGGGCTCCATACCAGGCTTCGGGGAGGGGGGGGGGGGGAAATGGACATCTCAGGGATATATGTATGTATACTAACTTATCAGTATAAAATCTCACCAGACTTGATTTCTGATACACAATCCACTCCGGGGAAAGTATCTCAAAACACATCACTGACATATGAAAATAAGGTTATTTACTTTACAATGATGCAAGGGACATAATCTATATAGAGAACAAAGCAATTAATGGTTAACTTGATAGGCACCTTTTATCTATTTAGTTTTATTTTTTTTAGAGACAGTGCACACAGCATGGGGGGGAACAGAAGGAGAGAGAGGGAGAGAGAGAATCTTAAGCAGGCTCCATGCTCAGTGCAGAGCCCTATTTGAGGTGCAATCCCACAACTCTGGGATCATGACCTGAGGCAGAATCAAGAGTCACTCAATTGACTGAACCACCTAGGGGCCCCGATAAGGCACCTTTTGAAGTGGATGCTATACAAAATATATTTAGTAGGTAACATAGCAAAAGATAAATCTATACTTTTGGTGTTTCACAATTGCATCATAAAACTGCTTGTTTTAGAAAAAGAACATATTTCAGAGCTCCTCCTCACAGCCATAGGATAAAACAACAAAGGAAATAGTCCCAGAAACTCATTAACAGACATAAAGGCATCTGATAAAGCCTCTGCCTTCTCAGATTCCCAGTGGAATGCCCCAAAGACCGTGAACATGCACTAGAGTCTGAACCAGCTTCAGAAATGTTCTAGATGGCAGGGGAGACAAAGAAGGATGGCAGGCCCCAACTTCCTCTACAAAACGGTAGCCAGTCTGGAGAGAGGAGGGAGGACACTGAACAGAAATCCATCACTGGGCTGAGAGTCATGGGCAAGGCAAGCCACAGGCCAGTGGGGTCCCTCTCACTCCTGGGGGTTGGCAACCTCTGGGTTCCATTGCCACACTTGGTGGTGTCACATCTTCTCCAGGTCCCATGAACTGCATCCCACCCACAAAGCCACCCCCAGGTCCACTCATGTTTCTAGCCCCACCTCCTTCCTGAATCACTAGATGTCTCTGGGTGTCAGAGTCAGAGATGGAGATTGAGAGCCAACCCAGACATTTCCCGTCTACATTTCAGCCTCAAGAATTCTGTAGACACTGAGGGCAAGCTTATATAAAGAAACTTTTAATATACTTTGTTTAACGAAAAGCTAATGCTGGATAAGCATTGATTTTTTTTAATAGCAGCTCTCCAAGTATACAGAATCGAGATTCTAGGATCCTGTCCCCCAAGATCTTGATTAAATGAAAGGAGAGGGAGGTTGATGAACTTTCAATTTTAAGAATGAACTGAGATGATTCTAAAGTGGGTAGCCTATGGCCAACGTTTTGAGAAGCACTGGTCTAAAAGCTAAAGGGTTTTATAAAAAGTGAAAAGACCCTGATTCCAAGAAAATTAACTCTGCTTCAAAGAAAGATGGACACTGACAAGAATCAGGTTTATAACTAAAAGACAAGGCAAAAAAAAAAAGTGTTCTTCTTTGAAAAAGAATTGAAAAGACATTGAATTTGTTAAACTACTGACTTCAGACACAAAAGAAAATTTGAGATCAGGAAAAACTGCACAGATAAACAATGATTACAGAATTTTAAATAAAATGAAAAGATTTCAAACGTCTAGAACAATGACAGTCTAAGGGTGATAAAAAGCTCCTCCTTCCCATTACAGACTGATAGAAATCCTGGATCAATTACAAGAGTTTTAAAAAGTGCATGAAAGTCTTCAAAGGAGAGAAAACTAAATTCCAAGAGTGAAATAGGGGAGAGGAGTCATGAGCTGACCCTGCATGGGCCAGGACATGTTCAGGTTTAGGTAACAGGCCTCAGGAGCCCACGGGTTTCACTGTCACAGGAGGATGGTAATACAGGTCTTTCCCAACTTAGGCGGGCTTGCATCCTGATGAATCCTTTGTATATTGAAAATATGATAAGGCAAAAATGCACTTAATGCACATAACCTACATAAGCCTTAGCCTAGCCTACCTTACAGGTGCTCAGAACACTTACACTGGCCTACAGTTGGGCAAAACCATCTAATACAAAGCCTGTTCTATACTAAAGTGTACGGGGCACCTGGGTGGCTCAGTCAGTTAAGTGTCTGACTTCAGCTGAGGTCATGATCTCACAATCCATGGGTTCGAGCCCCACTTTGGGCTCTGTGCTGACAGCTCAGAGCCTCCTTCAGATTCCGTTTCTCCCTCTCTCTCTGCCCCTCCCCTGCTAGCTCTCTGTCTCTGTCTTTCAAAATAAAATCAATAAATAAAGACATAAAAAATTATAAAGTGTAGAATGTCCCATGCAGTATATTGAATATGGTACTGAAAGTGAAACACAGAATGACTGTAGAGGCGCAGAACGGTCGTAAGCCTATTTGTCATTTACCCTTGTGATCACGTGGCTGCCTGGGAACTAGGCTCACTGCCACGCCGCTGTCTAGCAAGACAAGAAAGCATCCCACCCATCTAGGTGGGCTGACTGGTGAAAAGATCCAGATTTGAAATTCCTAGTTTTCACTGAATGCATATCACTTTGGCACCATTGTGAAGTTAAGGGACCATCTACACACAATTCACATTGTCAGGGACCGTCTATACACAAGTCAAGGTCCACACAAAGCATGGAGTGGAATCAGCCATGCATGTAAAACCAAAAGCCTCAAAGAGCTGTTCAAAATTCTGATGGGGACCAAAAAAGCTCTGAGCATCACCATTAAGAGTCAGCAAGGAAGTTTCCACAACACAGACCCAGTGGATTCCGACAGAAAAACCAATCATTGCAAAAGATGAGCTCAGAATCCAAAATCACAAACCATGTGGGGAAAACAGCACCACTACTGAAAGCTACCAGGCATAATCAAGCTACAGAACGATGAGGAAGTAGTAGCTTGTTGTCTAAAGGAGATGATCAAATAAAATACATTACAAATGACTAAAAGAAACAATCAATAATGAAAGAAGAGGATGGAAAAAGGAAGCAAATTTGGAAAAGACTAACTTCTAGACTAACTCAGAATTTTAATTTCTCGAATTTAAAACTACAGTGAATTGTAGAGTAGCCTCTTTGTTAAAATATTAGTGAACTGACTGCAATTATGTAATCATTATGATATATATATAATATACAATGATGATCAAGTTGGAGTGAGGCCAGGAAAGCCAGCATGATTAAACATTAGAAAAACCTTATAATGAAATTCACCTCATTAGCTATTAAAGGGGAAAACTCATATCAGCATCTTAAAAGATGCCCAAAACCTCATCAAGATTAAAAGCTTCTGCACAGCCAAGGAAACAACCCAGAAAATTAATAGGCAACCAATGGAATGGGAAAAGATAGTTGCAAATGACATATCAGATAAAGGGTTAATATCCAGAATCTATAAGGAACTCACCAAACTACACGCCCGAAAAACAAACAACCCAGTGAAGAAATGGGCAGAAGATATGAACAGACACTTCTCCAAAGAGGACATCCAGATGGCCAACAGACACATGAAACGATGCTCAGCATCCCTCCTCATCAGGGAAATACAAATCAAAACCACACTGAGATACCACCTCACGCCAGTCAGAGTGGCTAAAATGAGCAAATCAGAGAACTCTAGATGCTGGCGAGGATGTGGAGAAACGGGCACCCTCCTACACTGTTGGTGGGAATGTAAACTGGTACAGCCCCTCTGGAAAACAGTGTGGAGGTTCCTCAGGAAACTAACACTAGAACTCCCCTATGACCCAGCAATAGCACTGCTAGGAATTTACCCAAGGGATACAGAAATGCTGATGCATAGGAGCACATGTACCCCAATGTTCATAGCAGCACTCTCCACAATAGCTAAAACATGGAAAGAGCCTAAGTGTCCATCAACGGACGAATGGATCAAGAAGATGTGGTTTATCTATACCATGGAATACTACATGGCAATGAGAAACAATGAAATCTGGCCATGTGTAGCAACATGGATGGACCTTGAGGGTGTTATGCTGAGCGAAATAAGTCAGGCAGAGAAGGACAAATATCATATGTTTGCACGTATAGGAGGATTAGGAGGAACTTAACAGAGGAACAACCGGGAGAAGAAGGGGGGAAATGGTGGGGGAAAGGGAGAGAGGCAAACCATGAGAGACTCTTGAATGCTGACAAAAACTGAGGACTGATGGATGTGGGGGGGAGGAGGGATGGGCATGGAGGAGGGCACTTGTGGGGATGAGCACTGGGTGTTATGTGGAAACTAATTTGACAATAAACTATTTGTAAAAAAAAAAATAAAATAAAATAAAATCACACACACAAAAAAAAGATGCCCAAAAAGCATTTGATAAAATTTAATAAGAGTCCTTGATTTTTTTTAAATAGTTTTAGTGACCCAGAAGCAGAAGAGAGAAGGAGGGACCTGATATAGCCTCTATAGCATATCTTAACACAAGTTTGAACACACATCGTATGCTGCAAAGCATTTAGCAACATTTCTTTTAAAGTCAGGACAAAGGAAAAGGAATTCTCTGATCATTGTACTTACTCAGCATTATGTAGAAGGTCCTTGTCAATGCAGGCAGGCGAGGAAAAGCAGGAAGCGGCATGAAGGATTAGAAAGAAACATAAGAAACATTTCTGTTAGTCACAGAGACAACATTGAATATATGATAGAGTAAAATAATATTAGAACTATTTGAAAACATTTAGTATCACTGCCAACTATATGGCAGTATATTAAAATTAATATCATTCCCAGATAAATAATTGGAAACTATAATAAAATGAAAAATCTTACTCTTAAGAACAACAAAAGTCATAGAATATCTAAGAATAAATTCAACAAAGGAAATGAAAAAGTTAAGAAATTTATGAAGGAAATTATAAATTTGTATGTAAGAACATAAAAAGAATTCTAAATACAGAGATATCGTCGGATAAAAGAACTCAAATAATAAAGCAGGCAATAGCCTCTAAATTAATATATAAGCACATGTTTCCAATAAAAATCACGACAGGGCTTTCCATGCCGATCAATAAGCTGATGTTAAAATTTATATGAAAAGGGTAGAGGACCAAGATAATTTTAAAGAATAAGGATGGGCGATTTGTCCTACTGTTTATCACCATGAAGCCACAGTAACTAAAACAATGTGGCACTGGCACAAGAAACATCTACCAATATGTGGTGGCATTAAAAAATTGACAAGAAAGAATGTATTTCATGACATTGCAGCAACTGGTCAACCAAATTGGAAAAAAAAATGAATGTAATCCCTACTTCATGCCATACACAAGCATAAATTCCTTATGGATTAAAAACCTAATTGTGAAAAGTAGAAGTTTAAAACCTTTGAAAGAGAAATAGAGGAAAATATCTTTATAAGCTAACAGAAAGGAAGGGCTTCTTAAGCAAAGGATAAAAAGCACAAACCATGAAACACTGACTAACTATATGAAAATAAAAAGCTTTTATGAGAAAAGACAACATAAGCAAAAAGAGAAAAAGAGCTGCAGACATATGGAAGTTATTTCTAACTCATAGACTAGGAAAAAATCTAATCCAGAACATATAAGGAATGTCTATAAATCAATATTTAACAAAGACATACCAATAAAGAAAGGTCAGAGGCTATAATCAAAGATTCGTGGGGGCGCCTGGGTGGCTCAGTTGGTTGAACGTCCGACTTCGGCTCAGGTCATGATCTCACAGTCTGTGGGTTTGAGCCCCGCATCAGGCTCTGTGCTGACAGCTCGGAGCCTGGAGCCTGCTTCAGATTCTGTGTCTCCCTCTGTCTCTCTGCCCCTCCCCTGCTCGCTCTCTGTCTCTGTCTCTCAAAATAAAATAAAGACATAAAAAATTAAAAAGAAAAATAAGATTCGTGGACATGAAAGCAAGAGTGACCCAAAAGCATGAGTCATGATCAGTATCTCGAGCAATGAAAGAGACTTGAAATAAATTACAATAAGATAGTGTTTTACAACCATCAGATACACACAAATCTATCAAGTCAAATGATAGCAAAGGTTAGTGAAGAGGCTGTGCTTGAAAATCAAGCCAAAAAAAAAAAAAAAAAGGCTTTCTTTCCCAGGGGCTTAGAATATTTACAAAAGTATGATTACATAATTAGGGCTTGATGAAAACCTCAAAATGTTCCAAGGAGGAAAAGTCTCCTACAGTCTATTCTCTGACCACAGCAGAGGAAAACCCGAGGCTTGTTTCTAGAACAGGAATCAAGAACACAGCCACTTTGGACATGTGACCTAAATCCAAAAGGGAATATGTAAAAAAACTTTTCAGGAGGAAACCTGGGAGAATATGAAAGATACAAAACCTCTCCAAAGTAATGATTAGGTTGAGCAGGAAATCAAAACTGCAAATTCAGAACATTTTGAAGACTGTCATAATAAAAGGAGCATAATAAAACTGGAAAATATAACTAGAAGCGGTAAGATTCCAAATGCCTCTGTTTTCAATGTTGTTCTACTGGTCTTCGTATATACATCTAAAAATAAGTTAAAAAGAATGAACTGTTTATACAAATACATATATGCATATGCACACATGCTCACGTGTACACGTGTGTACATATACACATATGTATACACTTAAACGTGTGTGTACACACATACCCATACATACATATTCATGCACATGATCTACCCTCCATTTTGTATAAATAGCATAGAAAATCACTGAAAGAACATAACAAATAAGAGTAATACCTATTGATAAGGACAATTTGTTTTATCATACATTTCTCTCATTTTCAAAAATAAGTATATAGTTTAAAAATAGAAAAATAAGAACAGATTCATTAATTAGTCAAAAAGTCCTTGAGCATTTTTTAAAGCAGAAAATGTCTAGGTTTTCATTGGGTTTTAGTTCTCCTTTTACTTTGTTAATGCTATTTGCCAGTTAGACAATACTTCTAGTATTTCTTCACCTCCTGAAATTCTCTCCCATTATATTTTTGATTCTCACGTCTCTTACAGTGCCCTTTTATCCAGCCATACCAGTTATGTGACCTTCTCTCTGCTAGTGCATATGCCTTTGTCTTTTCCCCTCACGTTACTGAAGTTTTACCAGCCTCTCCTCTACCCGGTTGACTCATTTCTCCTTAACATGGTTTCAATTATTTGGTGCTTATAATGTACATTTAGTCCTTCAATTACACACTTCTTTTCTACCAGCTTTAATGAGTTATAATTGATAGATGACGTTGTGTACATTTAAAGAGCACAAGATGTGGGCTTGATACACTTGTATCTTGTGAAATGAGGACCATCCTGGCGTTAGCTAACACCTCATTATGTCACTACCATCTTTATTATGGTGACAACACTTAAGATCCGTTCTCTTAGCAACTTCCAAGTGTATAATCCAGTGTTATCATTTCTAATGACGGTCCTGTACATTAGATCCCCAGAACTTATTCATCTCAGAGCTGGAAGTTTATATTCTTTGACCAACATTTCCTCATTTCCTGCACCCACCCCCAGCTCCTAGAACCCCAGCTCCTAGGAACCACCATTCCCATCTCTGTTTCTATGAATTCAGCTTTCTTAGATCCACATATAAGTGATATCATACCGTATTTGTCTTTCCCTGCCTGACTTATTTCTGTGTCGACTCCCTTACCTTTTCAATCCCTTTCAATCCCCAGTGCTTTTGCCCTGATGTCCCTCCATCTATAACCTATTTTACCCTTTTCTTGGCATTTGCTCTGTGAGGCCTTCCTTGACCACCAAGGTCTTAGGGATCGGGGTCCTTTCTCAGATCCCACCATACCCAGGACATGCCCCTCACTGCCCAGGTTTTACAGCCCCTTCTTCACATGTCTGCTTCCTCCAGTCAGTGCTACTTCCTTCAAGATCAAGGTTTGTATTGCAGCCATTCTTGGTCCCAACACAGGGTCTATGTTCACCAACAGTTGGTTTGTCCGACTTTTTAACTGTTGCAAGTCTGCTGATTGTCAAATGATGCCTCATTAGGCTTAGTTCACCGTTCTCCTCATTACTAAAGATATTGTAGATGTTTTCTGGGCCATTCTGATTATCTCTTCCATGAATTTCTGATGATAGCTTCGTCCTTTTTGCGTATTGCTCTGTCTTCTTATTGATCTGTAGGGACTCCTTATATCATTGTATAATCTGATTTCATTATATACAAAATCTTTATACGTAAACCATATGTGCAAATATAGCACACACACACACACATATATATAATACATATATAAAATACCGCCACCGTCTCTGATATTTCTTTGCTTTCTGCTTATGTGTCCTTTGTTATACCAAAACTGCTATTTTCATCTTACTCGACTTACCAATCTTTTATGTTTTATTTATGAAAACTTTTCCTCCTGCTAGATCACACAGATGTTCTCCTATATTTTCTCTTGGAGGCTGAAAAATTGTATCTTTAATATTTAGGTCACATTTCAAAGTGGTCACTCTAGTAAGAGTTTCTGAATTAATGAATCAGAGCAAGCTCAGCTCTTTACTTGAAGCACCTGACACTTGGGAAATCAGAGAAAGATCTAGACTAGGATCTGGCTCTGCCTCTGAGCTGTGTTCCATTGTGTAATAATCAGTGCCTAATTCTTGGTTTGCAAAGCCAACCTTTTTTTGTCACCCACTTCACACACTAGCTGTGTGGTTCAGCTGTGGCTCTGAGACTGCTCTGAACTGTAAGAGAATGGCCGGTCTGAGCATTAGGGACCAGGCTGAAGGCACAATCTCTACTGGTTGCCATGTGTTGGTCTCATTGTGGAGGGGCAGGACCAGAAGGTTGGTGGAAATGTTCAATGGCTCTAGTACGTCACATTACAGTCCCACAGTTAATGGGAGAGAGAATATTTTGTCTGCAGAGAAAGGTGACAAGAGCAAGAAATACTACAAACAAATAATATATTCTATCACAGCAGCTCCTTTCAAACTAGAAGGCTGGTTGTGTATTTATTCAAGAGAGTTCAAAAACTGCGCTTACTATCCACTTTGGGTCCAGTGGAAGTGTTGATATGGCTCAGAATGCGAGCTTTCTTTGGCATCCCCAGCTCAGTCCCTCAGCTGTGGCTCTTAAAAACATTCACCACTGGTGCAAAGGAAGGATAAGCTCTCCTCACCACATGCCTTGAAACCGTCCTACATTCCAATATGGCCGAGGCTCAACGGCCCCATGCCAACACGGGCCCCATTCTGGCCAGGCTAGAATTGGCCGCAGAGCTTCAGGTTGAGGGAAGAAGGTGATCAGAGATGGAGAAAAAAAGAAAGAAAAACACAAGTCCCACTGGCAAGGGGAAGGAACGCTGCTCAGCGTCCAAGATGTGAAAAGAGCTCTTCTGTACTTTGGCTTGGCTGACCTTGGCTTAGGCTACCTCCATTCATTACCTCCACCTGCCCGGGCCGTGACCCAGCCTCGTTCTGTCTGTAGCAACAGATAATGTGCAGAGGCATGCCTGGGCAGTCATCTGTCACTGCTCCTCCTTCAGTTTCTCAGGACCTAACCCACATGGCAACAGCCCCCTGGAAGCCACACTCTGCCCTCCTTCATGAGAACGGAGTCTCAGCACCCCCTGGAATGAATGGGATGTGCAGGAAGAACCCAGCAGGATGGTCCCTCCAACCCCGAGTCCCCGCCAGAGCAGAAAGGCTCATGGGGGTAGAAATCGGCATGGGGCGGGCAGGAGGAGGAACATGGAACCTGGCCTTTGCCAGCTCTTCTCTCTGCGCTAAACAGCTCAGAGGATTTAGCCAAAGAGCCCTTCTGCCCGACAGTAAGCACCTTGGTCCTTTGATTTAAGCCGTGGTTCTGTAAGTGTGGTCCCTGATGGCCCCTGGATCCATTGACTGGAAACTTGTTAGAAATGCAAATTCTCGAATTCTCCCCCATACTCGCCGTGTCAGAAACCCTGAGGAGGGGTCCTGTCAGTTCGTATTTTAACAAGCCTTCCAAATGATTCTGATGCATGCGAACATCTGAGAACTTCTATATCAAAGGGCAAACCGGTCTTTGGGTTCATTCCAGCACAAACCCTTATTTGGGGGCACATGATGTACTAAAGGAAAGTCACTGCGGTCATAATCCCAGTAAAGACCCAAGTCAAAGTTTCTCAGGAAACCACCAACATTAGATACAAGTCAATCAACACGTGCTTCCCAGTGAGGAGAGGGGGTGACAGAGCAGAGGAGTTCTGAGCAGGCATATGGACGTCAGATTTCCTGCACTTGAAACCTAGCGATACCACTCTTGTATGTGACCTTGAGTGAGTTACTTAAAACTCTACTGTCTTTCCATCGATATAGTCAGAAAGAAATAGTATCTCCTAAGTATTGATCTAAGGCAGTAGTTCTCAAAGTGTGACCCCTCCCCCAGGCCAGCATTAGCAGCACCACCTTCGAGTGTATTCCAAATGGAAATTCTCAGGCCCTATCCCAGACTTACTGTATTCATCATCTTGTACCCCAAGACTCAACAGCTAACAGCATCAAACATTCATTATCTCCTATCTAGACACAGAAATCTAGACACACCTGCCATATGGACCTCACTGCAGAACTGAGTCATGAACAACTCTTCCTCCAGGACAAACAATGCAGGAGACAATGGTATATTTTATACCTTTATTTCAGAAGTGACATCCCATCCCTCCTACATTATTCTGTTCTTTAGAAGTGAGTCTATAAAACCAGTTGGCACTCAAGGGGAGGGAATTACATAAGGGCATGAATAACAGGAGGGAAAGACCTCTTGCAGGCTGCCTACCACCCCTATTGAATCAGAAACTCTGGGGGTGAGGGCCTGACACCCATGTTTTAACAAGCCCTCCAGGTGACTCAGATACACGTTGTGTAAGAATTCAGGGAGATGATGGAGGCAAAGCACCTCCTACAGCGTCTGGAACCTAAACACTCAATCAAGGTTATTTATTTAGATTCTCGTTATAACCTAGTGATAGGTTATATCCTTATAACAGCAGAACGTCTGACTACTGCTAAGCTTCCCAAATATCAGGTGTCCTCTAGACCTTCTGGTCTCAAATTTAGTCGAGACTTCGAATCGCCTGCAGAGCTTTTAAATGTCATGTTGCAAAAGCTTCAATCTCGACAATCAAATCGGAATCTCCAGGGACAGACCCAGGCATCGGCATTCCCTAGAGCTCCGTAAGTGATTCTGATAAACGTTTCAGGTTAAGAACCATGGAGGCGGACTCAGAAAGCAGGTGCGTAACAGTTTCCTCCAATGTTGCCTACCTTCTTGGAGCTAGACCGTTGGCAAAAGCAAGCATTAATTTGTGGTTGAAAATCAAAATCATCAAACGCGCAAGAAGCAAATACACAACCAGGCTCTGCTGTGCATATATCCTGGTGAGTTGCTTCAACAACCTTCCTGCCCCCTTGTCCTGCGGCCCCTTCGCATCTTACTCGTGTCGCTGGCAAGGACCTCTGCTGTCCCGCCAGCCGAGAAAGCAGAGATGGCAATGTGCATGTGCTGGCACCACGGCACACGGCGCAGATGCTGGGCCGGTGCCCCTTGCACATCAGAATGCTGTGCATTCTGGGAATGCAGAAGGGGAAGGACACGGTCTGTTCTCTCCACCCTTGAAGGAAAGGTATACTGTCACTTAGCCCACCCTGAGGCAGCTGGGAATCAAGCCGCCAGGTGCAGGAGCCGTGGGCCAGAGCAGAATCTGCCATGAGTCCACCACAAAGCAGAGCTCAGCCAGGCTGCCCTTCTCCTTCCCAGCTGACAGAGCCCTGAGCTGCCCACCCCTGGCCCAAAATCTACCCTGACACAGAGCATGCTTACGTGAAGGCAGCCATGCCTCCATGCCACCAGCCACTGCCCCCAGCTTTCCCCGAGGGGATTAGACTTTGGAAGTCCGGCCTCTGCAGTTCAGGTCAGAGTGTGCTCCGGCTATGCCACCCAGGGAACTGTCAGAGGCTCAGATTCTGCTCCAGAATGTTCTTGGAAGCTCCCACCGTGGGGCTAATTTGGGCACAAAGTCTACCTTTCACAGAACTGTTTAAATAGAAGCAAAGAAGACACAAGAGGGGAAACTTTTTTAATGAAAAAAGAATAGGAAGCCTCCACT
>NW_027532409.1:3677789-3722820 GCF_008692635.1 Crocuta crocuta
AGGGGGTAGGGGGAGGGTGACTGGGATGGGGGTGGGGGGGCATGGACACCACAAAGGTGAGCAAAATCTTCGGCTTCCAAGGGCCCTGGGCCCCCCGTTCCTGGCTCTGGCGTTGGGTCACCCTGGCAGGTCTCTCCGTATTCCTGCTCCTGAATCTCTAAAAATGGAATACCAATTATAAGGGTTGCTTGAGGGTTAAATAAGATCATATACATAAAAGGACTTAGTGGGTGTGTGGCAGAAGTGAGTTTCTATACTAGGACAAAAAAAGGAAAGGAGGGGAAATAAGAGAAAGTGGAGGGGAGACAGAGGAGAAGAGGAAGATGGCGGGCTTGAGGCAGTAAGAAGGTGGTCCCTGGTGAGAGTGAGGATCCCACGAGCGTCAGAAAGCAGGCTGGCCCTCACTGTGGGACTCTCTCAGGCAGGCACACAGCACATGGGCCACTCGGTCCCCACCTGTCCCCACAGCAGACATGCAAGGTGACCCCCCAGGTGGTCATTACTGACCAGTCAGCGTGGACATGGGAGAAAAATTCAACACACAGTTCTTGGAAGAGGCTTGTCATCTAGCAAAGGAAACCTCCACAATTCATAGACCATCTACGTCTCACCCAAATGTCTCTCAAAATTTACTTTATAACTTCTGCCTCTCAGACTTTATCCAAATGACGTCAGACATACAGTCAGGGAGGTGTATCCCCTGACATGACTGCCTTTCTCTACTTCCTTCCCCCACTGTTTGAGTGTCCTGGAGGCTATCTCTCTCTTGACCGGGGCAGCCTCTGTCAAGGAAACAATCCCGTGTCCACACAAGGCCAGGTCAGCTCCGCAGCTATTTTTATGACCATAACATAACAACAGAGTCACATCCTAGATCAGACCCTTCTCACACACTCTGTCTCTGGAAAGTTCTCCTTCCATGGACTCTAGCAAAACGGCCAAGGCTGACAGTTCCAAGGCAACCATCAGATCCCAGGTCCCCAGAAGAAAAGATCTTTCCAGCTTGACATCTGTAACAGTTTCCTACGCCGAACACGCAGCAGTATACATGCACCGTACAATTAAAAATAAACTTGGGCTGGATGTTCAGACATTTGCAAATGATTCCTTGTGTATGACAACTCCTTGTTTAGGGGGAAAAAAAAAAAGGCTTCCATGACCAATGTTTGCCTCCTTGGCTGGAGGTGTGCATTCAGGAAACAGTCCCTGCCCGCTGCCTGTGAAACCCAGAGTGAAGGCCCTGGCAGGCTGCGGGGCCCTCCTTGCCCACTTGTAATGAACTGTAGGAAAGGACACCATGGCCTACTTTTGAGGAAACGCACTGCCAAGTCCAAAGTAAGGAGGGGAAAAGGGAGGGGAAGGAAAAGGAGCTTTGAGTCTGGAAATTATGACTTGCTGACAGCCTTCTTCTCCTTCCTTATAATCTGTCTCAGTGCAGACACGACTTTAATTAGAGATGGGCAGGTGGGGCCAGGCTGAGACCAGGGCTTCGACTGGCATTTGTGCCGTGGAAATGCTGGCCTCAGGGTCCCCGGCTTCTTCGGGGGCTCGGGCTCCTTCTGGGGCCAGTAACACCCTTCTTGAGGAAAACCCAAATGCTAAATGAACAACAAGATCTCACATCCCAAATAAATCCCCCCTCCCCGCACACACGTACCCAATGACAACAACAACAAAAACCAAGGATTGTGGACTCCGAGAAAATGATTGATTGATTCTATCTTATTGGAAGATTACCTGCAATAAAGCCATTTTGCTCTTATCTGGACCACAGTGAGTCTCAATTCTCATCTCTCACCCTAAATAAAACCTAAAGTGTTGCAAAAGAAAGAAGTTGTGAAGTCGTTATTGAGCATTCCGTCCAGCCGGGCACCATATTCACCATCTTGTGTGTTTTCTCATTGAATTCAGGTGATAATCATGAGAGATAGGGTCGATTACACCCCATTTTAAAGATAAAGCAATTGGGAGTCAGTAAGGCTGGGTGACTTCTTCAAGCCTCCGCATCGGGGGAGAGAAAGAACCAGAATTTGAAACTGAGACTAAGCTGTCTTCCTGCCCCCCAGTTCAGTGCTATTTCCTTTCCAGTGTAATCTTTCAAAATCACTTCTCTGCCTAAAATCTATAATGGTTCCTCTTGCCCACAGGATAACGTTTGAAGTCAAGTCTGGAAGGGCTGGGGTACTGAGCAAGGGGGTAACAGCAGGCGAGAAGCCAGCAGTCCTGTGTGTGCATGTTAGATGGTCGGTGAGCTACATGCACACACTTGAGAAGCCCAGGACCAGAGTCTACACCTGCCACCAAGTTGTTATCCATTAATCATGAATGAAAATGAGGGAAGGAAGGAAGATATGGATAAACAAATTACTGCATATGCAGGAATTCCATCCAACCCTCTGGGCTTAGTTTCCACTGTCTCTGTAGTATGGAACAAACAGACCTTCTGGATTAGTCGGGAAAAGGCTTTGAAGCAGGAGGTCAGGAAAGTGCCATCCCTGCCCCCTCTCCTCTTACACACATGCACGTGCACATGGAATAAAATAAGAGCAAATCACGTGGGGTTTGATGGTAGAGAAGGAGTTCTCTTTTCTTGGGCACCATTCTACTTAGGACCATGAAAAACTAAATTGGCCAGATGCTGGAGATTTTTTAAAGACATTTTTTGAGCAGTTTCTGGAGCAGAACTGAGGGGACGGTGAAGAGGTTGCACGTAGCTCCTCATCCCTCACGTGCATAGCCTCCCCCATTACCGTCATCCTCTGACAGGGTGGTACTTCTGTTGCAACTGATGCACCTGCATTGACCCATCAGAGTCGCCTGAAGACCATAATTCATTCTTAAATGAATGCTGACAGCTCAGAGCCTGGAGCCTGCTTTGGAGTCTGTGTCTCCCTTGCTCTCCGCCCCTCCCCCACTCATGCTCGGTCTGTCTGTCTCTCTCTCTCTCAATAATAAACATTAAAAAAAAAAAAAAAGGCTCCTGGATGGCTCAGTCAGTTTGGCATCCAACTCTTGATTTCAGCTCAGGTCATGATCTCACAGTTTGTGGATTCAGGCCCCACATCAGCTCTGCGCTATGTCGGTGCAGAGCCTGCTTAGAATTCTCTCTCCCTCTCTCTTTGTCCCTCCCCCATGCTCTCTCTTTCTCTCTCTCAAAATAAATAAACAAATGAAAAAAAAAAAAAAAAGAATGGCCCCCTCTCTGCCCAGCTGATGTGAAGAAGACAGTGAGGGCAGGTCATAAGTAAGGATGCTCAGAGGCCAGGGCATGAAACCACCCGGGGACATGCAGTGTAATATCTGTTACACGAATGAAGAAATGTCCCTGGAATGAAGACCCGTGCGTGGCATACTTATGTCATCTGAGTCACCTTTTTATCCAAGACCGCATTTCCCAACCATCCTGAAAACCAGCAAAAACATCCTCAATTCCTGCTCTAGTCCAGGCTTTGTGTTAAGTGTTATGGGAAGGAAACACACACACACACACACACACACACACACACACACACAGAGGCCATATTTCTGCAAACAAGTAGTTATATATTTTTTAAAATGCATATTTAAGCAACTTATGACATCATAAAACTGGAGCACTTAAAATCATTACTTACACAAGGAAAGAAAGACAATAATGTGTCAGTTTCCCCAAAGGACAATCAGCTAGTGAACACATTCCTGAAGAATCCTTCCGGAGAAGACCAGGGCTGAAGACCATGAGCTTTTCAGGGCCAAAGCTCAGGAAAGCTGCAAGAAGAGGAGAGATACCAGTAATGGTGCCTCCACCCCAGAAATACCCAAAGGAAAAGTCAAGATTTGCCCTTAGGCTCCAAGTAAAAGAGAAGCCCTAAGAAAGGACTTTTAGGAATATCTAAGAAAGGGGATCAGGGACTAAAGCCGGGAACAATGGATAGAAACTAGAGCAATCCCCAAATCTTTGCTCTTTCCCTACATTCATCTCTACCTTATTTCCAGCAGCCAGAACCCCACACAACATTTGCCAAAACTCTCCGGGGGATGTGAGTTCTCTGGAAGTTTCATTCATTCCTTCATTCACCCCTCCATTTATCATTCAATAATGTTTTTATTGAGCATCAACTATGACCCTTCTTCATACTGTGCTGGGAGAGACCAAAACCATATGTCGCCCATGGCGCAAGTCCTAACAAGGGAGCCCGACAATATAAATAACGTAATATAGATATAATACATATAATATAAATAAACATATAAGTATATAGAATAATGGCAGATAGCCCTACACATTTTGGTGAAAAATGAAACATTGTGAAAAGGGAACAAGTGACAGAGTCCTTCTTTAAACAAAGTGGTCAGGAAAGGTGGTTTGTCCGTTTTTGAGAAGGTAACTTAAGCAGAGACCTGAATGCATTGAAGGATCAAACAAAAGAAATTTCTGGGGACAGTGTGTTTAGGTAGGGGGGATAGTAAATTTAAATGGCCTGGGATGAGAATGCTCTGAGCCTATTTGAAGATTAGCAACAGAAGTTAATGAGCAAGGGAGAGAGTGGTAGGGAATGAGGTAGTAGACAGGGGAGGGGAGAGATTATGAAGTGCCGAGGAAAACAATTTGGATATGATTTTTCAGTGTGGTGGGAAACCAACTAAAGGTAACCAGAGAAGTGATGTTAATAAGTGTTAGCCTCCCCTCCCCATTTGTAATGTCACTAAAACAAGATACTCAAGGTAAAGAGTAATTAGTGCTACCATAAGACAATCCCCTCCTACATTACAGATACTGTCCTTCTATTAATATGGCCTGAAACCTTAAAAAGTTTTGCTGGGGGAATCTCCCATTTTTTAATCAAATATGCCATCTTGTGAAATCACAACTCTTTATATTTGAGCAACTGCTTCACCACATCTCTATTCTACACTGGAACAGGAGGATTTGGTTTTTGTTTCTTTTTTTTTTTTTAACTGAACAGTTACTCCTGGTACTTTCTGTCATATTAGATTCAGTCCACTATTCCTGGCTGTCAAGTTCTTTGTTCTTTCTGACTGTCATCCCGTGTGTTTGTTCCCCCTCCCTCCCAGCTCTGTATCATTCGTGTGCCCTCTGTATCTTCCTCCAAGGGAGAAATCAAGGTGTTGATTGGATTATAGGGTCAAGGACACAATGCCGGGACCCACCACCAGAGACCTCTCTCCTCCTCAACCTTAGCCTGTTTCATGTTTGACAGTTCAAAGGTGTGATGATTAATTTTACGTGTCAATTTAACTCAGCTAGGGGGTGCCCAGCTAACAGAACATTATTTCTGGTCTTGGGGAGGGGGGGAGGGGTCTAGAAAAGACCAGCATTTGAATAAGCCAACTGAGCAAAGAAGATGGGCCTCACCCACTCCACTGAGCACCCAGATGGAACAGAAAAGGAAGAGGAAGGGCTAATCCAGTCCCTCTGCTTGAGCCCAGACATCCATACACTCCAGCCCTTGGACGCCCTACTGTCTTCAGGCTTTTGGACTGAGATCTGGGCCAACACCATCAGCCCCCCGATTCTCAGGCCCTCAGACCTGGGCTGAATCACCCCTCTGGCTTTCCGGGTTCTTCCGCTACAGACAGAATACTGTGGGACTTCCTGTCTTCCATAAACCATGTGAGCCAACTCCTATCGTAAATATCTTGCCTTTATATCTATATCTATATCCATCTGTAGCTTGTGGGTTCTGTTTCTCTGGAAAACCCCGACCAATACAAAATATTACCAAACCATTTGTAAGCCCTGACAGTTTCTGACATCTAGTAAACCTTCCATACATGTTCGCTATGTTTATTATCGCTGCTGTTATAATGCCTTCTAACCTATATTTATCCATCTTGTCCATGGAGGTTTTATGTGACATTTTTTCCGCGTCCAGCCAATGTCCCAGATTCGAACCACGAACTCGCTTCCGTAGGCGGCAGTGTGTCCGTGTGTGAGCGGAAGGTTTGGAATGGACCCGATAGAGCTTCTGAGTGGACACAAGCTGAGCCCCCATGGTCTTTCTTTCTGATTCCATGCATTCACAGACTACCTCCTTCAAGAATCCACTCAGGGATCTTTGAGGACCAACCACAGCCTCACTCTCTTCCATTCTGTTCCGGATCCTGAGTTCTTCTTTCCATCTTTCTGGTGCCTCTTGGCCGTGCCATTCACCAGAGCCCCCTGGCTAACCACATCGGGCTTTCTGGTCGCCTCTCGGCACTCTCCCTCCGTCGCTGGAAACACTCACACAGGCGGAATTGCACCGTGGACAGATTTTTTCCAGCTGCCGTCGCCCTGCTCTTCAAAGCCTCGCCCCACAGATCCGAGCAGACTTCTTCTCCTCAACGGTTTGAAATCCACCTTCCGGCCCGCTAATGGTGCCCCATTTCTAACTCCTCGCTCCGCCAGCTCTCCTGAGGTTCCCGACATTCCTACTCAGCTAAATGATGCCTTTTTGTTGGTGAGAATCTGGCTGAGGAAGTCAGTGACCCAGGAAGATTAAATTTTCAGATAGGAAAGACTTGAAATCGTCAAGCACCCTGGTTTCAATGCGAAGAGGCTTTCAGCGTTTATCTGGACAACCAAAGCCCCTGTCAGGGCCCTTGTTTATCTTGCGGGGACAGTTCTGATCTGCACCTAAAATGCATTTTCCATTTGCTGCATCTGCATTTGCTGGGTGGCTTCTCGTGGGCGGCGTGTGGATTCTACGGATACATGAAGGTCACCCTTTTATGCAGAAACATGGACAGGTCCAAGTCACTAGCAAAGCCAAGTTCGTAGCGGCAAAAGGAAACAAGGTAATTTAACTGGAAAGATACAGGGAAGTGAGGCCCCGTGTTAACCTGTCTCAATTTTCTCCTCAGTTCTCCGCACGTGGCCCAAGGTGAGCTTCCTCCACTTCCAAAAGGATTTGGTGCCAAGCTTATTCCATTTAAGCCATAAAATGAAAATGATAAGCTCTTCCCTACCCACTTCACAGGAATATTGTCTTGCTCAAATGAGATAAAGCAGTGAGAGACTTTTCCGGGAGAATTGCAAAGTGCTCAGTAAAGGTGATGAATTTCATAGGTAGTAGCTTTCTCCAATTTGCTGGGACTGACTTCCTAAAATTCTCTGAGGTCAGAGAATTCATGCCAGGAGAACGTCATACTTTGTGAGAAAAATAAGGTTAGGGAAAGGAAGAACATTATTAAACCCATTGAAGTTCTTATATATATTTTGTACAACCAAAAATGAAACACTCAAAACAGTACATGAAGGAGACAATTATGTTTAAGTCATAGTTGGAAGAACAAATAAGGGATGAGAGAAGCTTCGTGGAGACTCAGGCCAGAGCCCATGTTCCCTGCCTGTTTCCCAAACCATGTTCCCAAACCGTGTTTGCTGTGTCCCCAGGATTGGGAGCTGAGGAACAAGTACTTAAAGGGCTTGGAGCCCTCCTGCTCCCTAAAGACCTAACAGTCCAGGCTCTGGGTCCTCTGTTCCATCCCCTGTGCGCTCCTGCCTCCATTTCCCTGACATCGATCTGTGACAGCATCCGAGAGGCTTAGGGCCTCCCTGTGCTGAATCACTGACTATCAGGCTGCTGGATCATCTTACCACTAGTTTATTTCACCAAGAAATAAACTGCCTAAGGAAACCGCTCCATTCCAGGGCTGAGACTCATTTCTACGTCAAGATAGTAGCTCACAAAGATAGGGGTCGGGATTTTGGTCTTCCTAGAGCTGACTTCCTAAAACCAAGAGAAATAAACACACACACATATTCACACAAAGCATTTAGAATTCAGATGTTAAAAGTCCAGGAATATTGAAAATATAAAACCAGCCATAACTATAACTGCAAATAAAGTTTGCATCTTGCTAGCAAATGTGGGCCATAAAAATTCCAGGATTTTGTGGTCTGGATGAGGGCAAGACTATTTCCAGAGCTTCACACAGAAATGCAGACACACATACAGTCATGTGCTCATAAAACACACACACACACACACACACACACACACAGAGACAGCTACAGATTCACGTATACAGCAACACAACACAGAAATATTTACACACACTTTAACATGGTGCTCATGCTTTCATGCACAATGACACACTCATCCATGCATTTCCACAAACACACTCATAAGTAATCACACCCACCGACTCAGACCTCACCGTGGCAAAATACATACTTAGAGATAAGTTCAAAAAACTGTACTTGAAAACATCAATGCAAAGGCCCTTCTTAACATACAAAGCCAACTGGGTGTTGTATGTAAGCAGTGAATCATGGGAATATACCCCCAAACCTGGCAGCATGCTGAATACACTCTATGTCAGCTAACTTGACAATAAATTACATATACAATAAAATAAAGTAAAGTAAAATAAAGTAAAATAAAATAAAATAAAGTAAAAAACAAAAAGGCAAAACAAAACATACAAACCCACACACACAGAGGTACAGTCGTGTGGATGAATCACAAGCAAATACAAACACCTCTCATTCACTAACGGGCCATCGAGTGAACACACAGGAGACAGAGACACACATGTGCTCCATGTGCTCTTAGGCACGCACCACACAAATGCACGAACACACACATACCTTGTACCCACAAGGTCAGGGAAGACCCCAGGTCCATAGCTGCCTCTCCAGCTGAACTGAGTACCATGCTCTCCTCCTCGGTCAGCTCTCTTTCAGTTCTAAGAATGTTCTAAGTGCTCTCCTGTCCAGTGCCTTCCCACATTCTATTCCCCCAGCTCTTCACATAACTCATCCCTTCTCACTCCTCAAGACTCAGGTTCAATATCACCTCCTCAGTGGGGCCTCCCCCCGTCCCACAGCATCATGTAGATAGGTCTTTTAGCTACTCCATCATATACCTTAAGTCCTAATGGTATTGATAGCAATTTTGAAATTATACATTCTTGTGTGATTGTTTATTGTCTCTTTCTCCCGCTAGACTACAAGAACCACGTCTGTTTCACGTCTCGTTTATATCCTGAGTCTAGCACAGTGTCTGGTAAACAGTGGGCACTCAATAGAGAACTGTTGAACCCAATTGTTTGGAAGGAAGCCAACAAGCAATGGGGAAATTCTGGGAAGTGGTGCAAATTATCCCATCCTGGGAACAAGCGATCTGGAGCATTTATATCCCGATCCCTGATGGTCGTTGATTGAGGACCCTTCCTAGAACATCTAGCCTGCTGTGCAAATGATGGAGCCACCTTTCACGGTTTTTGGGGTCAAGATGGGGGAGGGGAGGAAGGCTTTAGGCACGGGGATGTAGATCCTAGCAGGTCAAAGTCAGGAAGAGCACACTGAAAGGCTGAGGATGGCCCAGGGCACCCACATTTCTCCTCCCAGCCTCCGTGGTAGATCACCTTGACCGATGACAATCAACAGAGATTGGGTCTATGAGAAAGGGTGACTGAGAATAGAAGGAAGAACAGGGGGAAACAATTCTTTAACTGGCCATACTGCCAAGAGTAAGCAAATCTGGGAGAGCTAGGGTGCCGAAGATAATGGCCATGACCAGGTCTAGGAGATGAAGCCGCCGTGGCTGGTTTTTAGCTAGCGACAGCTCATGACAAGCCAACTCCCAGGAGAGGTGAGATGAGTTCCGCTAAAGATAGGGAATCCCACGCTTGGGAAACCCTGGGCCCTTTTGAATAGAAAACTCTCGGGCTGCAGATAGGGAATCCTGTGGTTGGGACAGTGTTCGGCAAACAACACGAAGCCTTTGAAATACATGTGCAAAGCCAGAGTCATGTGGGAATGGAAAATGTAACAATTTCAGCCTCTCCTCTTGAGGCACAGGGTGCATTCATTGCTCAGTCAACCTCGTGACAGGGGAGCAGGCAGCTGTATCCGCTGCCTCTTTGTTTGAGGGCCATTTCCAATGTCCCCTTGCCTCCCAACGCCCGTGCCAACGCCAAGTATAAAGTCAGCTTTTCTAACAGAAATAGAAATCAGGTCACAGTTATTTTACTATGGGTGCCAGTCATCACCGGAGACAACAATGATGTCACCTGCACAGACGGCCCCGGGTGTACCAGCTCGACTCTTCAAAATGCCAGACCCCCAATGAGATCATGTGTGGGGAGGGGTGTTCGTTTAAAAAAGACTCCTGCGCCCGTGTTGACTTGCCACATGTAAGAACAAGGCAGTGACGTGTTATAATTGAACTCCCTTATAAAAACCCATGTAATTAACTCAAGAAATCCAGCTCCGAAGGAAGGAGGGTCCTTCTGCGAAGCTGCTGTGAACAGTGAAATTTAGCCCTCGGGGCTGCATGTCTGTGCACTATGATCTCACAGCCACCAGCCTGCAGCCAGCAGCACTTTGCCATTCCTGGAAAGGACTCATCAATAAGTGCTCAGAGTACCGTGTCTGGACCAGCAGCATTAGCAGCGGCGGCACAAATCACAGAACTGGGGCAGGGATGCCCCATACCCACATCTTAGTTCATGTGGCTCTAACAGGATACCAGATGGCTTAAGTAACAGAAATTTGCTTCTTACACCTCTGGAGGCTTGGAAGTCAGGATCAAGGCACCAGCAGACCGAGTGTCTGGGAGAACTCTCTTCCTAGGTCACAGCTGGCCAACTTCTCCCCACACAGCAGAGAGCACAGAGATGAGAGAACTCAGTGCTTATTAGAGCACTAAGGTCATCCACGAGGGGCCCACTCTTATGATAGATTACCTCCCCGAGTCCCCATCTCCTAACAGGGTTAGGGGGGTGGGGGAGACACAAACATTCAGTCCATGACACTGACTGAATCAGAACTTTGGGGAGCGGGGCCCAGCCACCTGCTTGGTGCCAAGCCCTCCGGATGATGACGTTGCACGTTCAAGTTGAAGAAACGCTGCTGTAGACTGACAGGCAGAAGTTTCCACCTCCCAATCCCTCTCCCGGACGCCCAGATAAGGCTGTTGCCGGGGGAGAACCAGACAGTCCGGTCTGGTCACAATTGCAAGGACTCTGTGTGCAAAATATTTCAAGCGCGTCAGATGGGTTTTGTCATAGTTCAAGATGTGTTGGCTACATGTCTGGGGAAAAGGGCTGTCTTTCCCCAGACACACTGCTGAGGGCCCATGGGACCACACTCATCAGACAAAAATCCCTGCCTTTTGAAGCTGAAGGGTTCCTGCCTCTCGACTGTCTAAAGCTCTTTACTTAGTGGTGATTCTATTCTGGTAAACATTTAGTGTAAGTAACAAGCATCTAGAAAGGTGCACAGATCATGCAGTAAGTTTACATAAATCTATGTAGCGTCTAGGCAGATCAACCATTTACAGCTTCCACCATCAATTAGTATTATCCTTTTTTTTTTAATTTTTTTAATGTTTTATTTATTTCCAGGAGAGAGAGAGAGAGAGACAGCGCGAGCAGGGGAGGGTCAGAGAGAGAGGGAGTCACAGACTGAAACAGGCTCCAGGCTCTGAGCTGGCAGTCAGCACAGGGCCCGACGCGGGGCTCGAACCCACGAACCGCGAGATCATGACCTAAGCGAAAGTCGGACACTTAACCGACTAAGCCACCGAGGCGCCCCTAGTATTATCCATTTTAATACTTTCTATGAAAGAACCCACTCAGTCCATACATACCCTTGCGGGTCTGTCTTCTTCCACTCAGCATGGTCATTGAGGGGTGCACTGAATACGGCAAGAGCAGGGGAGTTTCAAAGACTCCGCCTCCTTGCCCACACTTGGCTTTGTCTGCCTTCCTCATTTTAGCCATTCGGGTGAGAGTGTGTAGATAGCTCATGGTGATTTCAGTTCGCATTTTGCTAATGACTAACTGGGTCGAACATCTTTTCATATGCTTCCTGGCTACCTGGGTATCTTGTCTTGTTTAAGTCCTCTTTAGTTTTATACCTATTTCCTCTTAGATTCTCTGAGGTTGTTGTTGTTTTTGGGGGATATGTTTTGTTTTGTTTTATTTTCTAATTGATTTGTACAAGTACTTTCTATATTCTGCCTAAGAGTCTCTTGTTGAATATATATATTTTAAATATCTTTTGCCCTGTTGCTTATATGTTTATTCTTTTCAAGGTGTTTTTCAATAAACATAAGTTCTTAATTTTAACAAGGACTACTTTAATAATCTTTCCTCTTATGGGAGTATTGTAGCTTCCTTAAGAAATATTGGCTTACCCGAAGGTCATGAAAATATTGTTGAATTTACCTTTATAAAGTTTTGTTCTTTTTACTTTTATGATTTAGAAATACAATGCATCTGGAGTTTATTTTTGTGCATGATTTGTGTGCAGTTCCTGATTTATTGTTTTCCTTATCAATATCCAGGTGACCCAATATGATTTAACTGGAGGGCAGGGAGACTTTCCGCCCTGCAGGGTGGCATCACCGTTATCATGAATCCAGGGGACATATATATTTGGATGTTTCTGCATCTCAATTTGTTCTCTGTTTTATCTCGTGCTAATACCCCACTGTCTTAGTTGCTGGCGCTTTAAAATAAATCTTAGGATCAGGATTCAAGTAGGCCTTCCAACTTCACTCTTATTCAGAATCGTCTCGGCAATTCTGAGCCCTTTATATTTCCAAATAAACGTTAGAATTTGTTTGTCTTTTCTGCACACACACACTTACACGAACATACACTCAAAACCAGCTAAGATTTTTAGTGATATTGTATTTAACCCATAGATTATTTGAAAATAATTGACACCTTTACAATACTGAACTTTCCAATGCATAAACATGCTATATTCCTCAGTTTACATCCTTCTTTAATTTTTCTTAACAGCATTTTATGGTTCCCTGAGCATAAGTTATATACACCAAGGTATTTGAAGGTTTTGATGGAACTGTAAACTAAAGCGTTGTTATTGAAATTTTCTGTTTTACAGTAATAGAAATATAATTGATTTTTTATATTGACTTTTTATTAAGGGGTCTTGCAATCCCTTAGTCATTTTTACTTATTAATTTTATAGTACATATGTAAATTATTTTGAATTTTCTGCAGATAACATTCATGTCATCTACAAATAAGGATAGTTTTATTTGTTTCTACCCAATCTTTATGCCTTTTATTTCTTTTACTTGACTTATTGCATTGGACAGGACCTCCAGTACAATTTTGACTAGACATGGCAAGAGTGGCCATCGTCAGCTCATTTACATTTTCAGAGAGAAATTTTTCAACAGATCATCATTAAGTGCTGTGTGATTTGGGCCGTAGGTGTTTTGTAGATATTATTTATGAAATTTTTGGAAAAGCCCACAGATAGTTTTGGTTATCACACCTGGCACCTTAGTGGATGGAGGCCAGGGACGCTGCTGAACATTGTACAATGCATAGGACTGTCTCCTACAACAAAGAACTTTCTGGCTCAAAATGTCCACAGTGATGAGAAAACCTGATACAGAATTAACCAGACAGGCAATAAGTAGACTATCTGATGGATTTCCTCCAAGTCAAGAGGCCTATGGTAAAGTCCTTGTGCAGGAAGTATCAACGTGAACAAGTTTTTTGAAAACTCCGTTTTCCTCAGTTTCCTCATCTGTAAAATGGGAGTAACAATGCATGTATCCCTAGCACATGGAAAGCTCTCTAAACGATGTTATCAATTATAATTATTGATCCAAAAAAAAAAAGTTCCCTTCTATTCCTAGATTGCTGGGAGTTGATATAATGATTAGATGTTGAATTTTTTTACTGTTGTAGTTGACACACAATGTTCTCTTGGTTCCAGGTGTGCAACACGGTGATTTGACAACTCTTTACGGTACTCAGTGCTCACCGTGGTAAGTGCAGTCACCTCCTGTCACCATACAATGTGATCACAATATTATATTCCCTGTGCTATACTCTGAAGCTCTGTGACCTATTTATTTTATAACAAGAATCTTGTACCTTTTAATCCTCTGCATCTATTCCACCCATCCCCCCCCACCCCCTACACCCCGCCAGCCATCACCAGTTTATTCTCTGTCTTTATAACTTATAAAGTACGCTTTATAAGTTCGTTTGTTTTGTTTCTTAGATTCCATATATAAGTGAAATCGTATCGTATCTGTCTTTCTCTGACTTATTTCACTTAGCATAACACCCTCTAAGTCCATCCGTAATATACATACTACACCTTCTTTCTCCATTCATCTCTGGAAAGACACAGGCTGCCTCTGAATCTTGGCTATGTAAATATGCTGCAATAAACATAAGAGGGCACGTTTCTTTGCAAACTAGTGGATTTTTGTTTTCTTTGGGTAAATACCCAGTAGATGTTGAATTTTCCAAATAGTTTTCTTTAGCTGTTGAGATGATCAAATTTCTTTTTCTTTCAGGTTATTAGTTTACTAACTAATCTGACTGTTGTTAAATGTTAAACCAATCTTGCATTCCTGGAATGAATCCAAATTTGCCTAGGTGTAATACTCTCTTTATACACTGCTTCAGTCAATTTGCTGATGTTCTGTTTCAGAGTTTTCTCAGCTGTTTAGAAAAGTGGCCTATAATTTCCCTTTTATGTATGTTTCAGTCAGGTTGTACCGACCTCGTTGTATCCCTATTTTTCTGTTTCTGGTTTTTGGAAGCATTTGTGTAATATTGGTATTATTTCTTCCATCGATGTTTTTAAAATTTCACTGGTAACTTAACTAGCACTTGAATAATATTCTGTGTGTTGGAAGATTTTAATTTACAGTATAAATATATTTCTTAACATGTACCTATTCAGATAGTCTTTTCTTAGGTCATTTTTGATAAATTATGTCTTTTCTCAGATTTTTCATAGTTCATCCACATTTTAAAATGTATTAACATAAAGTTGTACATTATCATTTCCTTCTGCCACAACTTTAGCTACATTCGAAATGTTTTTATACATCCTATTTTTATTATCATTCATTCCAAGATAATATTGAATTTTACTGTAATTATTATTTATTTATTTATGTATAGGTTATTTAGAAGTCAGTTGTTTAACTTTGAAATATTTGAGCCTTTCTACTTTTCTTGTTACTTACTTCTAGCTCAATTCTACTCTGGTCAGAGGATATACACTAAGAAGTTTTAAGGCTATAAATTTGGTGAGACTTGATTTCTGTCCCAAAATATAATCAATTTTACTTAATAATCCATGTGTGATGTTAGAAAGAATTCTATTACTATTCAGTTAGTATTCAGTTAAGCCAGTTAGGTTCGGTCAATTCAGTAAATTAGGCTAATTTATGTAAATTAGGTCAAATGTATTAACCAGATCTTTTTTGTCTTCACTTTTTTTTAAATCTGTTTGTTCTCTTGGCTGTGAGAAAATTATGTTAAAGTCACCCACTATGATTGTGCATTTATTTATTTGAAATGTTTTGAAACTATGTTAATTAGTTAAGTATGATTTTAGACTTGTCACAAGTTCTTGAAGATTTGACCCTTTCGTCATTAGGGAACATCTATTATTATCTCTGGTAGTACTTGTTTTCTTAAAGTAGGCCTTGTCTCGTATAAGGTAATTATCCCAGCTACCTTTTGGTTAGTTATTGAAAACTTTTGCTTTCGAAATATTTTTTTAAATGTTTTTAATGTTTATTTTTGAGAGAGAGACAGAGCATGAGTGGAGGAGGGGCAGAGAGAGAGGGAGACACAGAATCCAAAGCAGGCTTCGCAGGCTCTGAGCTGTCAGCACGGAGTCTGACACGGGGCTCAAACTCACAAACCATGAGTTTGTGACCTGAGCTGAAGTCGGACACTTAACCAGCTGAGCCACCCAGGCGCCCCTTGCTTCAAATTTTATGTGTCCTTATATTTAAAGCAAATGTTGTATAAGCAGTGTATGCTTTTATGAAAAAAAATCTTTCCTTTTTAACTGCAGAATTTAGGCCATAAGCATTTAATAAAATTACTGATGTATTTTGGCTTAAATCCAGCATTCTACTATTTGTCTTCAACTTTTCTAACTGTCCTGTGCTCATGTATTTGTCCTTTCTTATCTTCTTTAACAGTAATCGAGTCTTTTATTATTATTACTAGTATTATTATTATTCTGTTTTCCCCTTGGTTATGTTTTCAGCTATACATTTCTTTACAAATTTTTACTCTAGAGAGTACAACATCCTTGGATTATTCGTTTTATGGAACTTAGCATTTTTCACCACTTCCCAGATACCATGAGAATTCTAGAATCATTCGACTCTATTTATATCTGTCTCTTTTTGTTTCCATGTTGCAATGACAAAACCTGATCACCACTCCTTATAGTAGCCAATATTCATTTAGATAAACCCCCACACGTAGCTCCACTCTTGCTTTTTCATAATGTCCATGTTTTCATCTATGATCATCTTCCTTCTACCTAAAGACCATCCTTTATGATTCCCCTTAGTGCAAGTCTACGGGCACAGATTATCTTGGGCTCTGTTTATGTGAAAGTATAGTTATTTCTCCTTCATTTTAAAGAATATTTTTCTAGGTGTAGAATTCCAGGTTGACAGTTGTGTTCGAGAATATTTTAAAGTTACTGTTCCATTGTGTTCTGACTTGCATAATTCTTGCTAAGAAGTCAGCTCTAAATATTATTTTTATACCATTGAAGGGAATGTGCCTTTTGATTTTTGGTTGCTTTTAAGATTTATTTTCTCTTTAGTTTTTCATTTTCACAAGTTTGTCTGTGATAGACCAACTATAGTTTTCTTCATGTTCACCTTGGTTAATTATACATGGTGTCTTTCGTTTTATTTGGAAAATATGGTCTATTAATCTCATCGAATATTTCTTCTCCTCCATTCTCTTTCCTCATATCTTCTGGAATTCCAGTTAAACACATGCGTTTACCAGATCTCATATGACTCTACAGTTCACTATATTTTCCATCTTTGATGAGTTACTTAATTCTGAGGTTCATTCTCAGCATTTGGAAAAAAGGGTATTAGTGGTTTTCTACAGAATTTTTGTCTTTTTTTTTTTTTTATGAAGTTATGTACGGTGCACAGCCAGTGCTTTTAGACACTGGCCACTCAGTAAATATTAAATCTCTTTGTTTTTTTGTACTCACAGCCTGTTGCTCAATGATACTGATGATGATGGTGATTACACTGTATTAAGTTTTCCCATGAGAGGGGCAGGATTTTTAAGTCTCTGACATATATTACTTCAATTTCCTTTACAGCAATCCTGTATACTAGCATTATTATATTTATT
Organism: Crocuta crocuta; assembly: GCF_008692635.1. Lineage (NCBI taxonomy): Eukaryota > Metazoa > Chordata > Mammalia > Carnivora > Hyaenidae > Crocuta > Crocuta crocuta. Next base: position 3,694,929 of record NW_027532409.1, read on the forward strand.
ATAGAGATGAGGAAACGGAGGCACCAAGAGATATAAAACATCCTCACCCCATCCCCATCACCTAAAAGATAAACTTGAATTGCTCCCAAAACTCTTCAGTAGAACCACATGAAACTGAAGGTATTTGACCATATTTGACCTACAAAAAGTCACTTTCATATGGTTCAACCTAATAATTTATCCTTCCCAGACCAGGCTCCAGGACTGAAATGGTACAGGAGAGTAGAACAGAAGGGATTTCAATCCTACTAAAGCAAAAGCTATTTTTTTTTAAATTTCTATCCACCGCCTTGATGTGGTAAGGGCTAAGGGGGCAAGGCCAAAACTCAAGAAAGGAACATCTGGATGGAGCTGGAGGGATCAATTTTTCCGTGGTCTCATGATAAATTAGCAAGTGGAGCTTCAAGAATCTGAGGCCAGGAAAGACTCCTCTTCCTCCATCCTTAGCCCCCCGGTGCCCTCCCCTCCCCCCTCTCTCTCCAGCATCCTGTCCCAATCCACCTCTTCAGAGTCTGGTTTGAGTCCTCTAGGGATTTGAAGAAGTCATGTTACATTGTCTGGAATTCCCCAGAAATGCTTTTGGGTTTTCATAATGTCTTCGTTTTACCACTAGCACTGGGGCTGTTTCAAGATTCACAAGAGAGCGACTGCAGAGCAGAGCCCTTAATCTGAGGAAACTGACCCTCGTTCAGATGGCCCATGCTCTAAGGAGGAAGCTCAAAGTTGAAGCTAGGGCAGAACTGGGAATAACCTAATATCTGCCAAAGGGGGAGGAGTTCGACAAACCATGTTAAGTTCATACAGGGCAAGGTGACACAGCGTGTGAGAGAAATGTTGTGTACTGACGTGGAAAGAAGCCCAAAACATCTTGTGAAGTTGTAAACAATACACCACAGGTCCATACGTAGAGTGGATGGGGTGTGTGTGTGTGTGTGTGTGTGTGTGTGTGTGTGTGTGTGTGTAAATGCATGGAAAGTGTCTGGAGGGAGAAACACTAAAATAATGACAATGGTCATTTCTGGGCAGGGAAGGGACTGGAGAAGAGGGTCAGAGGGGACTTGGAAAGTAACTGCAAAGTTTGTGAAAATATATTCGTGTTCATCTAGACAACTGAAAATAATTTTTTCAACTGAAAGCAATTTTTAAAGTGATAAAACAGGTTTTGTACAACAAGCTTATGTCCCAAGAATTATCTTAGTTTACCTCCCCTGCTCATGCTCTTCTCTCTCTCCTTCAAAAATAAATAAACATTAAAAAAAATTTTTAAGGGACACCTGGGTCGCTCAGTTGTTTAGTGTCCAACTTCAGCTCAGCTCACGATCTCATGGTCTGTGAGTTCGAGCCCCGCGTCAGGCTCTGTGCTGACAGCTCAGAGCCTGGAGCCTGCTTCGGATTCTGTGTCTCCCTCTCTCTCTATCCCTTTCCCGCTCATGCTTTCTCTCATTCACTCTCTCTTCTTCAAAAATAAACAAACATTAAGGAAAAGATTTCTCTTAATTTGGTTCCCCCACAGCTAAAGCGCAGTTGTGCTGTTGAGAAGACAGTCCCAGGAAACGCCAATAAGAAAGCAGAAAAGTGAGAGCGGGGAGAGACGCAGTTAATAAACTTCATCAACAGTCAAGTTTGCTCCGTGGGCGACTGGGATGTAAGCTGGAGGGGAACTCGCACCTCAGAGCCATCCCGCCTGAGGAGGTAGGGAGCTGGAGGGTTTGTACACCAAAGTCCATCACTCGTTGTTACAGCCTGCTCCCGGGAAGCATGAGTTCCCTGGCACATCTGGCCTGATGCACAGCTTGGGGATAGATACCTCATTGGTCAGGTGGTCTCTGAGATCCTCTCTGGATATCTGAGTGTCACTCTCCGGGAGAAAGGGGCCCAGGAGAGGTCCCCCACAGCCCTCACAGCTAGAACTCCACATGGATGTCACCTCTCTGCCTGAAAAACCCCAGCCAGCCAATCTCCCTGATTATCAAACGAAACCCCAAAGTCCCAGCTTCTCTCCTAGGGAAGGAGAAGAGGTACAGACATTGGCTGCCAATGATAACAGAATCAATACTGAGCATCCTCTTTTCTAGGATTCAGCATCCCAGTGACCAGATACGATGGTGATCAAAAACCTAGATTCAAACCAAACTTTTTTCACTTGCATAACGCGGACAGGTCGCTTTGCTTCTCAAAGCCTCATCTCTAAAACGTGTGCCTGTGGGAATATCGAGCTCCCAGGCTTGTGTGATGTGCGCACGCATACTTAGAAAACACTCCTAAGGAACTGAGCACAATTCGTGACACGTGGTTATGAATGAACGGACGTCAGCTGGTTCAGAAACTAAAGTGTGAGAAGTTTAGGGCACACCGGCTATCTTCGGAACTCTGCTCCTGGAACTGTGGGGAAGAAACAAGGAAAACACCTCGGCCCTCCTCAAGTAGCAGAAATCTGTCCTCGCGAATCAAGCGGCTGGGAGTCCTCAAACAGGAGAGGCTGCATCGGCCGGGAATACAGAGGTGGAGCTGAAAGGAGAGACTGGTGGCAGGAAAGTCCCCCCCTGTCCCCTCGCAGGCCTGGCCCAAGGAATCTGAGTGCGGCAAACCTGCTTCTATTGACCTGCGTCTTCTTGCTCTGATTTAAATTTCAAACGGCCCCTGGTTTTATTCTCTCCTCACCATCCCTGGGAGCTAACCAGTATGGATTTTACAGGCCTCGGAGCGCTGGGCTCACACACTCGATTTGCACAATCTTTGCATAAGGAAAAAGGCAGTCGATGCAAACTGAATTAATTGTGATTGACCATAATATGCTTACAGAAATGCCAAGGAGTTTTCATTAGTAGATAAGCCCCAAAGTGTCCGCCGATGATTTACATCTGCTTGAGCCCACGGCACGGCCACAGTTAATTACCAGACCTGCCACGGAAGGTGCTTCATCAAACCCTGGCGAGGCCTTCCGAGGGCCAGTGACACCTCCAGGGACCGACACATCTTGACTCGCTTCCTGTGAAGGGCTTTGAAGTCCCTGCCTGAGACAAGGGAAAGCCCAGCGTCCCCATAGGGCTCACGCAGTGCCCTGCTTGCTGCCCTCCACCCCCGCCCCTGCCTCCCTGTGCCGCCTCTCTTGGAACTTCCCGCCCCTCCTGCCCCATCCCTCAGCCTCAGTCCTGCTCCATCAGTCATCATTGCTAAGGCTGGTACCGAACTTACGCCCTGATAACAGATCTTCATTCATTTATTCCTTTTCCAACAAACATCTCCTAAGAGGCCCCTCTTTCACAGCCTCCATGCTAGGACTGGGGATATAACACAGATATGGACCCACCACAGAGAGTCTAAAACCAAATGTAGACCAAAAAAAGATTGAATAAGCACCTGAGTGTCAGTAGGTGCTAATAAGATGAGAGGGAAAAACGAGGTGACAGGAAGAGGAAATTGGGATTTTTAGTAGAGAGTATAAATGAGGACATTTTGTCAGAGGAGGTGATATCTAAGCTGAGGCCTGAAGCATGAAAAGTCACCATCCAGGTGAAGTGTCGAGGTAAGAGAGTTCCTGGCAGAAGAAATAGCATATGCAAAGGCCCTGGGGCAGGAAAGCAGCCTTCTAGAAGGCTCATGAGGCTAGAACATCCCAGGTGAAGCAGAGACTGGAGAAGGTTGAGGCAGAAGAACAGTAGAAGGGCCAGAAACACACAGGACCTTCCAGACCGGGCTTACAAGGACCTTGAATTTAATTCCAAAAGGATTGGGACCCTTGACCGGGTTTCAAGTGAGTCCCTGTGAGGAGAGGTAGATATTTTTTTAAAAAACACTGGCTGCAAGTAGCGGCAGGAAACTAGATTCTTGGAGGGTAAAAGTAGAGGCAGTTATGAAGAGGCTGCTGGAGTCATCCAGGCACAAGGTGATGGTGTCTGATGCCAAGTCATGATGGGGACCAGTTGGGAGGGGACAGGGGCCCCTGTCTGCTTGAGGCCCTGTGGCCGAGCACCGTTCTCTGCCCAATACCTCCAACAATCAATCAGCACCCAAACTTGACCTCAGTGGCCTCCATCCCTGGAGTCTGGGGCCTCATTCCGGTACCCCCCAAAACAACCCAGCACTGTCACGCCTGACAGCGACTACCCCTTCCTGAATTCTCTAGAGCAGTGCTGTCCGATGGAAATATCATGTGAGTCACATATGTAACTTTAAATCTTCTAACATGCCTTAAAGTGTAAAAAGAAACAGGTGAAATTAGTTCCAGAAGTATTTTATTTAACCCGATCTATTCAAAATAGTATCATGTCAAGATGCAATCGATATAACGGGTGCCTGGGTGGCTCAGTCGATTCAGCATCCAACTTTGGCTCAGGTCATGATCTCACGGTTCGTGAGTTCGAGCCCCGCGTTGGGCTCTGTGCTGACAGCTCAGAGCCTGGAGCCCACTTCGGATTCTATGTCTCCCTCTCTCTCTCCCCCTCCCCTGCTTACGTTCTGTCTCTTTCTCTCTCTCAAAAATAAATAAACATTTTTAAAAAAGATGTCATCAATATAAAAATTATTAACAAGGTATTTTACCTTCTTTCATGCTAAGTCTTCAAAATCCACTGTTTGTTTAGTACGCCAAGCCCACCTCGTTTGGGCCAGCCACACTTCAAGGGCTCAGTAGTCATGTGTGGTTCCTGGCCCCCTTATACGGTGAAGCTCTGCACCTGTTTGCCTGAACTTCTTGGCCACCCTCTGCCCACCTTCTGGAAAACTCACGCCTTCATCAAGAACTTTTATCGCCGGAATCCCACGCACATCAGATCTTCTGACTAACAAACAACATGACCACTAGGCCCTTGAAGAAAAGACCAAATGATCACACGGTCATGTGATGCCCAGCCCACGTGACTGCCAAGCCTCGTGTCCAGTGGCCGCACACCCAGGCTGAAATCCCTTTGGCACTTGCGTCTGGTCTACAAATGCAGTGCAGGGCTCACCCGCCGGAAGGGAGGAGGAGCTCTGTCGCCGGGCCAGCTTCTCAAGTTTGTTCGTTATGCACACTGGGAATGTGTGTCTAAGCCTGCGAGAGATGACGGGCGGCTGGGCACAAGAGGGCCAACCCAGAGGTCCCCATGAGGTGGGTCACAGTCACAGTCAGACACCCTGATTCAACATCACCTGTGATATTGACAGTGATGGTGGGAATGACCATCACAACAGCACTTAGTCCCTCATTTAATTCTCATACCACCCATTACACTGGGTACTACTGTTCTCCCTGTTTTACATACAATGAAACTGAGGCTCAGCTAGGTTCTGTGACTTGCCTGAGGTCACACAGCAAAGAAGCAAAGGATCTAGAATTTGAGCCCTGATTCAACTACTAGTCACTGTGTACTCTGCCTCCTGTAACAACCACCTCCAGCCAGGAGAGCTCAGTGGGAACCGGACAGGACATGACGCCCTTCACCTACATGCACTCACTGATCCCTGCAAAGAAACCTGTGAGGCGGGTACTAATCCATACATCTGCTACCATTGCCGCAGCCACAACTACTACCACCCCCTCAGGTGAGGAGCAGGCGGTAGACCCAAGCCCCCGGGTTTGCTGTCTCCTCTCGTCTGTGCAGCCTCCCAGTGTAAGAGCTGTTAGGATGAACACTATGTCGTGTAAGGGGAAACCGAAGATAAAAACAGTTACTGACCTTTCCCCAGGCCACACTGCCTGTAAGTGGCCAAGCTGAATCCAGAATTGAGAGCTGCCTGTCTGACCAGCGGTGCGGAAAGCTGGCTCAGGTCAGTCTGAGAGACCCAACTGTCACGTCATCGGGAATTTTGCAAACCAGTGGTTAAACCCGGCCACGACTGAAAACTAAATTATAGAAACTAAAATTAAATAAATGGTGTCTATAAAAGGTAGAAGAAACATACTTAAAAGTCATCACTTCGTGGGGTGCCTGAGGGGCTCAGTCCGTTGAGCATCAGGCTCTTGGTTTCAGCTCAGGTCATGATCATGCAGTTCATGAGATCATGCCTCCTGTCGGGCTCCATGCTGACAATGTGGAGCCTGCTTGGGATCCTCTCTCTCCCTCTCTCCATCCCTCCCTTGCTCATCCTCTCTCTTTCTCAAAATAAATAAATAAACATAAAAAAAGGCCATCACTTCTTAATTATTTCATTATGTGTTACAATTTTTTGTCTATGCTTTTAGGGCTGTTCACGTCTGTTGTGTTTGGGGTAGGCTGGTGTGATTCTATCGCCTCTTGCCAGTTCTTCACTCAATGGCATTAAATTGTTACGGAATCTGGTCTGGATCACCCGGCGGAAGAACCAAGCGGCACTCGGAGATCTTGGAAGGCAGGAGGTTTATTTTACACCGGTGCGCTCAGAGGAGATCATTCTCCAGAGTTCTGAGCCCAGAGGATCAACAGAGGGAGTAATTTATAGCCTGTTACTTCCGCATTCCACATTAATGCATGCGCCAAGCAGGGTGGGAAAAAGAAACCGGAAGGGGGAGCCTTTCATCAGGGACAGGTATTTCCTTATCAGTCCTGTCGGCCGGCCATCTTATAACAGACTTTTCCCTATCAAAAAACCAGATTTTTCCCTATCATAGCTATTTCCCTATAAGTAGCTTGGGACTCACCTCAGTGAAAGTATTTACACCAGGGAAATGGTAAACATTACAAACCAGACTTACTAGTGCAAACCACATACCATGTCTACACCCGCCCCACAATATCTTGCAGGTTTACTCACGTGAAGTTCCTGATACCAATCAGCGGTCCCCCAGTCTCGGTGGGACCAGTACAAGGCGTGGGCTCCCTCCTCCCCTGCCCAATGGCCCTGGCCTTCTTGAGGACAGCAGGTGCTTGCACCCAAGTCCTGTCTTGGAGAGGCCCCTCCTCCTGTGCCCACAAGCTTCTCTCCAAGCTGGATCCTGCATTCAGACACGGTCAGGTCTTTCCCAGCTTTCTGGTGAGGAGGACAGGGATGGTCCCCAGAAAGATCGGTGAATTCAAGGAATTCCCATTCAAAAAATAGATGGAATTTCCCCTCACCAAATGGAACAGAATCAGGCATACAAATGGTAACAGCAGAGCATTAAACCAAGCAAGGGGAGAAATCTTCAAGGGGTCTCTGTGATTGCACAGCTCACGTGCCCATGAAGCCAGGTCTAGGAAGGGGTGCACATCCTCTGAGGTGTGGGGTCAGGAGGCACCGATGGCCTGCGACGGAAACACCAAGGGGTGGAAAGGATGAAGGTGACACGGAGCCTCTCTTCACCCTCGGGAGAGGTACACTCCAGAGTGTAGGGACGAGCAAAGGGCCGGGGGCAGAAGAAAAGCAAACAGACCCTGAAAGATGAAACAGGGGACTTCAGAAAAGCAATCAATTGGCAATGAATCCTTTTTTTCTGAAAAAGGGCAAACTCCCCGGGAGGACAGATCTAGCGAGCATGAGCTGAGGCACCTGTGAGAGCCGTGCCGAGTTCGGTAGACACCGCGGCGGCCCGGTGGCTGCCAGCATCCCCGCACAACCATTATTTGCTTATTTCAGGGCTTCCTGGCTGTTCTCGAAAACTCCAAGCTTCGCTAATATCCATATTCAGCATTGAACAGGCACTTGGTATTTCCCCAGGACTTCGCAAGTGGTAATTAGTTAATAATCCAATGCCAGTTGAAAAAAAAGTCACAAATTGCAAGAACCAGACGCCTCTCCTGTCCGTGGTGTAGGGAAAGGGTCCTCCCTCCAGGATCGAAGGTGAGCCCTGGAATGATCTGCAGCCACCGCACATGTGGGTGTGTGTGTGTGCGAGTGTGCACATGAATGTGTGGGAAAATGTCTTCATCAGGTCCTCATAGGAACATCTTGGTCCAAAGGAGGAAAGAGCCACACAGCATTAAAGAAGGAGCTTAAGGTAAAGTCTCAGGCAACGTAGGTGAGGAGCCAGGTTCAGCCACTCACTGGTTGTCTGCCCTTGCACAAATCAACTCAGTGCCAGACTTTTCTCATCTCTACAATGGGAAGAACATCTTTCTCTCCAGGCTGTGCCCATCATCTGAAATCCTCTGAGTACAATTCCTGCCACAACATCAGAATCGATCAGTGGCTCAACCCTTTGTCACCCAGTTTCTCTCTCATTCTGTGGCTACTTTTTCAGTGCCCGTGGAACCCTGGGGATCCGGCGTGAAGAGAACAAAGCCCCTGTCCTATTGCTGTTTTATATTCTTGTAGGTAAAGACAGGCGTACACAAATAAACATGTGCGTACGTGCTGTGAGAGGGCACTAAGCACAAGAAAGACAAAGCAGGTTGGGGGGAAGGAGGGATTCTGGGTACAATGAGGCTTCTATTTTATACGGGATGGGATGGCCTGGGAGGGCATCCCTGAGAGTTTGGGGGAAAGACCTGAGGAGGTGAAGAAGCAATCTTGTGGAATCTGGAAGAAAGCCGCTCTTGGTGGAGGAAGGGACCGAGCAGAATCTGGGAGGTAAGAGCATGCTTGGCACTCAGGGGGACAGCAAAGACCTTCCGGATGCTCTCATCTCAAAAGGTAGGAGGGTCTCTCGGGTTAAGGAGTAACATGCTCCCTTCACCGCTGGATACAAGCCAAGTTCCCTCCACTGGCACTGGCTGGGGGAACTAGGTCAGGGCTCTGTACACACCCTCCAGCCACTAGTTCTGCCCGAACCATCACCGGCAAAGTGGGTGGGCTAAACATTCAGTAGATGTTACTGAGAGTCCCTGAAGGGTCTGAGAGCCTGACTCCAGTCCTCAAGGAATCACAAGTGAAGCCAACAGGTGTTATTACCCCAGAAAGGTTTGGGGCAGCTGGAGATCACTCAGTCCCCCACCATCCAACACGGCGGTGGCCCACTAGGGAGAACTGAAAGGGAACGAATGTCTCCCAAAAGCAAACAGTTTTCAGTGACCCAGATCATGCCATGCCGCAAGTGGTGCAGACAGACGAAACGTTCGGGCGAGTGGGAAGCTATCACTGAAGAAGACAGTGGTGACAGGGGATGGGTTGGTACCCACCACAGCACAGGGGCTGTGGGAATAACCAAAGCAGTTAGACCCTACCCTGGAAAGGTGTAGTCAGTCTAAAGGTCAGTGTAAGTCCCCAAGTTTGCTCCACCGTACGTGGGGAAGAGGGCGAGGAAGAAGAAAGAAAAGCTGCAAATATGAAAGAGTATATCGAGAATGGCTTGTTGGAAGCCATTCCATGAGGCTACTCCCAGGGCAAGGAAAATTGTGGAAGCTCATCAGACTGATAAAACTACAACTAAAGTCGCTAGTTTGCAAACCGGAACGTAGAACCATTATGGCACATGGGAGAAACACTGCCAGACGCCAGCACCTTGGGTCTGAACGATGATGAGTAATGGCAGCATTTATCAGCTGAGCACATGTGTGAAGGCATCAGTCAAGATGGTGTGAAGGAAACAATGACCATTTAAATCACCCTTATCACACCACCCCCTGCGTGTTCAGATCCCCATGTAGGCATGCTGGGTGATAAGGAAAATCATTGAGACTGCTGCAGAGGAGAGGTGTTCATAGGTATCTTCTTATTTTCTCACATGGATTGCAAACTGTCATCGCAATGACAGAATGGAGCTACGTGGGACACCTCACAATGTAACAAGCAGAGCATGGAGTCCATCCTGATTATTGTTTCTGATTTTAAAGAATTTACCCGGAGATGTGACTGTTGGCCCTATGCACCATTGTGTATAATTTCTCTAATAAAGGAACTTATATGTGTATGCATTAAATTGTAAAAAATGTTCTGTCACCAGAAAGATGAAAATAAAATTATGTGTCCCTCAGAAAACCTTACAGACTGTCTCCTGCTCTGGGTTTCCTGCCTCGGTACATGGATACTTCCACACCACATACACGGATGCTATTAAGGAAACCTTGCATCTTTAACGCAATCTGACGCTGTCTTTCTGCCAATCACTGTCTTCATGAGGACGCTCCACAGAATCTTTTAGTCTGATTTACACATTCAGAACCTTGGCCACACAGGAAGTGACAAAGCCAGACTTCAAACTGAACCCTGCAGTCTATGTTCTCTCCTGGACACTACTTAAAATCTTTGAAATTGGCCTAAAGCCAAACGCACCAGGAGGTCCTCGTAATAAGGATGGGCGGGCCAGGGGACAGACCCTGTGTCCTGCCTCTCTCCTAACCACACCTTCTGCCTGGAAATGACTGAACATGTCGGCTTTGAGAGCTGAGAGCAGACTGTTTCTGGGTGGGTCTGCTTGAACCCACTCTCACCAGGGAAGGACTTTAAGACGTAGAGAAAGATTTACACATCAAATTAATGCTGGCAGTTGGAGGGAGGGTTGATAATAGTGATCAGCGACCAAGTGTGGGCAGATCAGCTAAGAATACAAACTACTGAATTCAACATTAAGCATGCGCTTGAATATTTATTGAGAGGAAGAAAAGAAATCCCAACAAGCTATGTATTTCTTAACAAGTGACAATAACCACTGACATTACAAAATCCTAGACAGCAGCACCATAGTTGCATGAATTAGCACACAGATGCAACTCTGTAATCCTTCTTCCTACCTTCTGTCGGCTGCATATTCTTTGATACCTTCTAGGTGTGACAATGAGTTTGTAACATCATTTTCTAGAGAGAGGAGAGAAAGGAAAGCAGTTGGGGGTAGGGGGCACAGAGAGAGAGAAGACACAGAATCCGAAGCAGGCTCCAGGTTCTGAGCTGTCAGGGCTCGAACTCGTGAACCGAGTCTGCATTCACAGACTTTCAGAATCGCTCTCTTTCAGCCATGATAAAGTGAAACTTATTTGTTTCAACCTCACAGATTCATTCTTGGAAATGCCACCGAAAGTTTTAGGATTATGGATAAATCAGAGAAATCTTTTATTGAGCCTATTTCATGTATCAGCTGGGAGGTTTTAGGGGATTTCCAGTTCTCTTGTGTAATATGCAAACGCAAGTACTGTTTGGATTGACCACATTCATGAAGCAGGGACTCGGAAGGACCCCATGTGAAATGACCAGATATTTAAATGTCACGTGTTTCACAGCAAATGCACATCTGATTGGCTTACAAGGTCGTGCCCTGATGGTCCGGGACACCCCTTCCAACCCATAGCCTATCACATCTCCCTCGCTCACTTTCTCCCTTGCTCCCTCATTCCCTCTTCCTCACTCCAGCTCCCTTATTTTCGCCTAGTGTTCACACTTTCTGCCAGTTGCCGGGCCTTTGCACAGGCTATGCCCCTGCCTAGAGCTCCCTTCGTACCACAAGACTCTTCGTTTCACTAATTCCAGATCTTCCTTTAGCCTTGGTAGTCGTTGGCTTCTGGGTGCCTTCCCTCAGTGCATCAAACACCCTACCGCAAGGGGGACGCCTGGGTGGCTCAGTCGGTTAAGCTTCCGACTTCGACTCAGGTCGTGATCTCGTGGTTCATGAGTTTGAGCCCCACATTGGGTTCTGTGCTGACATCTCAGAGCCTGGAGCCTGCTTCGGATTCAGTGTCTCCCTCTCTCTCTCTGTCCCCCAACCCTCCACTGCTTGCACTCTGTCTCTGTCTCTCTCTCTCAAAAATGAACATTAAATTTTTTTTTTAAACTGCCACAAGCTTTCTTGATACATACACCCTCCCTCTCAAAACACCAAGGGCAAGTTTACATGCTTTTCTAGGATTATCTCATTAATCCCTCTCTCTCCAGAAGTAGCTCCTGGAGGGTGGGGATCCTCTGGTTTCATTCTCTCCTTGTATCCCAGCACCTAGTGCACAGCTGGCTCATGGGAGGGGTTCAGTAAGTATTTAGTGATTGGGTCTGGATGACTAAGAGAGAAGAGATATAAACCGAAATTGATCAGTGATCTCTCCTGGCAAGGAAAAAAAAATCAAGAAAACAAAAATCAAGAAAACAAGGTTTGGTTTCCCTTTGGCTGCATTTCACCAGAGTCAACTGCCTGTTGGTGACTCTCGGTGTCGAGCCGGCCTCTGTGAGAATATCCTCGTCCCAAAACATGCCTTTTACACTTTGGGAAACCATGGGTATGGCCATACATATCAGAAACAATCAAAATGTGAAGTCTGAGGTGAAAATAAGTATGAGTGAAATGATTAATACAATACTTCAGGAAAGGATACAGATGTGGCATAACTCTGGGGAGAAGTTGAGGCTGGGCAGCTGTATTTTCCAAAAAGATCAAACGTCCTTTGTCCCACCTTGAGGTGTTAGCCCAAACCACACCCGAGCATGCCTTGTGGATGGGCCTTGGCCAGTCCGTATGGTGAGAACAATGACTCGTGTGAAGGTGTCCCCCTGGGGTCTTATTAGTCAGTGTTTTCACCGTTAGAGATGCACTGTTTTGATTAGGTACTGTACCTGTAAGGTTTTTAGACACTGCCTTCTCCAGCCCCAATCAACTCCCTTACTGGGACCTGGCCCTTCCTGACGCAGCCCCTCTCAGTCCTCAGCAATGCTGATAAGGGAGACTCTTCACTCACCAAAGAATGGGATCTGGAATTATATTTGCTACCCATAGATTGCAAATTATAAGAGACCCAGGTACCTACATGCCCTTTAACTGGCTCCCTCCCAAATGAAGAATGGTTAGTAGGTTTCAAATCACACACCGACGTTGTGGCTTGTCAGGGGTGGCAGTTGAGAATAATTCCAAGTTGAGGCCAGGCTCGGAGGAACAAGATTGTGTTTGATTAGCGACGTCTGCTATGATCAAGAGAGAAGACGGAGATGGCATGGATGCCGTGTATTTGGTTTCCCTGCCCTAATTCCTAACATTCGGTCCAAGACCTGTGATTGGGTTGGAGGCCAACTTTAACTTAAACATCTCCAGAGTCTCAGGGTCTGCCCTGAATCCAACTGACATGCTCTAGTATAACATTTCACAAGTGCTACCCTGACCCAATTCTGGGATCGTGGCTAACAACACTCAGTTCTCCTTCATGGGTAGCTTGCTAAGCCCCTGCACCCATCACCTCTCTTATCAGGGCCCCCCAGTCCAGGGCCAGGAGCCAAACAACTGGCTAGGAACAGCCTTGAAGCCCAAAAGCCCATGTAATGATTCGAGTTAGCCAGTCCTCAGGAAGCCTTCAGGCCCATTCTACTTGTCATGTGTAAGCCACCTACTAAGGCCCCAGCTTGCTGTGACCCTGTCCTTGGGTGCAACTGCCATGCATCCCACATGGCAGCTATCTTCTTCTCTCAGTTGGAGACACGGGGAAGTAGAGCTCTGCCTTCCAACTCTCCGTTAGCGTGGTGTGTCCCACCACACAGAGGATCTGTGGATCTCGGGAACCATCCATGGGTCCGAATGCCTCACCCTCTCTCGTCACTGCCATCCCCCGAAGAACTGGACCCTCCCTCTAAGAATGCCAGGAACATCTGTGCGCTTGCTTCATATTACAAAACTCTTGTTTCCTGAGATGATTTCTCCAGCTTCCTACTGAGCCCCTCGGAAGCCATCTTGGCTAAAACTCTCGATAATGTTTGGCTCCGCAGACCATCACTTCCACCTCTAGCACGTGGGGATACTGCTTGGGATTTGGGGCCTGTGGAGGCCCTGAGGGGTCGCACTTTGTACCTGAGGCATCTCCTCCTTCTTCTGAGGGCTCTGGCCCCCACACAGCTGCAGAGCCCACCCAGGATGCCACTTTCAAAGTCTCCCAGGAACAGGACAGAGAGACTGTGGCAAAGACAGGAAGACTCCATTCCACTTCTTTTTACATTCATAAATATTCTTCTGCCTCCCTCACCTTCGCTGCCTCTCAGGTTTGCCTGTGTTGTGAGAAGGGGATGGTGCCATACTCTCTCCTTTTAATACCTGTCCTGAGGACAGACGTTCTCCTCGGACTAAACAGTATAAACACTTCCACAACCACAAAATGGTCAATTCTGAGAAAACAGCTAGCATTCCCGTAATAGTAGATGCTCTTGTTGGGGTCCCCAGGATAGACCTATGCTGCTGAGAAGGCAGACAGAAGCCATGAGAAAGGACTGGTAGAAGGCCTAAAGTTGGTGGGGCTACCCTGGTCCGCACAAGCGAAGGCCAGATCTGTGGGACAGGAATACAAGATGGGGGGATTCCACAGAAATTCCTAATGAGAACATTTTCTCAGCAGCAATTCAGAGTTTTCTGGCAGATGTATCATGCTGAGAGGGTAGTTTCTATTTTTTGGAGCCACCATTAGAGAGAGAGATTTGTAGCCCAAGATGGAGGGGCCTTGGGGTCCATCTCCTGTGAGAACTTCCCAAAAGAACCAAGGACTCTGCGGCTGAAAAAAGAGATGGTTTGTGCTCAGAAAGGAAAGAACGTGAGCAGCCTCTTTATTTTAAGCCATGAGGAGAAGAGCTAACATCTACCAAAGGTGCCAGACACTTCATTTCTTGTGCCCCATATGAGCACACCTCAGAGGCTTAGATACCATCATTACACTTACTGAGCAAAGGAGGAAACCAAGGCTCGCAGAGGTGAAAGGCCTTTCCCAGGTGACACAGCCATAACGGGCAGAGCCAGGATTCAAATCCAAGGATTGGCTCCAAAATCAAGTCTCTTCACCACTGCCCAACCCCTCAGTGAACAGGAGTCTCTCATGACGCCGAAACTTTGCAGGATCTACAGTCTGGCTTCTGCTGAGGTCTCTTCCAGGGTGACTGCCCCGGCTCCAGCTCCTCTCGTCCCTGCCATCAAGGAAAACGCTGCTATTGGAGGAGCCTCAATAACGGCTGCCATGTTGATCTCCAGAATAATGGAAGAACCAATCTCCAGGATATCTTTTTATGTGAAAAGCAAAAGTGTGTGCCTTGATTTGGGTGATCCTAGAAGCAGACCAGGAGACAAAGACTTGAGTACAAGTAGCTTATTCGAGGCAATCCCAGAAAACTAGCAAGGCTACAAGAAAGTGAGATGGGGAGAGAAAGCAGCCAGGAAGTGTGTGTTCTCCAGCAAGTTTCCATGGAGGGTGACTGAGGCTTAATACTCCTGGAGGACCCCGGGAGTCCATGTGGACACGGAACATAGAACATGCTGTTTTATAGATTTGACTCAGAACCACGTACACATTGACTCGGAACCATGTAATTATAAAATAACTTGGTAATTAATTGCACAGATTACTAGGTATTATTTATGCCGTAAATCTTCATTTTAAAATTACAGTGTTAAAAGGCAATCCCTAAATCAAACTAAAATTAAATAAATGAATAAATATGTGTCCTGAGCTGATAGTACAATCACACAGACAGAACTGTGCCAGGTTATTTTAAAATACAGTAATCCGTGCATTCTCTGTGGGATAAGTCCAGCTTAAATCAATATAAGAGGGAGAAAAAAACTTAAAAAAAACTGAAGCTATTTTTAGTAATTAAAGGTGGTGTGGTGTCATTGTTAATCTGACGCGGTTGAGTGATGACAGTGGCATAATATAAATATGGTTCTTTGGGGAACTGGAAAATTATTGCATTGGAGAAACAGGAAATACAGATGTAAGATTAAAGAGGTAAGTAAAAATAATATCAGTTCTAATCAGGAGTTTCAATATAAATGCAAGATGTGTTTTCCCTTTAAAACAAAATATGTATGTCCTACCTATAACCACCCAAAAGCCCTAGAAACAGCGACAAGCCCAGTAGCAACAAGCACCTCAAAACCCAGATTGTGGGTACGTAAGCATCACTGAAAGAAACAAGGGCTGAGCCTAGGTTTGGAAGAGAAAGTGTACACGATGGGCAATGGAACATATCATCAAACCAGACAGCGAGAAGCTACCCATAACTACATGGTCAAGTCAGAAGGACTCGGAAGTCAACTTAAGAGTCTTCCAAAGGCCAGACACAGGAGAACTTTGGATCTCAATAAAAGAACAACCACCACGCACTGAAACCCAGCAAATACTTTCTACCCATGAGTGCAAAAGGATAGTGGTAACAAAACAAACTCACCTGCGTCCTTCCTCAAACACTACAGAACCAACTCATTGTGCACACGAGAAAATAAAGGCACAGAACCAAGCATTAATTTTTCTTTCTTCTACAAACTGTATCTCAGGCTGACAGAGAAGCTTTTCTTTAAAAAGTCATTCAGATGTTGAGTGACAAAGACATTATGGGCTTAAAATTATCATTGATCGAAACGATCCTCAGTGATTGCTACTGAGAGAAGAAGTCCACCGGACTTCCCAACACAAGCACAGAAGCACACAGTATCATTGAGTATGAAGTACAGCTGACCTTGAACAACAACAGAGGTTAGGGATGTCAACCCCACCCCCACCCATGCAGTCAGAAATCCGCTCATAACTTTTGACTCCCCAAACACTTAACTACTGGTAGCCTACTAGTGACCTTCCGATAAATAAGCAGTCTATGAACACATATTTTCTATGTTACATGTATCATACGCTGCTTCCTTACAATAAAGTAAGCTAGCAAAAAGCAAATGTTAGGAAAACCAGAAGGAAGAGAAAATACATTTATAGCGCCACACTGTATTTATTTTTAAAAATCTGCATCTAAGTGGACCCTGCAGTTCAAACTCTCGTGCCATTCAAGGGTCAACTGTATTCTTGCCAAACAACTAAATCTGAATCTGATCAAAACTCTCGATCTAACTACTAATTTACAGGAAATACCAGGGGTGAAGGGACATGTTAAACCACACCACTGAAATACAATCAGCAAAATGCAGACTGTGGGGAATCCCTTAAGAAAAACAACCCAGTTTTTCAACAAGTATATCTCAAAGGCGAAAAGCAGATTAAAGGAGACCAGAAAGGCCCATGAACCAGTTGTGATATGTGGATGGTATTTGAATCCTGATTCAAACAAATACATTGTTGTTTTTAATGTTTATTTTTGACAGAGAGTGAGAGGGCAAGCTGCAGAGGGGCAAACAGAGAGGGAGACACAGGATCTGAAGTGGGGTCTAGGCTGAGAGCAGAGAGCCCAACATGAGACTCGAACTCATGAACCATGAGATCATGACCTGAGCTGAAGTCAGACATTTAACCGACTGAGCCATCCAGGCGCCCCTAAATACATTATTTTTTTTTTAATTACTTAATAAAATTGGGAAATTTGAACAGATTGGATAAATAGTAACTATTAGTATTTTTAGATATTTTCAAAGCAATTTAATTGTTTTTAAAAAAAAATAACCTCTATATGATAGACGTGCATCCTGGAGAACTTAGAGATGAAATGATATTTGGGCTTTCTTTAAAGAAGCAATACAAGAGGTGGGGATGTGTGGAGGATACAGGAAAACAAAACTGGTGACTAGTTCATAATTTTTTGTGCTGGGCAAAGGGTGCGTGGAGATCTGCTGCACAGTCCTCTCTACCTGATTTCTGTTAAGGGTTTTTCCTAATAAAAGTTAAAGCCAAACCCACACACACATTAAAACTTAACCTCAGTGGTCATTTTTGCTCGAGAGGGGAAGGCAGGGGTGGAACTGAGCAGAGACGAAGCTGGAGCACACAACCAGGACATAGCATCCTTTGCCTCTGCGGAAGAGGCAGGTTCGGTGCTTCCGGGATAGTGAGGGCCTCACAGAGCTGCCTATTGAGACTCAAGAGCGTGGACCTTGGCATTAGCTGGTTCTTCACCTCTCGTTACCTAGAGGCCCTCCAGGGTCCTTGTCTGATGGGCAGGGCCCCAGTAGAAGCCACCATGTCCACGCTCGAGACAATCGGGGAGCAGACCCATGGACACTACTGAGCAAAGCCCCTCGCTCCTAATACACAAGTTAAAAAGTGGTAGTTATTCTTCTATTAGTGGATGATCATATTATTATATTATTGTACTATTATTATATTTTTCTCCACCTTCCCTGCGAGCTACTATAGACAATAGCCCGAGCACATAAGTGGGTACAGTGGCTCAGAGAAACCATCCCCAGTGGCCCAGACTCCGGACCTGTCTACATCTCTCATCCGTCCTCTGTGGCCCCTTCACATCAGTTGTCAACTGGAAAACTGAAGAAACTTTTATCGCCAAGCTTGACTTTGCGGAGCCTCCTTCTCCTTTCCTCCCTCCTTCCTCCCTTTCTGTTTTTCCTCCATTCTTCCTTCTTTCCTTCTTTCCTCTCAGCAGTACTTTCCACTGTGACAAGTGAAGCAATAGTCTGAGCAATAATTTCACTCCTTGCTTCCTACTTAAAAATCCCCCTAATTACTGGGTAATGGGTCCAGAGAGGCACCCGGGCTGGGTGAGCTCTGCCCGCGGGCACAGCTATAGTTCATCTGTCTGTTCCCTAATAGCGCTCTAAAGTTCACCCTTATAAACATGTCACTGAGCCCGTAATTGAGTGACTGGTCATTAGGTTCCTCGCGCAGTACCTGTGGGTCACCAATCACTCAGGGGTGATGGATCTTTCTCCGATACCTCGGCTGGGCAGGCCACACTGCTCTCCATCACCTCCGAGCAGAACATTACTCTCTGGGAAGACCACGGTGAGTCCGACGGGCCATGTGGAGTTCCGTCGGGAAGGGCCAGATGGAGGAGAGGTCAGGGCAGGAACATGCATCCTCCCTCTCCTCTCACGGACCTTCCCAGAAGCCTGTCCTAAGAGGGCCTTCGAAGAGACACTAAAACTAAAGCAATAGAGATTCAGTGCAAAGATAATTGCCCTGTGGGGTTAAAGCCAATTTGAGAGTAGAGGCGTCGTTGTAAGACAAGGAAAAAGGATTGGAGTTTTGTTTACTAGACTTGGCTCAAGGTACCAGAAACATCTATCACTCTGGAGCTGTGTACCCTTGAGCAAGTCACTTGACCTCTCTGTTCCTCAATTTCCTCATTCATGAAATAGAGATGATAGTACCTACTTCCCCCATGAGGCTTGTACTGAAGACTGAGTTAACACACATCAAAGTGTCTAACTGTGTCCAGCACCCAGTAGGTAAGCAACAAATGTTAGTTCATTCTAAATAAACTTACCATTTCCCTCTGCTTTAATCAGAAATGCTTTTTTTGTATTTGATGATGATGGAGACAGAGGTAACACAGTGGCTAAGGGCACAGGCTTTGATGTTAAGCTGATTAGAATCGCGTTCCAACTGTACCCCTTAATTACTGTGTGGCCTCGGGCAAATTACTCAACCTCTCTGAACGTCAGCTTCCTCCTCCATAAAATGAGAATATTAACAGTGGCCGGTAGCAATCGCATAGAATTCCTGTAAGGATTAAATGAAATAATGCATGTAAATTACTTCACATAGTGATTGGCAAATGGTGGGAAGTAATTTGGTGGCCCATTAGATGAAGGTGACAGCTAACACCCTAAAACAGATAAGCTTTCTGAGGATGGAGAGTGTAGAGTAAGAAGAGAATCTGGCCTAGAGTAGAACTTTGTTGGTCACAGAGATTACATGAATTTATTCATCATAAAAAAGAATATTTATTGGAACCCAGTTACAGGCTAGGCCTTCTGCCAGTAGTAGGAATCCAGGAGAGAATAAAGCAGTTACATTCCCCTGAGCTCTTGAAGACCTTACTGTAAAAGAAAAAGAGGAACCAGGATGAAATTAGAGCCATGGCTACTATTTACTGAGCACTTATATGCCCTGCACTTGGACAAAAGCCAGACACGAGGGGCCTTCTTTGGATGCCCCTGGTTTTCATCTCACCCGACCTTGAGGCTATACTTAGCATCTCATGAGAAGCCTCCTACCAAAGACCCAGATGCACAAGGCATTAATGGGAAACTGATCCCTTGCTGTAGATTTCCTAAAGAAATGGGAGGGAAAGCTTCACATCACTCATCGTACAAGAGACACGTGAATTCCCTGTTCTTCTCCCAACACCCCAGTCTCACCATGGCCTGCCTCCTGCCTCGCCTCTCTCCTTTCCCTGCCTGACCATGGCCATGGCCTCTCCAAACCTGCTTTGTGGCCCCACGCGATCTCATTCCTGCCTTCAGTTTGCGGACCCCGCTTATCCCAGCAGGGACCAGATGAAACTCTGCTGTTCTTCAAGCATATTCCTGGGGGAGTGGGCAGGGGGGAGCCCCCTCCCTACCCTCCCTCAATCCCAAGATGCTTATCAAAGAGTTTTGTTGTTTATGGCTGAATTCTTCAAGAATTCATCAAACCAAGCAGGCCTCACGAGGGAAAGCAGAAGGAGAGGCAGGGAAAAGATTCTGTACCGAGGATACAAGATTTTCAAAAGATATGGTGAAGGCAGAAGGGACAGCAAGAGGGAAAAGAGTTTTCCTCCCAGCTCCCCATAATCTTGAACTCCAACATCACCCCTGAGCAAGATAGCTTTATCCACATTCGATAAAGAAGTAAATTGATATCCCTGGGGAATGGAGAACTTGTTTAAGGCCATAAACAAAGATATGGCAGAGTCGGGATTCAAAACCAGGTGTGCTTGACTCTTTCCACTTCACATCAGGGACAAGGAGCAGGGGCGGCAGGCGAAACGGGGCAGACCCAGTGAAATCCTGCACTAAGACCCTTTGTGTATGACTCTTGAGAAGCTAGTCAGGTACCACGCTTTGGGAGCCGTGTGAGGGAAAGAAGGCTCAGGTTGCCTTCCTTTTCATAACGGTACTCCTCATCGTTAGTGATGGGCAATAAGAAACCAAAATCATCTGAACTGTTTGCAGAGTAAGAGTTAATGGGCCCCTAATAAAGGTGATTCCTAAAATAAAGGTGTTTCCTAAAATAAACCATACAAATTTCATACTCTCAACTACTTTAACTTCTCAGGAAGTATGAGGAGTGCTCTGCATAAGAGAGGCTATCAGATAAGTCATACCGGGGAAGAGAGATAGGAGACAAAATACACCCCTGGCTCGAATCTGACCACCAGTTGTCTGTACCCGGATGAGTGATAAACTGGTTGTGGATGCCCATTTCCCCACGAGTAAAACAGATCTACTAATACCTCTCTTGCCTCTTCAGAAGGCATGAGCATTGAAATAATACATATAAAAGGAAGTTAAGCAACATTAAAGAAGCTTATGGATTAAAAACATGGTCACCTTTAAAGAAAATGAGTTAGTATTTTGTTTAAAAAGTTTTGGGGGTTTTCCAATAATGCCCAGAGTAGGCTGTACCTGAAAGGTTAGGGGTTCTAGGTTCTTTCTAGAGTGAGGTTCTTGAATCTCTGAATATCTAGGATATTCCTTCCTCACTCACCCTAAACGCCAGGTCTGAGGTTTGCCAAAGAGCTGTCCTCCTTCCAGACAGGGCACACGGACCCAAGATTGCATTTGCCTCTACCTCTGATTGATATTCGTGAGCTACTCGCAATGATATTCATGAGGCCAGAAGACGGAAGAGAAGCTAGGAAACAGTGATTCCGTCAATGTTACCAGGAACAAAATAGGCACTGGAGAGCCCCAGTGGATAGACTCCAAGCCCACTTCCTCATCATCTCTCACTCAGCCCAAGGGCAGAACATCACCATTGGAGACTGGCCAGTTTTCCATGAAACCAGGTAAACAGTGGCAGACAGTGCCAGTGCCTTTGAGAAACCTTACCCAGTGCATGACAGGCAAACGAGATTGGTTTTCATCTTTTAGAAAATGTAGCCTCCCCTGCTGGGTCACAGGGGCCTGTTCCGAAGGCTGTCAATCGTGGAATGATGGATGGGTGTCCTATGGGAGGTCACCAGTGCTCTCCCTGCTTAGCGAGCCCCAGCACGGGGGCATGCAGGAGCTGATGGTCGATTCATAGGGCTCAAGTCTAATCAGGACTGTGATTTCTCTGTATTAAGGATCCCTTCAATCTGGCCTGTCATACTCCCCTGCCTGGACATTGGTGAAAGCTGCACTTTCTTACAAAACAGTGAAACATTGGCACTATGCCTTTCACCTCAAAATGGCACGAGTTGGCATGGATATGAGAATGGTAACTATCTTACTTATGGAGTTCATACTACCAGGAATCAGGCTGTGTGCTTTATTGGACTATTATTGCATGTATATAATAATAAATACTATCATTATGTCAATTTTGCAGATGGGAAAACTGAAGATCAGAAAGGAATCAAATCTAGTAAGTGACAGAGATAGAATTTGAGCCCAGGCCATTTGAGTCCAAAACCTAAACCTTTAACCACTAAGTTATATGTAACTATATGCTGATTTCTTATTATTGAGATGTGTGTATCACAAAATATGGTATTTTTTGTTAAATTGTGTACATACTATATATATGGCTATATGAGCTATCTGTGAGTAGTGAAAATTTTAGGATTTTCAGCTTTGTGCTTTTCTTACTGAATTTTTATGGTGAACATGTGTTACTTTAAAGTTAACTCATTTGGCTTTTTAATAATGAAGTGTTTCAAATATTTATATATAAGTACAAGGACTAACACAACAAAACTACATACCCACCACTCAGATTTAACAAATACCGGTTTTGTCGTCTTGGCTTTGAATCTTTTTAAGAAAGAAAACATTCCTGATAGAAATGAGGAACTCATGGGGCACCTGGATGGCTCTGTGAGTTAAACGCCCGACTTTGGCTCAGGTCATGATCTCATGGTTCGTGGGTTCAAGCCCCACAACAGGCTCTGTGCTGACAGCTCAGAGTCTGAAACCTGCTTCGGATTCTGTGTCTCCCTCTCTCTCTGCCCCTCCCCCACTCACACTCTCTCTCTCACAAAGCATAAAATTAAACATTAAAAAAAAAAAAAAAGAAATGAGAAACTCCTCCATCCATGCCCATGTCTCCTTCCTGTTCTTACTCCTCCAAACTCTCCGTGTTCTGAAGCTGGGGTTCTGCTTCTCAGCCATGTTTTTCCATCTTTACACATGTGTCTATTCTCATCAGGACAAAACATACTACATGTGTATGTTTCTAGAAATAACAGAGAAATCCTGCGGGCTTTTTATATATATCTTCCTCCCATGGGCATCTGCATTTGGCTTTTCTCTGTCCTGTTGAGTTACTCACTGTATCTCAGCCCACAATCTGTCATCCGCATATGGTTCGAGATTACGGCCACCTTGTAGCTTCATGTAAGATAGAGTTTGTGTTTTTGTGTATCGTTCCCCATGTTGTTTGAGGCTACTTTCAAGAGGAGGGGAGAAAGAAACCAATATCTCTGATTCTTGTTCTGCATCTACTTTAATGACCATATGGTTTTGATTCTTTGGTCTGACCATTGTATGAATTACATTAATGGATTTTCCCCATGTTAAACCATCCCTGAATTCCTAGGGTTAGCTGTACTTGGTCATGGTGTGGTTTTATTGTCTTGTTTTGCTGCTTTGTCTCACTGATAGTTTAGTTAAGTTTTTCTCATTTATATTCCTAAGTGAGATTGGCCTATAATTTTGCTATTTAGCTGTCTTTTTCCATTTTGACATTAAAGTTCATTTGCATCATTAAGTAAATTGGAGGACTCTCCACCCTTCTGTAGTCTCTGAAATGACTGTTGAAGGTTTGGCAATAGATGTTCATAAAACCATCTGTGCCCAATGCTTTTGTGGGAGATTATTTTTATTACTGTCACAATTTATTTAATGAACATGGGCCTGTTCATGTTCTCTATTTCTTCTGGAGATAATCTGGGCCATTAATCTTTTTTTTATAGAAAATTGCCCCATTTATCCACATTTTTGAGTTTTTTTGTTTATACTCCTCTTTCAGCTGTAGCTCTCTACCCCTTTCATTTCAATATTTTTAGGTCCACCTTCTTTCTTTTCCTCTTAGCCAGTCTTGCCAGAGAGATTACTCATGTTGCTAGTCCAGAAAAACAGAGAAACAAAACTTTCTCTTAATGCAGTGTGTTTTTACACACACACACACACACATACATACACACATACATACGTCTTTCCAAATAAAAATGGCAGAACACAGGTTACTTCTGCTTCTAGAAAGACCCTATTCTCACCAACATGACAGAGTAAACCAGAGCCCCCACATAAAGGCAGAACATCCTGCTCCTAGTACTATCCAAGCTCATGATCTGGAAGGAAAGGCACCTGTGTTCAGGTCCTTCCCCTCCTGCATGGGTGCCCGGGAGCAAATGGAAATAAGGATGTCCATCTCAAAGGCTATGGTAGGGATTACCTGGAAAAGTAAAGCTAAAGAATCAGGATGAGTGAGTGAGTGAGTGAGTGAGTGAGTGAGTGAGTGAGTGAGAGCTAAGGAGACCTGGGTTCAAATCCCAGTTTAACTTGCCAGCTGTGGCCCTGAGCACCCTGCTAGTTTGTGAAAATGTGATAAAAGACCCTTACTTGAGTTGTTGTGGGATTTAAATTGCAAGTCCTTTTGGCATAGCACTTAACACAGAGAGAGCAAATATTCGCGAATCACTCTTGTGGCCACCACCACAATCTACCAGCAGTATTTTGGTGACAGCCTTGGCTCAAGGCCATTCAGAGTGCAGTCTTGGAGTCTCCTTGCCTTCACTCCTGTCTGGGCTGCAGCCAGGCATGACTAGGACACCTCAGTCCCGGCAGGTCTCAGCTCTGATCCCAGAAGCTAGCACATGCACCCAATAGCTGCTCCCGGCAAGTCGTAAGCCTCCTCCCATTTCCAATGGGTAGAGAGTTGTGGGTTTGAAAATACAGAATTCCATAACCCAGTGATTCTCTAGACTTTCTACTAAAATTCACAAGAGTGGAATTATACCCAAGGCTGGTACAATTACACCCTGCATCTGCTTGTATAACATGGTGGTTTTTAAATCAAGCTCCCCGAAGTCCTACGGATTCCATAGAGGCAACCTTCCCTTTGCCTCTACGATGTACCAATGTGGACAGAACACTGTGCCCTTCCTTCTCGCTTCAGCCAGAATTTCAGATCACGGGCGTTAATATGAATCTTCACTTAAAGAAAGAGTCCACAGCTGCTTTATAAAACCCAGGGGTGTGAAGGATCAACGTCATTCAGAGCCCTGGCTACCCTTTGGCCTCATGTCTATGAAGTGTTTTTTTATTCTGTTGTTGTTGTTGTTGTTGTTGACAGAGAGAGAGCAAGCTGGAGAGGAGCAGAGGGAGAGAGAATCTTAAGCAGACTCCACGTCCAGTGCAGAGCCCAACACGAGTCTCAGTCTCATGACCGTGAGATCACGACCTGAGCGGAAATCAAGTCAGACGCTCAACCGAATGAGCCGCCCAGGTGCCCCGGTGATATTTAAAATAGGAAACAAATATCATGAACACTCTTGGGTCTCAGTTTCCACATCTATAAAATAAGAATGATGATGACTGACTGATAGCACCACATGAGGCAGAAAGGAAGAAAATAAGCATGAAATTGTTGCACGGGCTGTGGAGTCATGTACACGTGTTGGAAGTTATTTCATACACACAGACACACACACACACACACACACACGTGTACACTGATATCTTCCGTTCTTCTGAGCCTAATATGTTCCTCTACAGGAAACACGCCTTGGTCATCTAGAGAGAGAGCATGACAAAGTGAGGGAGGCTGCAGGAGGTGAGGAACGTGCATCTAATAAGCCCAAGGAAGATCAGACAGAGTCACAGAGGAAGCAGACAGAAGCCCAGAGTTAAAAGGATAATGATGCCAAGGCAGATGCCAAACTGCCCGGGTTGAGCGACTGTCAAGGGTCTAGGGACCCCAGTGCAAGTGGCAAAGAGGGCCCGTGGGCAGCTGCTGTGTGAGCCATGGCAGGGCCAGCACCGCGCAGCTGGGGTAGCAGCTGTCAGGTGAGTCAGAGGGCGGGAGAGGGCTGGTCGCCATCTGCTCGGTGAGCCGGGCATGGTCAGACTTCCAGGACAACAAGGGCCAATCGGTTTCATCTTACAGGCAAATCCAATGGATGGACAGCGGCTGCCAGGTCCCGAGCTCAGTGACCACACAGTGACGTTTCAGGCAGAGGGTCCATGTCACATATCGAACCCTCAGGCTCCTCCTCCTTTGTCCCATTGTCATCTCCAAAGATGATGTGTCCTGACGCACCCAACATCATGTGCCAAACGCCTTAGCAAATGCTTCATTCGTGTTGGGTTATTTTATCTACCGCAAGTGCCAGGGTGCTGATTGTGGTCATGGCTTATTTTTTTTTAAGCTCCTGTCCTCTAGAAATACATATGTAATGTTAATGGACAAAACGCGATGTTTCTGACTCTGCGATGTGTTTCATAATATTCCGGGCACAGTCGTGAAGCCTCACTGGAATAAGAGTGGCCACAGGTTCCTGACTGTTGAAGCGAGGTCATTGGTACTTGGAAGTTCATCACATTAAGCTCACCACTTTCGTAAACATTTCCTGTTGGTTTGAAATTTTCCATGAAAAATGTTTTCTTAAAAAAAAAACCTCTGTTAGATATTTATGATATTAGCTCCATTTACCTACCTGCAAACTGGGGCTCAGAGGTTCATTATGTTCCTGAGGTCAAAGAGCTAATGAGTGGGCTATGGGAGCGGCCAAGTTGTGCTCTCCAAAAGCCTGTCTGGTGAATTACTCACTGCCCAGCTACCGTCCAGGGAGAGACCCCAGCAGTTAGCTCCTTCAACGTCTGTCCCAGCAGCACATGGCCACCTCACTCAAGGCCATGTCCTTCCCGGGGACATCAACACCCCATGATGGAGTGAAACAAGGTTATCAAGTCCCAGCCATTTCAATTTAACCCAGGACAATTCTGATGGCCAGTGCTCATTCCAGAGCTTTCTCCTGGGTTGGCCCAGCCTATGTTGGACCTCCACCCCAGGCTGACTTTCCTCCTGCCCAGCCTTGCTGGCCCTCCTGCCTTTCACGGGGATTGACTGCAAACATCTTGCATCCTGATCTGCATCTCATCATCTCCTTCGAGGGAGCCCAGTCTGAGACACAGGGGGGCTGAGGTCTGAACCCCAGTCTGTCTGAATGTGCAGCATGAGTGAATCTGCCAGAAACAGAGTCCCCTGGGAACCCCTCAGTTCTCAGTGTTCAGCACCCAATCTGCTTCCCCCACCCGGTGCTGAGGAGGCCTGCGTGGATCGGAGCTCGTCCCAACACCGAAAAGCAGAATGTGACAGTCGCCCTGGGTCTGGGACGTTCTGAGCAGCGGGAGGCGCTGCTGCCTAGTTCAGAGGAGACCTTCCTGGCAACGGTCCTGTGCAGGCCCGGCTGCACGCAGCTGCAAGAGCACTTTGAAGGCAGCGGCTCACGCCCTGTCCCGGGAAGCCCACCGACGCCTCCCGGCAGCCTGACCTCAGAGGCCAGGCCCCTCCCCAGCACCTCTAACAGGGCAGCGACTCAGGGAGGCTCCGGGACCAGCAGGTGGCTCGGAAAACGCCCCATGTAATTAGAAATCTCATTTCCATTCCTGGTCCCTGGTTTGCATGGCAAAGAGAGCAGTTTTTCTGGAATGAATTATCCCCTCCCTGCAGATGTCTTCAAAGGCTTATAATCCAAAACGGGCTCTCCAAGACCCAGCCTCCCCAGGGCCGCCCGTGCACACAGGAAGTCACTCCTTTGTGGATACAGATGGGCTTTTGAAAATGTACGAACAGTGCTGAGGAGGCAGAAAAGGCTGGCCGTGAGGGCGCGAGTCAGTGGCCCTAGTGCCTGGATCTTAGGAGAGCTCAGAGCACGTGACCCTCACCTTCACTCAGGGCGAGCTCATACCGTTTGCCAGGGCCTGTCCTCACCGTGGCACCAAATGCCCTGTGTCCCAGAAGCCCCTCCGTGCCCCGCACACTCGCCACTCGCTCACCCTGCCTTCACTGCCAAGGTCAAAAAGGAGAGGAGCTAAGGTCAGTCAGTTCCAGTCAGCGGAGGCCCTTCTCTCCCAGTCAGATTGAAATGTATATATAATGTATTATTCTACGTGATTTATGTATTTTATATTTTTATAAATTTATATATTAGATACCTTTTATTTTTTTTTAATTTTTTTAAATTTATTTCTAGGAGAGGGAGAGAGAGAGAGACAACGTGAGCAGGGGAGGGTCAGAGAGAGAGGGAGTCACAGACTCTGAAATAGGCT
>NW_027532409.1:3723015-3733904 GCF_008692635.1 Crocuta crocuta
ATTATATTAATAAGTTATATATAAATATATAGGTTTATATATACAAATTATATATAAATGTATTTGATATATTAATACATAGTAGTATATATAAAATTAATAATATATATTACAGAATTGTATAATACACACGTAATATACATTATGTTATATTATGTTATGGTATAAATAATACTAATTATAATACTATATATGTTTCATAATACTATATTTTTTATTATTTTTTTAATGTTTATTTATTTTGGGGAGACAGAGAGAGAGTGTGTGTGTGAGCGGGGAAGGGGCAAAGAGAGAGGGAGACACAGAATCTGAAACGGGCTCCAGGCTCTGAGCTGTCAGCACAGAGCCCGACGCAGGGCTCAAACCCACAATGTGAGATCATGACCTGAGCTGAAGTCTGATGTTTAACTGACTGAGCCACCCAGGCATCCCTATATTTTTTAATCTATATACACATACCGTGTACATCAGCCGTGTAGTCAATCATGGACCCATCCATTTATTTTTAGCAAACATGTATTAAGTGCCTACCGTCTGTCATGGCCAATAATAACACGAATTGAGAAGCTCCGGGTCTGATGGAGGGATTCTTTACCTGCAAGGCTCCGAAGGTGGCTTCCTGGCAGGCAGTAAGGGAAGTCCATTAACTCTCTAAAACCAATGCACAATTCTCTGCATTAAGGGGTCATTAATCTAAAGAAGTTTAACATTTTCTGGACGAAGAAATAAACATCTAAATGGTTAATTACCGCACAGGGCTGTTTCTCAAGGTGTGTACCATCGGCCAGAAGTATGGAGACCCTCTGGCCCCCCAGCTCTCAGAGCAGTGCACAAACCAGCAGCTTCAGAGCCGGCTGGAAATGCAGGTGCACTGGCCCGACCCCGGGTTTCCTGAATCAGGGTCTCCTTTTTCACATGACCCCCAGGCGACTCCTGTGCCCCCAGCAAACCAGGGGAAGTGACACAATGCCGTCCCAGGGCTCAGCGAGACAGAGAAGTTTCTGCTCCACGCTCGTCACGGCTCTGAGGGCACAGAGAGATGGGTGCAGCTGCCCCACTTCCCAGCGGACCTAGCCCCTGACCGCCTGCTGTGTGTCCACACCAGTGACCACGGCCCAGAGCCACCCAGCCAGGGCCAGTTCAGGCTGCAAAGTTGTCAGAAAAAAGCCCCAAATGAGTACCTGAAACAGAAATTGCTATAAACCACCCACCCAAAACTGAACGGCTTGATCCAACGACCATGCATTTGCGGGACCTCTCCCTCCCCACACGGTCTCTCCCCTCTTCCCCCGTGTCTCCGAAGAGGAGATAGACTTTTTTTTTAATTACTTATTTTTAAGAGAGAGAGAGAAAACACACACTGGTAAGCCAGGCAGGGACAGAGGGAGAGGGGACAGAGGATCTGATGCAGGCTCTGTGCTGACAGCAGAGAGCCTGAGGAGGGGCTCAAACCCACAAACCTCGAGATCACGACCTGAGCCAAAGTCAGACCCTCAGCCACCTGAGCCCCCCAGGCATCCCCGGAGAAATGTTTGATGTTCTCCCCAGATAGTTGTCATGTATACTAACGTTTCAGAATTGCTACAATGCGTGGTGAAAAGTGTCACAATAAAGACTAAGGGGCCATGGGGAATGCTTCTCAGAATTTCTACACACTGTACCAAATTAGGGGCTCCTGCCCTCCGTTGGCCAATAGTGTTTCATGGGGGTGTTAGCTCCTTTGCTGTTCCAGAAATCCCCGTGTTTCCAAACTGGGTGGGTCTACACAGGCCTCCCAGGCACCAGTGGGAGGGCAGGGCCATGGCGGATGGCAAGGGGCTCGGCTGAGACCAGGGCTGCCGTGGGACCCTGGGTCCAGCAGGTTAACAGAGCTAAGGGCATGAGGGCTGAGGAGGGATAAGAAGACATGACGTGAGCACAGGCAGATCCGACATACCCCTACGGACAGTTCATAGCGGGCTCTTGAGTGGTTCTCTTTCTGACTAGACAATCCACTCTGGGAAGGGAGATCTTATGTCTTTTTTTAAAACACCTTTTTAATGTTTTATTTATTTTTGAGACAGAGAGAGACAGGAGCATGAGTGGGGGAGGGGCAGAGAGCAAGAAGGACACACAGAATTCAAAGCAGGCTCTGAGCTGTCAACACAGAGCCCGACGCGGGGTTAGAACTCGTGAACTGCAAGGTCATAACCTGAGCCACCCAGGTGCCCCCTGAAGTCTTATTTCCTAACATACTTNATGGGGGACTGTGGAGACTCTCAGAAGGTCCCGATCACCACCGAAAACTTCCACCGGCTGCTGCAAGTCTACAAGGCTGAAGGGGAAGAAAAGGCCCCAGAGTAGAAGCTGAGACACTGACCCACTGACCAGCAGACAAGAGAAAGGACGTGGCACCGCTGGGGATCTTCTCCCTGGAATTGCCCTTGGCGGACAGTATCCGTCTCACCTGCAGGTGCCTGGGAATTTGCTCCCTCCTTCTCCCACGAGGGGAGGTCCTCACCCATTAGTGAACAATCCCGGGACACAAGAGCCCAGCCGCCATGCCCCAGGGCAGACAGAGTCTGCAGAGAACTCATGTTGCAGGCCCCTTCCCAGCCAAACACACATCTCAGCCTGGCGTCCGCCTCTGCTCATCCTGCTTCTTCCTGAGCTTCTCCCACAGAACATTCCCTCGGCCAATCACTCGCGTGAGAATGTCCACGTCAGGCTCTGCTTCTGGGGAACCTGACTCAAGATAGTAGGCTTAAGAGCTGCTCTGCCACCGCCAAAGCAGCACCTCTTCTTAGGGAGGTCAAGAGCCAAATTTCTGGGCACCTTAAATCTCTGGCAAGTTCCATTCAGTTCAGTGGGGCTTCGTGGAAACCCACAATGTGCCAAGCCCCATAGTACGGGATGTAGCACCTGTAGTCTTAAACCCCAACCGCACCCCAAGGTACATGTGTATCAATTTTCTACTGTCGCACAATCAGTTACCCCACACTGAGCAGCTTAAAGCTACGCAAACGTATTAACTCACAGTGTCTGGGGGTCAAGGGCTCAGGCACAGGTGAGCTGGGCATCAGTCTCACATGGAATTCTGGGTCTTCTTCCAGGCTCATTCAGGCTGTTGGTAGAGTCCAGGCTCCTACTATTGTTGTAGGATTGAGGTCATGTTTTCTTGCTGACTTTCAGCTATCGGTCCCTTTCAGTTCCTAGAAGTCTCTCTCGGTTCCTAGCCATATGCTTCCCTCCAGATGCTGTTCACAACGTGGTTTTTGCTTTCTCCCAGGCCAGCAGGAAAGAATCTGCCCCGCCGGTCTTTTCAAGGCTTCACCTGATTGGGCCAGGCCCGCCCAGGATAATCTCCTTTTGTATTAACTCAAAATCAACTAATTAGGAACCATAATTTCATCTGAAAAATTTATTTTGGCATACAATGTATCCTAATCATGGAATTGACAACCCATAATGTTTTGGAGCCCTGCCAACACTCACAGGAAGGGGATGGTCTAGAGCATATACACCAGGAAGCAGGAATCCTGGAGGCTATCTTAGAATTCTGCTTATTGCCCCTTTGCTGATAAGGAACTTAAGGCTCAGAGCACTTAAGTTATATGCCTCTGATCACACAGCATTTAAGTAAGGAAGCAACCTGATTCTGCTCTCTCAGCTGCCCTGTGCTGCCAATGGATCAAACCTAAGGCCGATCCCAAATCCAGATCTCTCTAGCTTCCAAAGATATGCAACTTCTCCATCTAAAAAGGCAGGACTCACAGCAGAAGGAGTAAATAAAAGTCTGGGTCAAGGGCTCACCAACCGAAACGCCTGTAGGGACAAGCCAGGAAATCTAAATGGAGGAAGCATCTATGTGTGAGGCAGCAGGGAACGGTGGCTACTGTCGCCTGCCTGGCCTAAAGGCGCTTACGTTCAACTAAACACTCACGCGCACCTGCTCTGTCCTTGTAACAATGCCAGCACGCCCACCGGCATAACCCATCCCCACAGTAATTTGCAAACTCAGGTCCAGATCCATTTTCTCTTCTCAACTTTGCTGAAAGGGCTTCGAGATAGAGAAAAGGCAGAAATAAGACTCTAATCCATTTGGGGCAACCCCAGAAGAAGCTTAAAGAATCAGAGCCTCCAACTTCTAGATGCAAAATGAGCATAAATGTGTGTGTGTGTGTGTGTGTGTGTGTGTGTGTGTGTGTAGTGGGGATTGGCAAACATTTCTGCAAAGGGCCAGATAGTAAATATTTTAGATTCTGGGAGCCATATATCCTCAATCAACACTGCCGACATAACACAAAAGCAGTCATAGACAACATGCAAATGGGTGTCAAGGGTTGTGTTCCAATAAAACTTTATTTACAAAAACAGGCGGTGGGCCCAATTTGGCCCACGAGCCCTAGTTTCTTGACCCCGGGTGTAGTGCGTAGGCTTTCGGGTCAGAAGAACTGACTTTAATTGCTGGCTTTCCCTTAACTACCTGTGTGACTCAGAGCAACTTACTTAAATTCTGAATATCCAGTGCCTTGTTCATAACATAGAAATGCCATTGTCAGATAGCGCGAAGCACCACACGGTCCTCCACATTTGCAAGCCTCGCTTGCAGCTGAGCTGGGCCATGAAACTGCATCCTGGTCAATGGGATGTGGAGAGGAGTGATGTCAGCCACTTCCAAGCCTGGCTTTTAAGCACATTCTGCAAAAGTCTTTAGTAACGCCTTCCTCCCCTCTGGGGGCCCCGGGGGACATGTGTCCCAGACGGTGTGGGTGCAACATGGAGGGTCCCCAACCCCCACGGCACCGAGCAAGAATGAGAAAGAAAACCGTACTGTGTTACACCACTGGGATGCGGCAGCTTGTAGGCTGGGACAGCCAGAGCAGTGACCTTAACCTTGACACCAGCATCTGGGGGTCTCTGTGAGGAGGAAAGGGGACCAAGCCCAGGACTTGAGAAATCAGAGGCACTCAACACACATTAGCCGTCGTGACTACTTGGTTATCAAATGCATCACAAGTGCCTCATGAGGGATTTTTTTAAAGGAAAATTGGGAAACGTCCCTGGAAATAGTCACCTAACGTTTCCAAAAGATATCAAACCCATTGAGGTTTTCTTGATGTTGAAAATAACACTTTGATAAGCAAAATGCTGATTCTATATGTTATACCTCAAAAAAGGCATCACTTATTAACTCTCTTTACGAGAAGGAAGGAAGGAGGAAAAATACCCTCTAATTTTTGCATCCCCATTCATCGTTTTCTCCACTCAGCACATGTTTCCTGAGCGGGTCCACCCTGCGCACGCCTCGGGCTGACTGCTGACTCAGCTGCGGTCCCGCCGCCCAGTGGTCAGAGCAGGTGGCCGCTGGGGCTCTGCTGAGTGTCACCAGTCCACAGAGCAGGGAGCTGCACGCTATGAGTGGGGGCCACAGTCTTCTCTGTGAGCCCACAGACCCCCTCCCTAAGTGTCCCAGAAACGGGGGGAGGTCAAAGCCCAACTGGAGGTCAGGGCAGCCTCCACCGCCGAAATGATCCACTCACTGGCGGCTTGATGTTTCAAGCTCAAACTGACAGAGGGAAGGGAAACCTCCACTCCCTAAGTCCAAGGAGAGGTTTCTGAGCTGAACGTACGTTCTGAGAAGGGAATTTTGAAGGAGAAAAATTGGGACATGATGAAGCAAATAGCCCTATAGATGCTTTAGAAAGCACATCAAGAAAGAAGAAGGAATCTTTGATCCTGAAGGTAAGAAAGGCATTGCCAAAAACACACAAAGAGACAGCCAATCGGCCAGCTCATGGCTCATGACAGCAAGCTGCGAAACAAGGTCTACTCAGACCGGGGCCACGTCCAAGGCCAGGCCCAGCCCACCTCCTCCATGTCGCTAGTATTTAATGAATGCTCAGCAGGGCCACACACACGGCCAAGCACTTGACTAAAATTCCCTGTTTAAGCTCAGACTCGCCACAGCTCTGAGAACTGGGAGTGTTCCTATCAACTGTCACCCATGGATTACGGATAAAAACACGGAGATGGGGAGACTGTGCTGCAGCTCTGAAGCAGCAGAACTAGGATTTGAACGCACAGTCTTCGTCAGTTCCAGCCGCTACACCAAGAGGGCACAGAGCGGGTGGCAGCACAGAATAGAAGTATGTTCCTCACAGTTCTGGAGACAGGGAAGTGTGATGTGAGGGTCAGTTTCTGCGAGGACCCGCTTCCTGGGCCATCGAGCTGCCTTCTCGAGCGGCTCCATGCCAGACCACAGAGGGGGAGGGGGTGAGCCTCCCATCACAGGGGCTCCTCCCTGGTGACCCGATCACAGCCCAGTGCCCCACTTCCTAACACCATCCTGCTGGGACTTAGAGTCTCAACATATGAATTGGGGTTCAAACGCGCAGCCTTGTAACCAGTCTTCTTCTTCCGGAAGTGGACCACTTAACTTCCAGGCAATGGAGTCTCATAAACAAAGACCTCCAGATACCAGACCCCGTTCTAAATATTTAATGCCTCTCGCGTGATTTTCACAGCCCTGCGAGGTTGGTGCTGTGATGATTCCTGTTCTACAGATGAAGAAACCCAAGCGAGGAAAGGTTGAGTGACTTGGTCAAGGTCCTGGGGCTGAGATGTGGATGTTCTCAGTCCAGGCCTCACACTTAGCAAGATGGGGTCTCCCATCTTCTAGGGATGTAGTCAACTGGGGGGCCAGGGCTCCCTGGGGTTGGCTGCCATGCATGGAGAGACCCTTTCACCCTCACATCTGCCATTTCCTCTGGTCCCACGAACCTGGGCCTGTGATCGGGCACAACTTCCCTAGAAAACCAGGCACCCGGAGACTCAGGGAGCACAATTCTGGTTGACTATGACCTTCCACATGTGCCAGTTGACTTTAGCGACATGTGAAGGATAGGTTGTAGGTCAGGAGGCAGGTGGTCCTACCGTGAAGAACACCATTCCCTCCAAGCTCATCAAGACAGATACGCATAAATTCCAGGTAGGCCACGGCGGACGTTGTCCTTTCCATTTCCATTTCCAATTAAACAAGCCCTAGCTCTGCCTGCTTCTCATTGGGAGGCTGAGCCCTAATGTGGTAACTTGCAGCCCAGGACATGGTTGTAGGGACCTCCTCAGGCTGGCGTGAGCCCTGGTGCCCTGCTCTCCCATCCCAGGCGGAACAGAGCAGCCCAGGCCGATCACTCAGGCAGGACAATGCCTCCAGGGAGGGGCCACACATGCAGGTGATCATGGCATCACCACCCACGAAGATGGGGACAGGAGGTGCTGAGAGCACCCATCACCCTAGGAAACAGGCCAGCGTGAGGGGAGAATTCCTGGCCACCGCTGCACCCCTCAGGGTGACTTTTCCCAGACTGCACAGCACTGTAGGCCACATGCCCCCCGGTGGCCTGGTTGGTGGGTGGAGCACATTCCTACGGCGGAGTGGCGGATTTCCTTGGACTCAGGATGGCCCTTGGGTAGCAATCCTTAAGCACCATCCTTGGGGTCTTTAGACAATTCACCCCACGTGCCTCAATGTCACTCGATCACAGGAAAGTAGAGATGTGGACCTGTAACAAGCTTCCTGGATCGTATGTGCAATAACAGCAAATGTTTTGGCTTTGCTATGGTTACTGCCATGGTCTTGACTCCAGAATAGGACTTCTGAAGTCCTTCATTTATCTTCCTGGCTAAGGAATTTACCAATTCCCATGGAATTCCTGACTCTTATCAAGGTAAGAAATATAAAACGTCATTGGTAAGAAAAAGGAAAAAGAAGCAGTTGCATAACTATCAGAGTGAACATGACGAAAAACACTGTGCCGTGTCTTGTGTCTCGCTCTGAAGCTGGACCCGATGGGCTCATTTCCTTCCTACCAGTAGAGGCCAAAAACCCCAAATCCACATCGTGGCCCTTCTCCAAGCTCCTTACCATTGAAATAAAATTAATGGGACTTACTGTCTGGAGCTGAGTGAAAATGAGGAAAGAGATGGAGGGATGACCAAAGAGGAAAGACAAAAGGAAGAAGAAACAAAGAAAATGTGACTCATTCCCGTCCTGGGCAGAAGTGATGTGCTGGCATCAGAGACTCAGCTGAAAAAGCCAAAGGCTGCTTTGCATCATTCTCTGACCTCCATGTAATGTCAGGGGCTTAACAATAGAAATTTTTTTCTGCTCTGGACTCTACCTTCCCAACATCCCACCCAACATTAATGTAGTCATTAAAGACTATGTGAATAATGAAGCCAGATCCACTACAGAAGCCATAACCCTCCCCCCCCCAAAAGCATTGTATAACCCTCTTGGGTTTTAAAACCTATTCTAATCTGATTGTTTGGTCCAAAGGGCAACAACATCTTCCTGGTATCATTTCTATCCTTACTGAGCATAAGGGTCCCTGAGAGTATAAAAGAGAAAGTCTTAGAAGGTCAGAAAATTCTCCTGACGAGGGTGAAATCTGAACAGAATCTTAAAGAGTTAACAGGTGTGTTAATAAAAAAAAAAAAATCTGGTAATAGCATGTGCAAAGGCCCAGTGGCAAGAACCTCCCAGCATGTTCAGGAGCTCCAATAATTCGATCTGGTTAGAGACTAGGGAACAAAGGGTATAGTGGATAAACAGGAGGCTGTTTGGACCTGCAGGAACCAAGTCTAAAAGTTTTTCTATAACCCCCTTAGCTAAGAGGTAGACACTCTCCAGATGCACCAGAGCCATTAGAGACTCTTAAGCCAGAGAGTAATCAGAGATTAAGTGTGTATTTTTAGAAAGATGTATCTGCCTGCTCTGGGCGAACGGCTTGCAGGGGAGCAACAACGAGAAGAACAGGGATAAAAGGGGCTGCCGCCATCTGGTCAGCAAAGGGGAACATCAGCCAAGCCCTAGACAACAGCGTCCAGAAGAGACAGAAGGCAGGGGTTTTCAGAAAACCTGCAGGTCTAGCCACTGGCTGGATGCCTCCCAATATCCAGACACGACTTTGGCACCGGATGGAGAGGTTTGCCATTCTTCCTCTGGGGAGCCACNGAGGTTTTCTCCAATAGATGTGGAAAATTTGGGCAACATATGGAAATTGATGCCATGAACATGCTTCAGATGAGCTAAGGAAGCCCCAGTCCTGCGGGTTCAGGCTCGGCCACCAACCTCCAAAGAGAAGGGGACTCTGGATGGCGAGTGAATCCGCCAAGGAACTGAAACAGTTTCAGCCGGAAGATGCAAGACGGAAGGTGGACCTGGTGGATGCTTCTGAAAGCAAAAGAACTGCCCTGTGGGAAAACAGGGAAGAGGGTCCATGGAGTTACAGAAAGGTGAAGGTCAGCCTCTAAGACTTCCAACAATAGCCTGCATGGCTTGGGAGGCAGGGCCATCTAGAGGGGACAGAAGTTAATAATCCAAGAAATGGGCAAGGTGTCAGGAACAACCATCTCTAACTCACTTCTCAAGCTGCAATTTTAAGACCCTCTGCTCTCCAAACAGAGTTTTCAGCTCATATTCAAGAGATATGTTGGATATACTCAAGATGAATCCCCTCTCTATTTTCCCAAAAAGTGTCTTCCCTGGGCCACCCCCCCCAACAAAGTGCTATAAAGGGAGCACACAAAATTCCATGGTGGAACACTTTGGGTTTATTGAGATAAGTGTGCTTCTGTAATGCAGGACTTACCAGAGCCTTTAATATGGCAATATGCACTGCAAATCTCCAAAATAAGGTAGGGATAGAACATGCCATTTCCCCCAAGCTTATTTCATCATGGGACCCTTTGTACCACCCCCACCTGACTCCCACCCCCCGCCATGTAGTACTGAGTAGAGCTACAGTGCCACTGACTAAAATTTGGAAGGTGCTTTGAGAGAAGGGAGAAAAACATCATGATCTGATGCTTGGGCCCTGGAAAAAACCTTCTGGGTTCTGATCCTGGCCATACATGCACGCTATTATGCATATCAGTGTTACTTTCCTGAGCCTCAGGTTTTTTTTATATAGAAGGGAATAATAGTAATACCTCCCTCAGAGGGTCATTGTATGAAATAAGATAATGAGAATGAAGTGCCGGGCACACTGACCAACATGTGGGGCTCAGTAAATGTTAGCCATTTTCGTTCCTATTGTTAATTCCCCCTCGGTTCCGTCCTGACAGAGAAATGGCCCGTTTCCATTGTGCCTCATTCCCCTTTTACCCATTCTCTCAACAGACAGCAGAAGATCTGGTGGCCCAAGGCGCCTTGGACAAGCAGAGCAGTCAGAGTCCAAACAAAAAACAGAAATCACTGAACATTTAAAAGAGAGGCACTTTCCTGCCAGGAATTTGTCACACAGATAATGGAGGAGCTGAGAAGCCCAGCCGAGGCCAGTGAGTCACCCCAGGGAGGTGGAGATGAGCAGGAGACGGCCACCATGCCTGGGCCTGGGGTCCCAGGGAGGCCTGGGCTCGAGGGAGGAGTGAGGCCATCTGTGGACTCTTAAGATCATGGGGACCTAGATCCATAAAGAGGCCCAGCTGCTCCTGGGGACACCATCTGAGTCCGAGAGGGTCTCCCCCTTCTCCTCCTCCACCTCCTCTTTTCTATTACCCTCCAGTCCCCACAGTGCCCCCCACTGGCCAAAACCAGCCGATGCAGCTGACCCAGGAGCCCGCAAGGTCAGCCTCCTGCCAACAGCCAGGCTGGGGGAGAGAGACAATGAACATGAAGGTGAACAGGTCACGGGCTAATAAGGATACAAATTTGCCCTCTGAGGGTGGACACCCGATTCCCCCGGCAAGAGCAAAACCCCGACTCAGTTGACCCCCCTGATCCATGGCAGTGAAAGAAGACAGCCAGCATGTGGCCCCTCACCGCCTTCCCAAGGAGGGGTTCACCCCACCCTCCTCCAGGAGTCCGGGGGGGGCGGGGGGCAGGGGTGGCGGGGGGCGGCCCC
>NW_027532409.1:3733914-3791193 GCF_008692635.1 Crocuta crocuta
TCCCCCCCCCCCCCCCCCGTGGGCCGGGGGGGGGGGGGTGGCAGGTGTGGCGGTGGTCAGCCCCTTCCAGAGAGCCGAGCGCTCGGGGCACCTCAGGTCCCGTGCCCCCGGCCCTGCCTGCCCACAGATGCTCCTCGGCGCCAAGGCCGTACCCATCTCAGAGCTCCTCTGGCATTTGCTGCCCCGGAGTTATTTTTATATCTCATTTCCTCGCATTATGGCGATTTACATACTTCAGCAGCGCGCACGAGGGTCCGAAACACAAACCAGAAACAATAACGCATCACGGGGAGCCTCGCAGAAACCCCAACCCAGAGGAGGTTTCGGAAGTCAGTTGCTAAAACAAGTGGTTCCCTCATCCCGAGCGGGAGAATTCTCAGCACCACTTGACAATGAGTGGACCTGATGAGGCCCGCACGGCGCCGTAATTCCTGCCGGATTGCACATTGAGAGCTGCATTCAGCGCTCGGAGCCCATCAGAGCAGGCATTGTTGCGATGAATACCGAAGGGATTGCAGGCTGAATTGCTGCTTCATTGCCAAGTGCTTCCGATTCCCTGCTCCTGCCATCTGTGTCCTCCGGAAGGCACACAGAAGCAAAGGTCCGAGTGGGGGGCTGGAGGGAAGGAGGGCCCTGCAGGCAGGAGGAGCCCCGAGAAGGGGGTGGGAACGACGTGGGGTCTGGACTCCAAGAAAACTCCATGATCCCCGCATAGTTCCAGACTTACAAAAAACATAAACACACAACCAGATGCAGGGCCCCCCCCAGGGGCTCGAAAACTCATACCCTCACTCTCGGAAACAGAGCCCAATTCTGCACTCGCACGAGGACACACACTCAGACATTCATGCATATTCATTCATTCATTCAACAAATACTGAGCGCCCATCCTGGACCAGTGACTAGGCGAAGCACGGGCACCTACCTTCTTGTAGTTTCCCTTCACACACACACACACACACGTGCACATGCAGACACACATCGACACACACAGACACACGCACAAGCACACAGACAAGTCACACAGAAACATGCCGGATGGCCCCTGAATCCTGTGCCTTCTCTCTGGTTCCACTCACTCACATGCACACCCTCGATGCAGTTTCACAACTAAAAGGCAACCCCAGCCAGAAGGAAGATGATAAGCAAATCAACTGTGTAGCTCTGCTTTAATTGTGAAAACAGAATTCTAGTTTAACTCAGAGGTTCTCAGCCCAAGGCTGTTGCTCTTACCAAGAGCTTGGCTCATCTTGGGTCCATCTATTTGACGGTTCTATATTTAACACTTCCGATTATTAATATCCCTGATCTCAGGGTCTAAAATACAGCAGTTGAGGGAGGGCCCCTAGGTGGCTCAGTCGGTCAAGCATCTGACTTTGGCTCAGGTCGTGATCTCACAGTTTGTGGGTTCAAGCCCCAGGTTGTGCTCTGTGCTGACAGCTCAGAGCCTGGAGCCTGTTTCAGATTCTGCGTCTCCCTGTCTCTGCCCCTCACCTGCTCACACTCTGTCTTTTTCTCTCTCTCTCAAAAATAAATAAACATTTAAAAAGTTAAAATACAGCAGTGGGGGTGTCTGGGTGGCTCAGTCAGTTAAGCACCAACTCTTGGTTTCAGCTCAAGTCATGATCTTACAGTTTATGAGATCGAGCCCCACATCAAGCTCTACGCTGACAGTGTGGAGCCTGCTTGGGATTCTCTCTCTCCCTCACTTTCTCTGCCCCTCCCCCATTCTCTCTCATGTTCTCTTGCACTCTCTAAAATAAATTAACTTATAAAAAAAGAAAAACTTGAAAATAAGGCAGTGATGCACCACCTTGGAATGGTGATGTTGAAAAAAATGCAAGTATCTTCCGAGATAGGTAACGCAGCATAACAGAAAGACACGATCTCCCTTCGCTTCTCCAGGCCGAACTCACCTAGGCTTTCTCAAGTTCTATCTAACAATAGCAGAAGAAGCAACAATAGTGATAGCTAACATTTACTGAACACTTACTGTATGCGAGGCGGTGTGCTAAATGTTTTACATGGACCATGTCATTTCATTCTGTCAACAATGCTATGAGGAGAGTGCTGGTGCTGTGCCCATTTTACAGGTGATAAAACTGAAGTTCAGCAAGCTCAGTGACTTGTCCAATGACACCCAGCTAACTGGAGGCAGAGCCCATATTTAAATCCAGTCGAGCTAAGCTTTAATCAGGGAAATA
This sequence comes from Crocuta crocuta, assembly GCF_008692635.1. Classification (NCBI taxonomy): domain Eukaryota; kingdom Metazoa; phylum Chordata; class Mammalia; order Carnivora; family Hyaenidae; genus Crocuta; species Crocuta crocuta. Next base: position 3,736,119 of record NW_027532409.1, read on the forward strand.
CGGGGTTTGACAGAACAGGTTAAGAGTACACACAGGGCCGAATGGTATGCCCATACTTTTCTACACCTTCTCAGAATTTCATCATCATGGTAATTCGGTCCTCTTCTTCTTTCTGTGTCCTTATAGACTGTGAGGTTGCTTCGGTTGAATTAATTCAGAATTAGTAAATTGAAAACCGTAAAGAAAGTAAACGAATAAATCAACCCAGGAAAGCAGACTGGAGAGCTTGTGTGCTCTCTGTATCGGTTAATTACTGTTGCTGCTGCAAAACAAGTCAGCCAATATGATCATCTCGTGTGCTTGTCCGGGCTGATCAGGGCTAGCTAGGCTGGGCCTGCTGAAGGCCTCACACAGGCCGGGACTAGGGCAAGATGAGCAGTCACTGATCCTCAGGCACCAATTTTAAGGGGGTGCCAAAAAAGTCAGTAATCAAGGTAAGTAATATTTTAACCAGCACTTTTTAAAAAATAAATTTATGATTTTTATTTTAAGAGAGAGAGAGAGAGAGAGAGAGCATGAGGGGGAAGAGGCAGAGAGAGTGGGAAACACAGAATCTGAAGCAGGCTCCAGGCTCTGAGCACAGAGCCCAACGTGCGACTCGAACTCACAAACCGCGGGATCACGACCTGAGCCTAAGTTGGATGCTTAACTGATGGAGCCACCCAGGTGGCCCAAACCAGTACTTTTATAAAAATCAAGGGTGCCTGGGTGGCTCAGTCAGTTGAGTATCTGACTCTTGATTTCAGCTCAGGTCAGTGATCTCACAGTTTGTGAGTTCACGCCCCATGTAGGGCTCTGTGCTGACAGCATGAAGCCTACTTGGGATTCTGTCTCTCCTCTCTCTCTCTCCCTCAAAATTATAAATAAACTTTAAAAAATTAATAAAATAACTAAATAAATAAAAATTAAAATTAATACCAAAAACCTCATGATGAAGAAAATATCAAATGTTCAATAAAAACAGGGTCAGTATGACTGGGGTTTTTTTGTTTTTTGTTTTTTTGGGTTTTTTGGCTTTGGGTTCCAACATGGCTCTGCCCAGCATGGCTTTTTTTTTTTTTTAATTTTTTTTAAATGTTTCGTTTATTTTTGAGAGAGAGAGAGAGACAGCTTGAGCAGGGGAGAGTCGGAGAGAGAAGAAGACACAGAATCCAAAATAGGCTCCAAGCTCTGAGCTAGCTGTTGGCACAGAGCCCGATGCGGGCCTCGAACCCACGAACTGTGAGATCATGACCTGAGCCGAAGTCAGACGCTTAACCGACTGAGCCACCCAGGCGCCCCAACCCAGCGTGGCTTCTGAATCTCCAGAGGACTCTGGCTAGTCCGACCCCCTCTGAGAGAGCTGTTAACATCTACAGGCTCACTCACTTGCATCCGGTGACTCAAATAGCTGGGGTAGGGCGACTGGGGCTCCTTGGGCACCCCTCCCGGCCTCTCTGTGCTTTTTGCCCTTGGCATCTCCAGACGACAGCTTCTGGATGGTGGACTTCCGATGTGGAGGTTCAAGGCTACAAGGGTACATGGGTCCCGCGAGAGTCACAAAGGAGCCGTGTGTCCCTTCTGGCCTTCGGAAGTCATGTAGCATCCCTTCCATGGGTGCCATCGGCCAGACCAGCCCGTGCCAAAGGGGAAGGACAAAGACTCCGCCTCCCGAAGGGATGCCTGTCCCACAGCCCTGCTAGTCTCTGTCTGGGGGCCACAGCCCCCAGGGAGCAGCTGCCCTCGAGGTGTTCAGAACATGGTGGGCCATGTAGGCCATGTGTCCTGGAGGTGTCTGAGTCTGTCAGGGGGAGCTGGCCACACAGGTGACTATCTAGCCTGGAGAGTAACATCCAAACTTCAGGGTGTGGCATTAAAGACCTTTCAGAGACGTCTACACCTACCAGGATGTCTACACTCCCCTGCTCCCTTCTTCACCGGGAGCCAGTGCCGACGACAACCTTTTTCCAGCCAATGTCATTACTCGTCAGTTACTGTATGTGAGCCAACAAGAGACAGCTCTGTAACTGTTCTTGAGCATCTTACTGTTTCATCTGTGAAATGGGCACAGCACTGCCCATGCTGTTGTTCTCTATTGTAATGAGGAAGTGGGCAACGCTGAATGAGGAATACAAAGGAGAGAGAGGGCATGTAGCAGGTGGCTCGTACTTGTTAGAGGTGGTTTTCCTCAGTCACCTTGATCCCGTTGACCCCACCCCTGCCCTGGCCAGTTTGGCTGTGTAACACAGAGGCCTCAGAAGGCGGCCCCCACATATCATTCAGGGAGAGAAATGACACTCTGGGAGCGCCTGCGTGGCTCAGTCCATTAAGAGTATGATTTGATTTCAGTTCTGGTCATGGTCTCGCGGTTCAGGAGTTTGAGCCCCACATCGGGCTCTGTACTGGCAGGACGGAGCCTGCTTGGGATTCTCTCTCTCTCACTGCCTCTGCCCCTCCCCAGCTCTAAATAAATAAATAACTAAATAACTAAATAAATAAATAAATAAATAAATAAACTTTTTAAAAAATGACACTCCGGGTTAAAGTTGTTGAAGGGAAAGTAGCCACAGAAAAGGAGAGATCTGGAGTTTCATTGTGTGTTTGTCCCTCACAACTGCCCCTGAGGCAGGGGCTGTTGTTACTCCCGTAGAGGAGGAAACTGAGGGTCAGAGAGGTTCAGCGCCTCATCCGAGGTCCCAGAACTAGCAGAAGTGACACCGAGCTACCCCACCGGGGCTCCAGCTCCATAGCCCATGCTTGGGGCCATTCTGCCCAGAACCCGACTCTGTGCTCTGAAATCGGGCAAAGTGACTAGAATTCCGGGTCTTTCATTTCCCACTCTGTGTTCTTACATTCAGTGTCCTTGTCTGCAAGACGGGGGCCATGATCACCTCGCCCACAGGCTGCCGAGGGGACCGAGGGGGCCAGTCACACTCGGCAAGCAGTCAGCAACCTGTCGTCCCTGCTCCCCTGACTGGTCTGTGAAAACTCCAGGCCGTGCCCCAGGGAGAGAGAGGACCCGGGCTGTGGAAATTCCGAGGTAGATGTTACAGGGCAAAGGCAGCTACGGAGAGAAGCTTCCCCGCATCTTCCCTCGACCCTCAGTGCGTCATGGCAGACGTTGTCCGGGCACCTTGCACACCCCTTCGCCAGCTCCCACCCCAGATCCCACCATTGCCAGAGACAGTCCCAGACACGGGGAAGGCTCCTGCCCCGAGCACCTGGATCTGTCTGCCTGAGGCGTCACACCGCCTGGAAAACTCGCCCCGCCGGGCATGTGGAACAGTCCAGAAATGCCGGAGAGGCTGAAGAATTAAGACCACCAGGAACCGCCTTCAGCCAAGAGCTAGTGGTAAGGGGCCCAGCTTTGTTGGCTGCTGGTGAGGGACTCTCGGAGTGTCACACACACGTCCCAGAGCGACCCCCACACAGCTGTGCCCTGGGTGCCAGTGGCGACCCCATCACCTACCCGTCACCATGACTCCCCTCCCTTCCCTGTCGCCCTACCCTTCTCGCTCACTCACTTTCTGGAGTCGCTACCCAGTCAACGACCCGCAGCGATCTCTCTCGGGACCAACCAACATGCCGTTCCGCCCCTCCAGCCACCGCTCGGCCCCCACTCCACGCCCCTCTCTCTGAGACGTCAGAAGGGAGACTTCTGCCACACCGCAGACTCATCAGCTCATCCAACTTTCAGTGGGGAAATAATGGCAGCTAGCCCTGGCCCCCCCTGGCAGATGGCACGAACACTGAGAGCGGCCCACAGGCGGCCTGTCTGCCCACCCCCCGCAGATGCTCTTGAGGACGCTGCTCTTGGACCAGTTCTACGCTTGGTCACACACGCGCTGTGGCTGCCCCCTCCCCGCCGCCAAGCATCGGGGAAGATCGTTCGTACACGCAGAGCTCGGTGGGATCCCCGCAGAGTCAGGCTTCCGTCCCTGCAAATTATTTTTTGCTAATCAATATGTTTAATAAATAATATTCCAGTTGATTTCATTACTGGCAATACACAAATCAATAGAAGGTTATTGCATGATAACTTCCCATTGATATTGTAATCCTGATTTAATAAATGTTGCTTTTCGGAGCATTGCTGTTTGCATTAGGAATTGAAGGAAGGAGGACAGGAAAAAATACTAACTCCATTGCAAAACTGAGGCTGCAGCTGAATAAAAAAAAAGAAGAAGAAGAAGAAGTGCAACGAAAGTAAGTGGGGTTTCTTCGGCTCCGTCGACGGTAGCCTGGGCGCGGGCCTGCAGCGCCTAGGTCAGGGCTGGTCTCTTTTGTTGGATTTCAGAGCAGAATGTAGGGAAAGACTTGGTTGGAAAGTTTTTCAAACACCCCTTCGCTGGGGTTTGACCTCTTCTTTCCTTTGCAAATCCCGGCCAGAACTTCGTGAATGAAAACCCCAAACAGGAAGGAGGCTGATGGTGTAAAATCATAACCCCGGCGTTTAAAATCTGTTCTCAAATCCCGGAGGGTCAAAGCCACAGGAGGCTCTGGGAACTGTCTAGTGCAGTCCCAGTTACCTGGCCCTGGGCAACGACATCAGAATCATCGGGGAAGCCTGTTAAAATGCAGGTTCATGGAGCCTCGACCCTAGAGGCCATGACCCAGAAGGGCTGACATGGGGCCTGGGAAAATGCATTTTGCATTTTTTATTGAAACAGAACATATTATTAAAGAATCAACTTTAAAAGACAATACAATCATGGCTCTCATACAACTAGAAAGTGAAGATGTGTGGAAGATTTTATTTTACTAATTAACTAATTAATTAGGGAACCAGTAAGATGTTACAGTGGATTCAAAGGAGAACTCAAAGTACCACATTCTTTTAGTTGATCCAGTTCATGCTGAAATGAATTCACCAATAGATATCACACTGGCTTTGGCGGTGGGAGAGAGGGATCCCTTGTCGCTCCACCAACAGAGTTTTATGTCCACAGGCAAGTATCATTTGCATTGGCACCATTTAACTACAGATTACAGAGCTGTAAAAGAGCTCAAAGACAATGAAAGGCACTGAGAATCACAGAATCAGATAACCCAGAGGGTCGCCCCAGTGCAGTTCTGGTCCTACTTGAATTTAGATCAGATTATACAGGCTAAGTAAGGGCACAGTCCCCCAGGCTGCCCTCACTTCAGACACCAGCCACAAGCTTGGATGATGACAGATCACAGCTGTCTTAGTGGCGAGGCTTCTATCAAAAGATAGTATAGACTAGGCTTAAACCATAAATATTTATGCATCACAGTGATCTTGGTCTTTAGGCTGAGATGTCCAAGATTAACATGCTGATAGAGTTGGTGATGAGAACCCTCTTCCTGGCTTGTAACGACCAGACTCTCTCTGTGTCTTCACATGGTAGAAAGGAAGCAAGCTTTCTCTGTTTCTTCTTATAAAGGGCACTAATCCAATCACAGGGGCTCCGTCCGCCCTCATGACCTAATCACCTCCCAAAGGCCCCACCATCAAATACCATCACCTTGGGGATTAGGGTTTTATTATAGGAATTTTAGGGGGGCATAAACATTTGGTCCATAGCAAAGGCTTACGATAAAGGAAACAGAAGCAGCCAAAAGAAGAAAACCACAGGATGATTTCCGGGAGGGCTCCAAATGTATCACGTTCCTGGCACATTGAAGTTCGTCACTAACCAGGTAGACATACCAAAGCCTTATGTCTGAGTCTTACTGGCATTTCATTACATAAGCATGGCTGAATGAACCACCAGCCATGGGATTAAATTCACTCTTCAGCCCTCCTCCACTCCTTGGAGGTCAGGCTGGTATTGTGTGGCTTTTCATGGTCGGTCTTTCCAGCATGGCTAGATCCCATTCTTCAATTATCCAGAGGCCCACCTTGAGTGACCTCGGGAGCATAAACCCAGGCATGGTACAGCAGGCCAAGCATGAATACTAAAGACACTCTTAGCACTCGGAGAATTCCAAGGGCTTGAAGGCTCCTTCTCAGGGACCAGGGGCAACAACCAGCCACATTCTTTATTACACAACAGGTGTGTCAAAGACCTCAATTTCCATTCAAGACACCCAATAATCCTTTAGTCCATTTCAAAGTATTTCATAAGTTTTCCCTAAAATACACACAAGAAAACTATGCAAATCATGACAGAATACTAACATGGATTTATACAAAAGGAGCATATGTGTATAAGCAACATTGAGGTCTGGAAATGGAATGTGATCAGCACCCCAGAGGACCCCTTCCTGTCACTATACCCCTTACCACCAAGGGTAACCACCTGACTCCTAACACCATAGGTTCATCGTGCCTAGTGTTTAACCCCACATAAGCGTAGCCATTCAGTATGAACTCTTGCATCTGAGCGTCTTTTGTTCAGTGCCATGTTTGTGTGTATCATTGTAAAATAGTTCATGTTGGCGTACGGTATTCCATCGTGTGGAAGGTGCACACCGTCTAGGAATAAAGCTGAGTTGGATAATCTGACTTGGTTCAGTGTCAAATTCTACAAGACAGGAGTCTTGTTCCAAGGATCAAAGTCCTCAAGGACAACTGCCAAATCAGGGACACGTGGGGATGGAAGGAAAGGGCAGAAGAAAGATGGCAAGATGAAAGAAAGAGGGGGAACAATGGAGATAAACGAAGACTGGAAGACAGGCAGGAGCAAGGGAACAAGGGAGCGGAGCAGGAAGGAGACTATAGAGGGAGGGGGGGACATGGGTAGGTCAGAGGAAAAGGAGGGGCTGGAGGAAATGCAGAGGAAGCAGAAGGGAGGCACCTGCTCACCTCAGGGATGGTGTTTTTAACACTCAGCCCTGTGAGAGTGGGAGCTGTTGGCCCTCTGGAACTTTCTCCAATTCTCCACCTCCCCTGGACTCCCTGAGTCCAGCCAGTGGAAGCTGAGGGTTGCATTTCCCCTTCTGTTCGCCACTGGAGAGCAGTATTGTACACAGACTTCCACGGCTGCCATCCAGGGTTCAAACAGCCCCCCAGAAGCCCCACTGAAATGTGCTCCCTATACCTGGGTAGAAAGCCCAGGACAAAGCTCCTTCTTCCTCCTCCAGGAATGGAGGTACCTGACACTCCAGCAGACATGAAAAATGGAATAGGGAAAAGGAAGGCGTCTACTGAGCAGCTATCATGTGTCATCTTGCCAAATCTTCCCGACAAGCAGATGAGTTAGGAATTAGCAAGCCCCCTTTGTGCAGATAAGGAGATTGTCCCTAAGACAGATCATAGAATAAGAATAAAGAGGTCTTGACCCAAGAGTTGGTGTATTTGTAGCACAGTGTAGCATGCTTGGGGCTGACCGGCTCAGCTGCAATTGAGACTTCAATGCTTACTAGCAAATAAACGTGGAAGAGTCTATTGGTCTCTCTGGGTTTCAGATTCTTCATCTGTAATATGAGGATGATAATAGTACTTACTTCATGGGACTATTGCAAGTATTGTATGATAATATACAAGAAAGGTGCTTAGGACCGTTCTGGGCATATGACAAGTCCTGACTCTGAGTGATCACCATTGCTATCTCTGTATCATCACCATCATCGTCAGCATCATCTTCTTCATCATCATCTTCATAACCACCAACACGTTTGGCATTCTTACACTATAATGGTCCAGATGTTTCTGAAGACTTTCTCAGCACCTGTCAGTCTGTGTGTGAAGACATTCCTTGGGGCTCCCCAAAGCCCAAGGTCAATGGCAGCCAAACCCCAAGTCAAGCAGGTGCTGGGTAAAGGTGGGGCCTTTGTGTAGGCCCCAAGTCCAACTCCTTCCACTCACACTTGCCTCTTCTCCTCTCTTATCTCATGATGTAATTGACCGGGGAAGGCACCCCAGGTTGCTTCTTGACCCATTAGCCCCGCCCCCACAGCCAACTGGTCCAATAGCTCAGTTCTCCCATTCTTAATCCTGAAGAAAGGAATTTGGGGGCCTGACTCATCCTTTACAGTTATCCCGGACAAGCCACGTGTAGCTGACCAAATAGAGTGCGAACTGCCTTGAGTTCATGAATCCAGTTTGGGTCCAGCTGAATCATGACCAGAATCAGTGAGGAAAATAGAGAAGATATGCAGAGAAGAGAGGCCAAGGTCAGCTGTGAACCTCAATACGAGTGACTTCTCAGGTCCTCCAACTCCCATAAAGCCCATGTGCACTGTGGCTCTTCTCTCAGTTGCACGCATCCTCCCTCTAACCTTGCATAGTTGATGCTGTTGGTACCACACTCGGATCCCTTTGACCAGGTTGGTGCACCCATCCTCCAGCTGCTCTGCATCAGGCCAGCCTCCCTGCCTCGCGGTGATATCCGTTCTATGGTACAATTTATTCACCAGGGCTCCCTCTTGGGGTCATGCGGGAGCTAGTCTCCATCTGGAAATCACATCCTTGCTTTGTCCCTTCCCCTGACCTGTCCCACTTTCCTCTTCGTTTCCCCCTTCGCCTGAGAGTGTGCCTTCATTGCGTTATTTCCTCGAGAACCCCTGCCTCAGGCTCTGCTTCCAGGAAGCCTGAACCAAGGCACTTTATCATGTCTGTTCCCACTTCAGCTGCTCTAAGGAGATCCCGTCCCTGGCAACTCAGAGCTCTGGGGCACTTCTTTAACTAGTCAGCATTATGTAAGGTTTCCTTCTGAGCCATTATTATATAATAATGTCTCCTCTATCCATTACATGGTTACACCAACATTTACTTAACTCTTTACTGTTAGTTAAGTATATGGGTGTTTACAATTTTCTGTTATATCCAGTACTATGATAAAGACCTTTCACGTTCAAAAAATAAAATAGTGTGTTAATATGTAAATAAAGTCTCTTTCACTTACTACATTTGGTCAAGGCAAAATTCAAATCCCCTTTTGGGGCTCCTTGCCGCCTCCGGTATCCCCCCATTTTAAATAGGGTATGAATAGGGAAGTGGAGCTAGAGTCAAGCCAACGACTCAGGAGACAATTGCCATTGAAGAGAGTGTTACTGGGGCGACTGGGTGGCTCAGTGGGTTGAGTGTCACACTTTAGCTCAGGTCATGATCTCACAGTTTGTGAGTTCGAACCCCACGTCAGGCTCTGTGCTGACAGCTCAGAGCCTGGAGCCTGCTTCAGCTTCTGTGCCTCCTTCTCTCTCTGACCCTCCCCTGCTCCTGCTCGCTCTGGTCTCTCTCTCCCTTTCTTTGTCTCTCAAAAATAAATAAACATTAAATTAAAAAAAGAGAGAGAGTGTTACTGACAGTTTCCAAGAGGAGAAGGCAAGCCACACCACGGTGAGGGGGGCGGTGGGGGGGGCACACAGAAGCCCCAGGACTGGTCTGGAGACAGAGGAACTAGGGCAAGCGCCTTGACTGTGGTCTCCGTAGGAAGGAGTGAGCAAGGCAGGACAAGCAGTTTTAGAATTGGCTCGTTTTAATAATTTCATTGGTCTCTGGGGCATCGAGGCTTCCCCTAGCTGCTTGGGACCCGGCCCTGGGGCCATTAAGGCAGGTGGATAGGGGCCCAGAGTGTGAAAGGCCAATAAAGAAGAATGGAGGTATGTGCTCTGGATTGACTGGTTTGTTAAAATGTACATCCCTGCGAGAACGACGCTACGAAAGAGCAGGTGGGTGGGTGGCCAGGTAGGCAGGAGGCCAGGTAGGGTGACTAGGGTGTATGATCAGGCCGTGCGGAACAAGGTCTGTCCGGCATATGCACGCAGGGCAGATGTTAAAGGGCCAAGTTCACAGCGGCTAGACGCATGTTTGAAACACCCCATGCCCCCTGCTCCTTCCCAAAGGACATGGGTCTCAGTCCCACCCCTGGGCACTATGACGGCATCCACCAAGATGTGGCCGGTCCTTTGGGGTCCTTTGGGGGCTTCTTTGGCTCTTTTGGGAGCTTCCTCCTGGTACCCACTGCTGAGATGTGCAGCCACAGCCTCTGGTCCTGAGGTCCTGCTCACTGCAGGTTCCTGGTCCTGATTCAGACCTTCCTTCCTACCCAGATGTGCACTAGGCACACGTGTGTCCGCACTGGGGCATGCCGAATCTCCCAGCCATCACAAGTGGAGGTGCTTATCCTTAATGCAACCCCCCGAATTCTTCTCTCTCTGGTTTCTAACCTACCTGCTTGGTGGTGCTTCCAACACCTTGCTGAACTGGGGACTTCCCTATGGGGTCTCGGACGGTCTCCCCATAACACTAAAATCCTTAAAGAACAAATAAATCCTGGAGTTCCCCTAGAAATCTCTAGTCGTTTCTAAAACACACTGGGATTTTTATGCCCACTCTTTGGACATCTTTGTGTTTCATTGAATCTTCTCTTTGTTTTCTTAGGAAGCCTCCTCGCTTAGCCTTCATAGAAGAAGTTCCAAGGGAAGAAACTGATAAATAAATAAGATTAAAAAAATCACTTTCCCAAAATAAGTTGGAAAACTTTTTGAGACTATTAAACTTCATTTTGTAATATTGGCATTATTAGGATGATTATATTAACTGTCACCAGGTATGGATTACCTATGAAATGTTCACTGTTTACACACATTATCTCAAGTCCTCTGCCAGGTTGAAGATTATTATCTGCATTTTTCAGATAAGGAAAATGAGGCTCCACATGGCTAGCCTGCTTGGAGTCATGAATCCTTTGGAAGGCGGGGCTGGAATCAAATCCAGCCCTCACGCTACAAATCATCAGCCCCCAGTTCAGTGCTTGATGGGGTGAGTAGCTGATTAGTACTGGGACTTTTAAAGTTTGACAAGAAAATGCAGCCTTCTCACAGACACCCACCATGGAGACTGGGCCCCCAAAGAGGGCCGCCCCAACCCCCACTTTCTCCATCTCTGTTACCCTGCTCACTAGATGAGAAGTCTCTCCTCTCCAGTACATGATTGTGGGGAAGAGAGAGAAATACGTGGCCAAAAGGCTCCTTTTGCCATTCGTCCTGGCCCAGAGGCAGGGGTGTCCTTTGGTGTGTGTCCAGAATTGGGACCGATGTGACAAAACCCTTCAGAGACACCCACAAGGCAGGTCCCTTTGGGAGACAATGGGAGGTCCCGAGGGGAACACCCCCTGGGCTATCAATAGGATAGCAATTGGTCATCCACGCTGAGACCTTTGAGAGCCAAAAGGGGTAGTCATAAAAACAGAATTGCTCTGAGACGACCTTATAAACTGGGCCTGAGCCAGTGTAAGCAGAGCAGAGCCAGCCGGGAAACAAGCATTGAGATTCCCCTGCAGCACTTTAAATACGAGCAGAACATCCTGCTCGGGGACTTGCCCCCCAACTATTAGCATTATTAGTGCCCGTTAAATATGTCACAGTCAAAGATTTGCTTCATTCTTCAGTGTGATTGCCATTGATTTTTGAAACCCACATCTTCTTCCCCAGGGAAACACATCTTCAGCGAAATGATAGAAGGAAATGGAAAAGAAGGATTAGATTTATAGGCATTCATTTTGCAGGCATTGCTTTGGGGATAGAGTCTGACTTAAAGCTGTGCTCCTCCCAGGATGGCCTGCGAACCACCTGCCACAGAATCACCAGGGAAGTTGTCAACATGCTGATTCCCTGTCCCCGGGAAGACCCACCGCAAAAGAGGACTCGCGCAGGGATGAGGCTGGGAAATGTGTGTTTTTAATAAGCCCCCTAGAGGTTCTTATGTGTATTGAAGCACAAGGACGGCCACCACCACACGGGGACAGCCAGGAGCAGCTGAGCATGCCCTGATTTTGCTCCTTGAGCCTCGGGCTGCAGGACCGCAGGGCTCAGACATACCAGCCAGGGCTACGAAACCTCCCACCCCTTTAGAAGAAGATTCAGAGCAAGCCCTGGGCAGGATGTCAGATAGTGCCCCCCGATTCCCCAGCAGACGTGCCAGCCCCAGTTTACCGTGTGCGGAGGTGGCTGGGTCTCCAGAGCAGAGTGGACGGGTTTTTGGTGGTGACATCTGCCAGGAGGAGCGGGTAATAGGCCTGATTTATGACACTCAGCATGGGACCTGGCTGCTGAGCTCAATCACTGTGGCTCCCCATGGTGGGGTTCATGCACTGTAACGGGCCTGGAAATTGGAGAGGAATTTACCTCCTGCTGCCGAACATTACATAACAATCAAGGGAAACAAGCACAGGCAGAAGGGGGGCCTCCTCCTCGGCTGGCAAGGGCAGGCAGACTGGCACCACAGAGGGAGTGAGCCTGGGAGCTTTTTGCTGGGTTCTCAGGTCCTCATGCAGCAAGGCTCCTATTGAAGGGGGCTCCAGGGTGACCCAGCCAGCGCGGGCATCGAGCCCACAGCGGTACAGGCACCAGCCCGGCAGCTTCCAGAAGGGATGGGTGAAGAAGCAGGCTCCAAACAGAAAGGCACTGCTGTCTGAACCTACGTCACAGACCCCACGAGCACTTGTGAGCTGCACAGTACCCCCTGGTCCACAATCGGGAATGATCCAAGTAAGACCTAAAATTGACATCTGCAACATGAGAGAGTTTGGGACAGAATGGGGGTGGGCAGGGAGACGGCAGCACATCAGCACAGGCCTCGAGGGTCCGTGAGGGGTTGGGATTTGCTTTCAAGTACCTTGAAAAGTCCCTAAAAGACCACTCTTTCCTCTAGTCCAGCCACCTCCTGGGAGTAACCATTGGACAGAGGGCCATATGGCAGCCAACTGGCAATGGATAGTTCTGATAAACTCACAAGGAACATGGGTTCTTGTCCACTTATTAGAGCGAGCCCAGCGGGCACCCCAGTGGGCAATTCTGGGAGGCACTGACTCCCCATCCAGTATTCATCAGAGGGTAAGCCCATCCTCATGACATGGTTGGGCCACAGAGATATGCCCCCACCCCATCCTGAATGAACCACCGAGACAGGATCCCAGGTACCACTTAGCTACTGCCTTTATCAACAACAAAATGTGCCACTTATTTTATTGAAAAACAAAAGCACTTTATCTTCCAGTGAAGTCTTATCTAGAAGCTCAATGTATTTATCACCATTGAAGTTAATGAACCTGCCTCAGTGACCCATCATCCTGATGAGATGTGCACTCCTTGAGGGCAGGGGACACGTCTGTCTCCCTCGTAAGGGTACCACCAGTACCCACAAGAGAATGTAGCACACAGTGGACATGGAAAACACTGGATCCATCTGGAAAAGGAAGGGATTGGATCCGATGTAGTTTCAAAAAGGCATCAAATATTAAGTGAACGCCACTGTGTGCCAAGCTTTGCAGTCAGCGTTCAGGGTATAATGAATGGTCAACAAACTCGACATAGCCCTGCCTCTACTTTATACAGAGTCTAGTAGGAGGAAATGAACATTCACAGATGTAAATTTACACCTGGGTGTATGCTAGCAAATAGAGGTACTTAGGGCTACACATCTATAGGAGATGGGACTGATCTAGTTCAAGGAAAGTCAGGGAAAGCTTCCCGGAGGAGGTGTTTCAGTTAGGACCCAAAGGAAAAGTAATACTTCACTAGGTAATTGGGACAAAGGAGAATGGAATTGCATTCTAGTTAGAAGGAGCGGCAGGTGCAAAGCCCCCAGAAGAAGGACCATGCCCTCCTGACCCTATCTTTCAACCATAGCATCTCTACATTGGTCTGTTTTACGTATTGGGCTTTCAAGATAACATTCTTTAGAAAAAAAAGTGTTTATCAGCTAAAACAAATGCTGGAAGTGTAGATAACAAAATAACCTCAAAGGGCCCTCCTAGCTCTTACCACTCTCCATGTATAGACTTGGAGTGAAGCAATGGCTTGTAGGCATAGATCAGGGTCAGAAGTCAGGGGTCAGAGGTGACTGAACAGACCCACACCCCTGACTGGTGAGCTGTGGCTAATGAAAACACAATGTTCATTTGTTTAGGGGTTTTTTTCCTTCTGCATTCTAGACACACATATAACTCTTCTGGTCATTTCTAAAGGGGTTCAACATTGTAAAGTAGATTCCCGGAAACAGGCATCTATTTGCCCTTAGAACTTATAAAATGCAATCAGTTAATTTCATTTCATACATTCATCAAGTATTTGGCGACAATGTACTTTAAGACATGCCGTTGGTGAGACAGGGAGTACGGAGATAAACAGAACATAGGCTCAAGCCTCACGGAGGTCAAAACTTCACACACTTAACAGAGTTCTACCATAACAATGTCTACCCTTGAATGTGTGCGGCCTGCCAGGCATTGTAGTGGACACTTCACATGTGTCCTCTGGGGCAAGACTCACAACAGATCAATGAGATAAGTACCAGCCCGATTTCAGATCTGGAAAATGAGTTTCAGAGAGGTTAAGTAGCTTGCTCAAGATCACACAGCTAAGTAAGTAGGGGAATCCAAATTCAAAGCCATCTAACTCCAGACCCTGCATCTGTGATCACCACAGTCCAATGTCAACTAAAGAAACAAATTAAAGAAATAAAATCACAAGTCATTAGAAGAAGCTATAGGTAAATGTTTACCTGGTCTCATTCTGAGGATCTTCAAAGTGTAACAGAAAGAGAAAAAAAATACAAAAAGAAGATTAATAGCAATGACCATTTACAACTTCAGAATTCTACTTGTCAAAAGCACCTTAGAAACAAACATTTGAAAGCTATGTGAGAAATGGAAAAAAAAAAGAAATCTCCAACATGTATGAAAAGCAAATCTTCAAAACCTGTTATAAATTGGTAAGTAGAAAAAGCAACTCTCCGATAGAAATATAGACAAACAATACAAATCTCAAAAGGGAAGAAATAGAAAGTGACCAATGACCAGTAGGCACACCCAAAATTATCATCAAGGTATTAGTAATAAAAAGTGAGTAAGAAACAAACAGTGGCGTATCCTGTTTTTTTACTACAAAATTGGCAAAGCTTTAAAAAATCAAAATAATCTTAGTATTGATAAATGTGCTGTGAAATGAACACATACCGACACTATATCAGTGTCTAGTGAGCGTTTGACAATATGAATTAAGAGCCTTTAAAATGATTATAACCCTTAACTCAATAATTTTACTTTAGAAATTTATCAGAGATACAGACAAAGATGTATACACCAAGATGTTCACCACAGCATTATTTATAGTAGAGAGAAACTATAAATCAAGTGGAAGTCTGACAATATGTGGACAGCTAAATCAATTTTGGTGTGTCCAGATGATAAGGTAATATGCAGCCATTAAGAATCATATTTTTGAAGAAACTTTGGTAGCATGATTCATTTTATTTATCTACCTAGAAAGATGCATACCAAATGCAAATCACAGTGGAGGGATTAAAGATAGTTTATATTTTCTTTATTATACTTCCCTCTAATTTTTCAAATTTTTCTGCATTGTGCCTGCACAACTTTGCAATGACAAGTATACATGTATTTTCTTTTACTTTTTTTAATGTTTATTCTTTTTTTAGAGAGAGAGAGATGGAGCATGAGCATGGGGAGCAGAGAGAGAGGGAGATACAGAATCTGAAAGAGGCTCCAAGTTCTGAGCTGTCAGCACAGAGCCCAACGCGGGGCTCGAACTCACAAACCTCAAGATCATGACCTGAGCCGAAGTCAGTCGCCCAAGAAACTAAGCCACCCAGGTGCCCCTCTTTTACTTTTTAAATGTTTATTTATTCTTGAGAAAGAGCATGCAAGTGGAGAAGGAGCAGAGTGAGAGGGAGGCAGAGAATCCAAGGCAGGCTCGGCACTGACAGCAGAGAGCTGGATGCAGGGCTCAAATCCAAGAATCATGACCTGAGCCAAAGTCAGACACTTAACCAGCTAAGCCACCCAGGCACCCTGTTTCTTTTACTTTTTAAATGAGCGTGTA
The DNA here is from genome assembly GCF_008692635.1 of Crocuta crocuta. Lineage (NCBI taxonomy): Eukaryota > Metazoa > Chordata > Mammalia > Carnivora > Hyaenidae > Crocuta > Crocuta crocuta. The sequence goes on from NW_027532409.1 coordinate 3,751,851, forward strand.
CAAAACTCGGCTCCCCATTTTGTTTGCTCAAACCTGCTTCTCTGCTTTAACTTCCTTCTGCAATTGACAAAAATACCTGAGCCACCTCTGACAACCCCCTTCTCATTTAATGTGTCTCCAGCTTGCCATTTCTACGACTCCACTGTTTCACACCAGGTTCCTGTTGCCCTGTGCCTAGACTCAGCCCTAGCTCCTCACCAGATGCCCTGGCTTCTAGCCTCCACTCCTGTCCCTGAACTCTCAAGTTCACTTTATATGCCACTGCCAGATTAACCTCCTGAGGCAAAGAAAATATTCTGTTATTGCCTTGCTCCAAAACCTTCAGTGACTCTCCAGCTCCTGAGAATAAAAGCCCCAAATCCTTTACCCGGAGTGCACACACAGGAGCTACCAAAGGAGAAGCTTTGATTTGTAATTCTCATGGTTTGATTTTGTAGACAAACTTCTGCAGCTGAACTAGAGCCACCCTTAATTTTCTTTTTCAATGAGGTTCAGTTGTTCTGTTGCTGGACTTACTCTTCCCTTCCACCCTCATGTACCACCCATGCACGCGTCCCCCCGAACCTCTCCTTCTCCGTGCTTCTCCCACGCCCACACCCAGTAAGTGCAGAGTTCCGGCTGGTGAGGGGTGCGGGTGTTGCGGGACCCGGAGACAAGCCTACACCCCATGACCCTGGCCCCCCAGAGTCTCTCTTCCACTGTAACTTTGTGATACTCTCTTCTTTAAAGGATGGTGAAGGGGCTGTGACCTGAAAAAAAAAAAATCAATGACTCTCCGCTAATAAAGGTTCTTATGCGGTAAATGTGCTCTTGGGAAGCCAGACCCTGCCCTTCTCCACGGCGCTGGCCTGATGCCCCGGAGTGATTTACTCTGCGGTAACATGATGGAGCCCCCGCCATGGAAGGGAATTAAATAAAAATGCAATAAAAGAGGACAAAATCAATCTGCTTACAGTTTTGTTTAATAAAAATTCATGAAGGATGGGCAGGCAGGCCCAGAAGCAAGGTACCAGTCCTGACAGAGGCTGCCTGGGGGGAGCTCACCTGGGCTGCAGCCCCCCCCGGGGGGGGGGAGGGCTCAGCAGAACAGGAGCAGAGTGAACCCCACACCCTGTAAGCGCACCAGGCCGGTCCTGCCTCCAGGCACTGAGGCCGGGTCCACCTCGATGAAAGAGGGGAGACCCACCTAGGGCCATGTTGACAGAAAGATTCTCCAAAGCTAAAGAAAGAGAAGAGGCCTTTGCACATGGGTTTCATGTCCCCAGGAACCAAGATGCTCCACATGTTCTGGAATGACAATGACTCTCAAGCCCAACGAAGCATTCCCTTTCTTTTTTATGTGGTAAGATCACCTAGCCAGAGATCTACCCTCTTACCCAAAACTGAAGGGTGCAATACGGTGTCCTTAACCATAGGCACAGTGCTATACAAATCTCTAGAACTCATTCAGCTTCCATAACTAAGGCTTTACAGCCACTGACTAGCAATCCCATTGTGCCCCTCCCCCAGCTCCTGGTAACCACCATTCTCCTCTCTGTTTATATGAATCTGACTCCATCCGCGACCTCTTGTAAGTGCGCTCCTGCAGCTCCGTCCTTCTGTGACTGGCTGCTTTCATGTAGCAAAATGTCCTCAAGGTTGACCCATGTTATCACAAATGGGAGGGTTACTTTCTTTTTTGAAATTGAATCATATTCCATGCTACGCATGGACCACATTTTCTTTATCCACTTATCAGTGGATGGACACTTAAGTTGTTTCCATGTCTTGGCTATTTGAATACTGCTGCAATAAATATGGGACTGCAGATATGTCTTCCTGATCCTGACAGAAATCTTTTGGATAAATGCTCAGAAGCGGGATTGCTTAATCATATGGTTATTCCATTTTTAATTTTTTACAGAACCACCATACTGTTTTCTATAGTGGCTGCTCCATTTTCTGTTCCCAGCAACCGTGTCCAGTGTTTCCAATCTCTCCACATCCTCACCAACATGTAGCTTTTGTGTTTTGATAATAGCCATCCTGATAGGTATGACTCAGTGTCTCATTGTGACTAGAATTTGCATTCCCCTGATGATTAGTGATGTTGAGCATCTTTTCAGTATCTGTTGGCTATCTGTATGTCTTCTATGGAAAAATGTCTTTTCAAGTCCCTTGGCCACTTATTGGGGAGGGGGGTGGTTTTTCTTGGTGGGGGTGTTTTTTTGTTACAGAGTTATAAGAATTCTTTATATATTTTGGATATTCATCATTTACCAGATATATATTTTGAAAATGTTTTCTCCCACTTAAAACTTTGTGGTACTTGCATAAAAACAGACACATAGACCAATGGAACAGAATAGAGAGCCTGGAAATAAATCCACACATACACGATCAACCCATCTTTCACAAGGGTGCCGAGAATACACAATAAGGAAAAGGTATCCAAAAGCACAATTAGACACACAAAAGCACAATTAGATAAGTAAAACTGCAACCAACTAAATAAAGCACTTCTACATAGCAAAAGAAATCATTAACAGAGTGAAAAGGCAACCTGCAGAACTACTGACCAAGTATTTTCTTGTGGTAGAAACTGTTTCTGTCCATAAAACATTTCTTTAAAATAGGTGGTTCTATGCAAAGTTTCCATCTCTTTCAGTGGAAGTACCAGATCAAAGATCCAGTACCCTATACAAGGGCTAGTACGCTACGGCTGGCATGCCAAATCTGGCCCACCATCTGTTTTTAAATAAAGTTTTATTGGAACACAGTCATGCACATTTATTTACATACTGTCTATGGCTGCTCTTGCCCTACAGTGACAGAGTTGAGCAGTTGTGACAGGGCTACAAAGCCCAAATATTTACTGTCCGGCCCTTTACAAAAAGGGAGTGCAGACCTCTGATCTATCTCTGAGGATTCCCACTCACCTCCCACCTAAACTCATTTATCCATTCAACCAAAGCTATATAAGCTCTCACATGCCAGGCACTATCCTTGGACTTCACAGAGAACAGAGGCAAGATTTAAACCCCCACCTTTAAGGGATCACGTTGGTTTTATTGTTGAATAACAAATACCACAAGCTGAGTGGTTTAAAACAACACCCATTTTTTATTCTAAATATTTTTAATGTTTACTTATTTTTGAGAGAGAGTGACAGAGCACAAGCCAGGGATGGACAGAGAGAGAGGGGACAGGATCTGAAGCAGGCTCCAGGCTCTGAGCTGTCAGCATAAAGCCTGATGCGGGGCTCGAACTCACAAAACTGTGAGATCATGACCTGAGCCAAAGCTGGACACCCCAAAACAATGCCCATTTTTTATTTCACACATATATAGGTCAGAATTCCAAGTGGGCTCATCTGGTTCTCCACTCAGTGTCTCACAAGGCAGAAACTAAGATGTTAGCCAGGCTGACCTGTTCTCTAGAAGCTCAGGGAAAATTATGATCCCAAGCTCACCCAGGTTGCGGGTACGATCCAGTTCTTTGCAGCTGCTATGGATCTGAGGTCCCAGGTTCCTTGCTGACTGTCGGCCAGGGACCACCCCCTGCTGCTGGAGGCTTTCCTCACACCTTCTCACATGGGCCCCTGCATCCACCACCCAGCCATGGTCCATTGAGTCCCTCTCCTGCTTTGAACCTTTCTGGTCTCCCCTACCGCCAGCTGCCAAAGAAGGTTCTCCGCTTTTAAGGGCCCATATAAATGCACTGAATCTACCTGAATAACCTAGGACCATCTCCCAACTTTAAGATCAATTTGCCATGTAACGTGGCATAATCATGGGGGTAATATTTCACCATACTCACAGTTTTGGCTATTAGGGTGGGTCATCTTTGGGGGTAATTTTAGAAATTATGCCTATCGTAGGAAATGATATGCCTATCGTAATATATTTGGGAGGATGGGGCACCTGGGTGGCTCAGTCGGTTAAGTGTCCTACTTTGGCTCAGGTCATGATCTCATGGTTTGTGGGTTCAAGCCCCACATCAGGCTCTGTGCTGATGGCTGCTTCCAATTCTGAGTCTCCTTCTCTCTCTGCCCCTCCCTCACTTGTAATTTTCTCTCTCTGTCTCTCAAAAATAAATAAACATAAAAAAATTTCTTTTTAATATATTTGGTAGGATAGGCTAACTAGTTGTAACGGACCCCCAATTTTCAGTAGCTTAAGGAGTAAAAGACACGTTCATTCGCACAGAACTGTCTGGGATAAGCATTCCAGCTCAGTGCAGTTCTGCTCCACACAGTCACTCAGGTATCCAAGCCGATGGTGGCCTTGCCAGCTTCAACACATTGCTTCCAAGGCCACCTGACCACCTGCTGGGATGCCATCCCAAACAGCCAAAAAGGGAGTGAACGTAGGGGACCACGCGTAGAGGATTTTATGGGCTAAGCCTGGAAATGCTTCACTCTGCTCATATTCTATCAGAAATAAATTAGTCACAGTATCACATACAACCTGACAGGAAAATAAGAGATGAGGTCTAACTGGGGAACCATGCACCCCGGGCTTGGATTACAAAGCAGAAAGAAGCGGATGGGTTTTGATGGTCAGTAGGCTGTCTCCTACCCAAGTACAAATAAAGGCACTGATATCTATGAATTGACGTCTATTACAGCTGCACCCACTGAAACCATACGTGTTGATATGTTCTATATCATTTTTCATGCTTTTAAAAGTATCCATTTATTAATAAATGAATAAAAAAATGAGAAGACAGAAACCAAAATAGATACAAAAAAAAGAAGAAGTAATAGAGGCACCTGGTTAAACATCTGACTCTTGATTTCGGTTAAGCATCTGACCCTTGATTTCGGCTCATGGTTCATGAGATGGAGCCCCATGTTGAGCTCTATGTTGACAAGTGGAGCCTGCCTGAGATTCTCTCTCTTCCTCTGTCTCTCTTTCTGCTCCTCCCTTCCCCTCAGAATAAATAAATGAACTTAAGAAGTTTTGAATAAAAAAACAAAACGAAGTAATAGATACTGAGAGGGAGAGAGTGGGTGACCTACTATGGAAATTATAAAAAGTAATCATAAAATGACTTGTGCTTGAATCAGTCCAGAAAACAGTCTTTACTGAGGACCATTCACTCTCCTGGGTGTTCAGTTAATGAGTCAGAATGTCACCCAGATCCTCCTGGCTCCGTAGTACATGGCCGCCACTCGTATGAGGCCTCCCAACCAAAGGACTGAAGTAGAGAGTGACATGATCCTCCCTGGGTGATGGACAGATGAACTTGGCAGCACTGAGTCTGGTGAATGGGACAGAAAGCTACCCATGGAGGAAAATCTCTGTGCAGCAAGCTATTCGAGGAAGGGAGGGTCCAGACCTCATAAAGAGCAAATAAGAAAAGAAAAGACATGGCAGAGAAATTCTGGAAATGCCAATCAGATTTTTGAAAGAGATGGAGATAGAGGCAGGAAAGAAACTTCAATGACTTTAACTTTCAAGTGTAGGTGAGACTATTCCTAACAGAGAGGGGAGGTCGGAGGCTACAGCTGGTGTCAGAGGAAGATACGGGGTTTAGTTTGAGGCATGTTGAGTTTGAGGTACTGGCAGGGACCGCATCTAAAAATGTCCCCAGGAAGCTGGATGTACTGAAGCAGACTGGGGGGGTGGGGGGCATGGAACAAAGGTGGAATTCGGGAAACATGTACAGAGGTGATGGGGCAATTGAGGTGATCCAGAGAAACAGGAGAGAGGTCAAGGAGCACCGAAGGACATTCTCGGAACACATCAGTGTGAAAACAGAGAAGAAGCCCACCAAGGGGAAGGAGAGCTGTGCTGCATGGCATCCGACCCAGGACCCAGAGAAGATGGCACCTGCGTCTCCCTGGTTTCAGGAACCAGAAGATAGTTGTGACCTCAGAGAAGGAAACTTCTGGAGAGGGGTAAGACATGCAGCAGATGTTAAAAACGACCGCCAAGGAATGGGAAAGCCGGCACAAGAAGTGTCCGCATACAAACCGCAAGTTTCTAACGCAGCTACAGCTACCCAGAGCGCCATCTGCAGTCCGGCAGAGAGGCTCCTTCTCCTGGGAGCCCCACTTCCTTTTTCAGCATCAGTCTCCTTTAGCCCTCTGGCCGCTATTAGTCTTACCAAAGAGGACGTGGGACTGGGGCTTTATCCACCTTTGGGCCAGAAGAGATGAGAGCCAGTGCATCCTCGCTATGGAGACAGCAGAAACACGTGTGCATCTCCAAGGGCACTTGGATGGACGCACATGGTCCAGCCGCCCCGCAGACTTTTCCTCCGGAAGCCGGCCTTGCAGGGAGTGGCTCTCCCGCATGTGTTAGACGGCGGTCTGGGGCTGGGAGAGGCGTAGCAGCCCCAGAGCAACTCCCCACAGCAGTGGGTTTCCAGACCTCAGCAGGTACCAACGAGGCAGGTCTAGGGGCCCCTAGGGCTGGACCGGGAAGGGCTTTCACTGCCTTCACTTCACCCAAAGTGTAGCCACAGATGCCAAAGAGGGGGAACTCGTTCACAGACAGAGAGACCCGGCTCCCAGTTGGGAAGACAGAAGACAAAGAGACTCGAGTAGGGCCTTACCTCCAGGAAGTCACCTTCTGGAAGAGAGAAGAATGTGGAAGAGGGCACAGCCCCAGTCAAGCCCCAGGAACAATTAAGGCGGCATCCCAGATGGCCAGCTGAAGCCAAAACCCAGGAAGGCTTTCCGGATGAAGGGAGGGGACAGCAGCTGTTAAGAACAGGGGAGCAGGCAGCCAGGGAGGGTTCTGAGGGAGGAAGGCTGCTCCTTGCGGGCCCCTGCCTGTGCTGAGGGGTCTGTGGGTCAGCCCGAGAGGGTCCCCTTGTCAGGGGACTAAGGCAGCAGGAAGAAGGCTGCTGTCGGGTGCTGATTAGGCCAGGCTGGGGTCCAGAGCATTTCCTACTCCTCGGACACACTCAGCCGCTTGTCCAATATCTCAGTCGATGTCTGCTGACTCGTCGCTGGCGGACGGCCGTGCTCCGGAGGGACATGCACGTGGAATGCCTGCTATTCTCTCTCCGGCGCTGGCTCAGGGCAGGACGCCTCCTCCCATCCGGGGCTTGCCATCTTCATACCCGTGCTTTGACTGCCTGCTTCTCCCAAGGGTTTCAGTCCTCACAGCCCGTTCCATGTAGAGGACCGCTGAGGCCCGAGGCCGGGGGAGAGTCCGTGCGGCAGGGGCATCTCCCTGGTTCGGCCAGCACCCCGGGAGCCAGCCCCCCGGGGGAGGGCAGGCATGGGGCTCCCGGGCCCACCGTTTACTTGGCCTAAGCCTTGCACACAAGCGGAACGAATGAAGATGGAAATGGAGCCCACCCTCCACCTACCAGCAGCTTCTACCCAGAGGAAGGGGCACCTTTGTCTGACTTGGCAGAGATGTCGCGTGGGTCCGTGGCAGCCCTGGCTCCTCCCCTCGGCCCAAGCCTGAGAGGGGACCCCGTTCCTGGGTCAGGGCACCACCTCACCCTCCCAAGGTCCCCCCACCGACTCTCAGTCTCCTCCCCCAGATCCCTATGCAGCCCCTCTCAGAGAACAGCTGTGTCCGGGTCTTTAGAACAACGTCTCTCAAATCCTGGTGCGCCCTTAGGTCAGGAATACTCATGAAGACCCCAGTGCCCAGGCCCTGCCTTCACACGTGGGAATCAGCAGGGCTTGGGCTCAGCCCAAGAACTTGCATTTTTAACATGTTCCCAGATGCTGCCGCTGCCGCTGCTGGTCCGGGGGCCACACCCGGAGACAGACTCGCCGGGCGCGTCCTCCCGGCTCAGCGCGAGGATGAAGCCGCCTCAAGGGCAGCCTCCGGGCCCCACGCGGCCTGGGTGTTCAATCAATACGTATCGATTTTAGTGAACGGGAGCAGTGAAGGGTAGATTGTTGATTGGCTCTGGGATCCCATGAACAACTGGCTCCTTTATGTCCAGACCTATTAAGTTAATGGGAAACTCAAGGGCACCGGCAGCGTAAAATGCAAGGGAGGCAGGGCCTGACAGCCTGCAGTGCTGAACTCTGGAGAACCGCCTTCCAAACCGTCAGAAATAATAAAAATAATAACGGTAGCCACCATTTATTAAGCCTCCGCTCCACACCAGGCCCTGAGCCGGCCTCCCAGCCGACAGGGGCCGTCAAGGGGGGGACAGCGTGCACCCCCGTTTTACAAGCAGAGACGAATGGAGCTCAGCCCAAGGTCTCATGAGCAGTGGGGCAGCCCGGGACTCCAGGTCCACATTCACCTGTGTTCATGCCTCACGGGCCTCACCGCCCCGGCCACGCTGCCTGCGCCCCGGGGGAACAGGGGAGCTGGGGTGGGAAGAGGTACAATCTGGAGAAGAGCAGTCCCAGCCCCGAGGGAGGGTCAGGTGTGTGGACTCAGACAGCCCGATTCCAAAAGCTCGGCCTGCCACGTCCTAAGTGCTTGCACTCAGGCAATGCCTTCCCCCCGGTGCCTCGGTTCTCCAAATGGTGAAATGGGAATGATGCTGGCCCCTGGGAGGCTGGTGGATTAAATGAGAATGTACACAGTGTCTAGCTCTGAACAAGGGCTCAGTAATGTTGTTCTCTCTTGAAACAGACACCTTCCTCTTCAAGTATGTATTTTGGGGCAACAACTGAGAAGCACATTTAGAATTTTTGCCTAACAACCTTGAGGCAAGGGAGAGGGAGGGGATGGAGAGGCAGGCACAGAGGCGTATGAAGAGGCTGCTGCTATCATCCCAGTGAGGCCTGAGCTCAGCAGAGGTGGGGGCTGGAAGATGGGTTTATAGCAAGAATTCAGTCACAGGCATCCACTCTAGGACCCATGTCCCTGGAAGTGGAAAGGGGTGGCTGTTCTAGAAACCTTTATCAGGGAGTGACCTCGCCTTGTCTGAACACCCATGGGCAGGAGTTGTATGTGTAGGATGCCACCTAAGTCAGGGACTCTGATATGCTAGGAGCTTCACCTCCAGAAGTCCACGGCCCAGTCTCCTCAGACCACCCAGGGAAAAGAACCCAGAAGGCCCACATACAGCCTGAAAGACAAACCAACACAGTGGGCACGGGGTGGGGGAGGACACTCTCCTGCATCTGGAATCACAGCTCTGGCGCTGCCCATCCATAACCTTAACTTCTGTGAGCCTAAGTTTTCTCATCTATAAAATGGGAATGATAGATATAAGGTCTATCTTCAAGATTCCTGGGGAGATGCACGTTGAGCCATCAGCACAAGTGCTTAGCACAGAGCAAGGTCTTATAACACCAGCCGCTCTTACCTTTGTCATTATGTTTACCCCTGTGAGATGTCAGAGAAGGTTACAGACACTGAGTCCCAGCTTTGCCATTTCTAAACGAGTATGGTAATAGAACGTATCCCCATAAAAATTGTTCCAAAAATTAAATGAGAACAACGGATGCCATGCTCTTGGCATACAGGAAGCACGCGGCAGAAGTGAGGCATGATTTCAAGCTAGAAGCACAGGTGTCTCACGGCTGGGGTGATCAGCTGTCCCCCTTCCCTGGGCACCAACCAGCATTAGCACTGAAAGCTGCATGTCCTACACTCCCTCTATGCCCAGCAAACTGGGGCAGTGGGTCACCCCCCAGCAGCCCACCAGGCTGGGGCCCTTCTTGCCCTCCCAGGCAGTGGAGGGGGGAATTTCTGCCCCATGTCAACCTGCTTTTGTGAACTGGGCCAGGCTGTGGGCTGCCCTTGGAGCCTGAGGGGCCCCAGGGCCAGTGTTCTCGGGACAAAGAGGCCCAGCAAGGCCCAGAGACAGAGTCTGGGCCCGTGTTCAGGCTCCCCGGGACAACAGACCCCAGGCCAGATCACATACAGAGGGGCAGAGCCAAGGGAAAGCGGAAAGGCTCTCTCAGGGTCCCGCTGGAATCAGAGCAGGGAGGGGGCCGTGCTTTCCGAGATGAATAATGCAGGAAAGGAGGCACAGGGCAGGCGGGAGGAGCTACCATGGGGTGCCCATTCTGTTCCCAGCCAGGCTGCTTCTGCGCACGAAGCCTCCCAGCTGAGCCTGGGAAGCAGTTATCACTGGTGGGTGATTAAGTTACTAATCCTTCAGGGAGAAGACATTTAGAGGCCCATATTAAAGCAGCGCGCAGCAAAATTACATTCCGTTTCAATTTAGTTTAGCAATTCCCGTGATTTAGTTAAATGAAAAGCAATTGTTCCAATTAATAGTATTGAATGTTATTCGTCAAAAGTGTCAAAACAGCTCTGTGGCTGCATTAGTAACCCATTCTCTTGTCAGAGATAGGGATAATTCCCCAGGACAGGATGTGGGAAAATGGTACGGTGTGGGGGCTTTGGGGGAAAGTCAAAGCCTTAGGGGGCGTGGACACACACGTGTGTAGGCACATGAGCACGCGGCCTCTAGGCACGGACTGACCCGTGCATTTGTGGGGACGTATGCTGTGCGCATACAGACCCAAACTCTGCCAGACGCGCATATTTCTGTGTACCTACGTGCCTGTGTGCCAGCGCGCTGGAGGCAGTGCCTGGGCACCCCAGTATGTGTGCGTGTGGAGCGCACCTGTGTGTTTCCAAGCACATATGCCTCTGTGTGTGAGTGTGTGCAAGTGCCCTGCCTGCCCACGCACGTGTACCTGTGTGCGTGTGTCCCTATGTGCACAGTTGTTTTGATAGCGACACGTTCGAGTGTGCAGGTCCATGTGCACCGGGACTTCCTGGCCATGTTGGTATCCGAGAATGCATAATGGGTATGCGCATTTGGGGGTACATCCACCTAGAGTGTAAATGTCTGCTTGTATCAGGGCAGGAGGGGAAGAGCCCTGGCCACCTTGATAATTTATGAGAGGTCCCATTCGCTGTCATTCTTATGCCACAACTAGGGATTCAGTTTCTCTCTGGGAGGCTTCCATTTAAATGCAGTTCCCATAAGGTTAGAGACCTTTACGGCCATGTTCACGGCTGTATTCTCAGGACCCAGAAGAGAGCCTGGCACATGACATATGTGGACTGAATCGATTAATAGATGGGTGGAAAATGGGTAGATAAATGGATGGACAGGCAGGACAGACAGGATGGGCAGAGGGTTCACAAACTGCCAGAATCAGCCAGAGCTAAGAAAAGCAAGGGCAGGGACTTCTTTGGAGAAGCTGAAAAAAGAGCTAAGCTCTGCATTGAAAGGCAAACAGGAGGCTGGCCTGGCCCTCCAGACCCAGGAGGACACAATCAAGAAGGGCCCTTGGGGCTTAGATCCCTCAAGCGAGGGTTCCCACATCTGTCTGTGTCCCTGGCCTGCAGCTCCCAGCTCCTGACTCTAGCCCAGGCCTGTCCTTCTCTGTTCCTGATGGTCCTCCTGCCCCCAACCCCTTCCACTAAATGGGGAACCCACTTCCCATCTCTGTCCAGACTCTGGTGCAACTCCTCATCATCCCGTTACTGCAGACAAGGAAGATAAAGGGAATCTACAAATGGCCCCCTATCTCCACTCCTTGACTCTTTCTGGAGACCTAGAGCAGGGCCGTCCTTCCTCGCAGTCATTTTGAGCTTTGATGGGGGTGAGCCTGGTCCACCTGCTGTCAAGGCCTGCCCCCTTGTGGCTGACTCTGGCCCATACACCGCCCCCACCCCATGGCACCAACTGGGCGCTGCCCTCCTCCGACCCCAGTCAACCTCAGCCAAAAAGAATTTCTGAGTCCTTGCAGACGCTCCATGATAGCCTGTGAATAGTAACGAAGGGGACCGTCTCTAAGGTACAGTAGGAAGGTTAGAAGGGGAAGTTGGAAGGGGTTGATGTACCACTCCGTGTCAATGAAAGGAAGAATTATCCATGAGAAACCCCAACAGAAGACTCTCAATAGGGAAGAATCATCCATGACGGGCCCCAACAGGGAAAGATGCAATTGCATCTCCTCCAAGAACTTGACCACCCCCTGCAGCTCAGCCCACGAGAAACCGTCATCACCCTGAGCCACTTTCCTCCAACACACTTTCCTTCACACAACCCCTCCCCGCGTCCTCCTCCCTCTCCACAAAATAATGTTCCTCTCCTTTGTCCGTTAGATGGGTCTGTGGGTATTGCCACAGTTTGCATGTCCCAGATTGTAATAAACCCACTTTTGCTAGTAAAATAACAGTTTTCTTTTTAAGGTTAGCAGGCCCCATTTGCCCCTTTCTAGATGCAGCCCCAGCACTGCCAGCGCCCGCCCCTCGCCCATATGCACACGCTGAAGCCTGGCTGCCTGGAGAACGCACTGCCCTCAACAGCCGCAGGCTCTCTGCGCAAGCGGCTCTCCATCAGGATAGTGATTAGGCATGAAGAGGAAGTGTTAGGATATGATCCCTGAACCCACCAGGCTCATAAAGACAATAGCTGGGACCCTGGCGAGAGGCACCAGGCGTCCTGTCTATTTTGGGGAGGCCCCGAACATGGCTGCCCAACACCAAGGGCATCCTGGGGCTCGTGAATCTATGCGGGAGTGGCGGAGACAGGCTGGGGGGTCTGGGAGGCCTTCCGCCAGCCGTTTCCTCCCCGCCCACCAGCCCTTCTCCATACTCGGCTCTTGGAGTCCCCGGCCCCGGCCTCGGGAGACCCAGCTTTGCCAGCTCTCTGTGGTAGACCTAGCTACTTTCCCCTCCTTTCAAAGGCTTTTACTGAGAGATTAGAGGCCCTGGCCTTTCTGGGATCCACTCTTTGTTTTCTCCTTGAGGGAGGCAAAGGAAGAAGTAAAACACCATCAGCCCCATCCAGCTGAGGCAATGGACAATGCCTCAGAATATCCTTCTGGTGCTCTGTTCCCACGGCCGGGCCCCCTTTGAGCCCAGAAGTAGCAAAAGGTTAATTGCCAGGGCCTTGGGCTCCACAATGGGCTGGGGCCAGAGCGCCAAGCATTAAATATGCAATTGTTAAATATCCCTGTCCCCCACCCCCTTCTCTCCCAGTTGTTAAACAGTTGGTAGCTGAAACTGACCATGGTGTAATAGCCCGGAAATTGGCAAACTCCAGCAGTACCCGCAAGGGGGGCGTGGCCCCCTGTCCTATTCCCTGGTGGGAAGTCAACACACCCTGGTGACTGGATTGGAAAGCACGACCCACGACAGCTTTAGGCCCACAGCGACTGGGAGTGCACACCATGCACATCGCTCTCAGCACCCCAAGCCCACTCCTTCCATCCCCGCAGGGACACAAAACCAGTCCTAACAGTCGGCAGACCTGTTTCCTACCCGTGGACATCACTCAGGTCACTTCACCGATCCTTCATTTCTCGACAGGAAACAGGAGCCTCCACAGCCCATTCTCAGACTAGAACTCTCTAGGCTCCTAGTGAGAACTGAACCGACAGACCGGGATATGTGAAATGTTTAACAGACTGAGGCCATTGTGAGACCGGCTGATAGTAACTGTTGAGTAAACATCCGCTGGTGTCACTATTGATGGTTAATATCCTTACTTCCCTCATAAGGCATTTTAAAGCTAAAATGAAAGAATAGTTGTAAAAACATTCGCACTACCTTTTTCTTTAAACTGTTTTCAGTAATGGAAGCCAGAGGTGGCCCAGTGCCTTCCTCAGCTGTGCGGGTGCCCAGGTCCAAGCACAATGTCCGCCTGGGTGGAAGAGGCCAATGACGGGCAGGTAACCAACCACATGAAGTAGCAACTGTCAAGGACTGTGACATTTCCCAGCATAATAAAAAAGCTCTGGTGTTTTCCCTTTTCACTCAGGATACACATCTTAGTGTAAGTTTTTGCAAACCCAACTTACTTGATCTCAGGAAAGTTGCACCTAGGGCAGACCTGATGGGTGGCGGTCACTCCAATCTTCAGATGAGGGAAGACGGTAACAGCTGCTTCTCTGGAAACGCATCAAAAGCAGAGCATCGAGGTCAGAAAAGAAGAGTTGTGTTTTCCCCGTCTGTGCCTCGTGGGAGGTCAGAGGCGCCAAGAAGCCGTGGAGCTTGGTCAGCCTCTCTCACCTGCTCCAGCAGCCCCTGTGCTTGCTGGGCCAGCAGGGCAGGGAGTGATTTGCTGAGGAGACGCAGAGATTAAACAGTGCAAGAGATGTCTCAGGACTCCAGCCTATCTCTGAGTGGCCTGCCACAGGCTGGCCATCCTGCAAGCTTCTATGGCCATGTCTGCAAAACAAGGAAGATAATGCTGATCTCAAACTTCTGGTAGAGTCTACATGGCAGTGTGGATGAGAGGCCTTACTGCAAAATGAGTGTTCAGCACATATTTGTTGGTGGTCTTCCCTATCCCTGTGCAGGGTTTTTGCCTGGAGGAGGCCAAAACCATGGCATTAACCAGGACTGTTACTGCGTATTGTCCGAGCAGGGCCCCAGCCCAAGGAGGCAAAAGCCCACCTCTGGCCCGTTGCTATGGTCTGTGTGGCACTTCTGTTCTCCAGAACATGAGTGTAGGTGGCCAGGAGCACAACTGAGAGGCAGCGAATCCACACAAGAGCAAGGTTCTGTGAGCAAGACGGCGAAGCCTCAGAGCCGCAAATCTTTGGACAAGAGCAGAATGATAAATGCCTATCCCTGCCCCTTGGCAGCCTGTGCACGAGGACCTGCATGAGCACGCGGGCATGTAGCCCTGTGTGTCTCCACATGCGTGAACTTGGGCACTTACGGATGCAAGTTTCATGCAAGATGCAAGCCCTGCACGCTTCATTTTTTTAAAGATCTATTTATGGGAGAGTACAAGCAGGGGAGGGGTAAAGAGAAGAGGACAGAGGATCCAAAGCAGGCTCTGCGCTGACAGACTGACTGCGGCGAGCCCGACTCAGGACCCGAAGTCACGAACCGCAAGATCATGACTTGAGCCAAAGACGGATGCTCAAACTACTGAGCCACCCAGGGGCTCCCTGCTTCAGGCTTCTTAAATGAGTGCACACTTTCTGGGTACCCTTACTTCCTGGGCATGCGTGCACAGAGAATGCAACATGCCTATATACGTGCATGCACACACGCCGGTGTAGGTGTTTGTGTGTGCGCCTACGCAGACACACACAAGGGACAAGTGAACGCAGTGGCCACACATCCCTGTGGGTGTCCCCCCCCCCCCACCGGCTGCCGATGACCTGCAAAGGCTGCAGGTGAATGAAAGTGCTCCTGTGGCCATGTGTACGCGTGTGTATTTTTAGGAACGGAGAGTACAAATAAACAGCATAAACAAGATGGTTGGGAGGAGGAGGGTTTTAAATACTTAGGAAGAGAAACGACCCCCCCGGGACTTTGGAAAGCACTCATTAGGTACAAATAATGTATATGCTAATTACAAATTACTCTTTTCTGCTCATTACAGTGGAACTGCTGCACTTTATTAGTTCAGTTCTGGTTACGCCGCACGCTTGAAAATAATAAAAATGGCTTTGGGGTCAGGAAGACGCCTGCACAGGACTCAGGGAACCATCTCAGGAGATGCAAACGGTCGCCCAGACCAGGGGCCAGGGCAGGGAGGTTGACTTCAGTCTGTCCCCCTGCCCCACCTTCAATCAGTCACCAAATTCAGTCGAGCCCACCTCTCTCTCTCCATCTCCACTGACCCCGTGCTGGTTCGAGCCCCCATCCCTCCTCTGATAGTCCCTGCACAGCTACCCAGCCTGCCCCTCAGCTGGTCCCCCCATCCCCTGCCGACTCCAGTTCATCCCCAGAGACGATGCCCACCCCACTCCCAGCTTAAAATCCCCCCCTGCTTTGCCATCACCACTGAGCAAAGCTCCAGCCCCATAGCTTGTCCATCCACGTCCCGGGTCCTGAGTGCCTCTCTCCCTTCACATCCATGAATACGGAGTGATTCCCAAATGGGTTCCTGAGCCCCTCCTCCATCTGGGTGAGCAGGTCCTTCTTTCTGTCCCAGCCCCACTGGCCGGCTCTTCGCGACGGGCTCTTGCTCCCTCTCGCCAACGCCTGCTCTGAGAAACCAGCCCTTCGTGCCTCTTCCTGACTTCCTCCACACTTTTGTAGCCCAGCACGTGTTTATGTGTTTGATGCCTATCTCCCCAGCTAGACTGCAGGCAGGGGCTTTGCTCTGCCGACTGTTATGTGCCTACCCAGCACCCAGAACCATTTCTAGCACATGGTAGACCTTCAGTTGATATGTGTTGAATGAAAACCCAATGAATGTCCCGCCCATGCTGCACGACCCTCCAAGTTATGGCTGTAACTGACACGAGCTGCTTCACCCCCCAGGGATTTAGGGTTTTTATTATGATTAAACACTAGCTTGGTCTTCCCGCCGTGTACTCTGAGGACATCTGTCTCCTCTCCCAGGACCAGTGCTTTTTGATAACTCCCAGTTCTATTAATCAATCCTGCTCTTTTCAGAGTGGAGCAGCTAGGGCTCGGGTGCACCACCTAGGGGCTGCAAGGTGAAATAACACTCAGAAACAGAAGGCTCCAGAAGCAGCCTCCTCGGTGGCAAGCAGGATGTGGTCATGCAGTCATTATTGCCAACATACGTCCATCTGAATATGATAGGTCAGAAGAGGCTCTCAATCTGGAAGTCGTCGTCACACATTCTGGTTCCTGGTTTAAGTCAAGGCTCTGCTCCCTTCCCCTCCGTCCTACTTATGTGTTCCCTTTGGGCCCTTTCTACCCAACTGACTTCTGCCTGCCCATCTTTTCCAATCAAAGAATTTCTCCTATGGGACCCGGAAAGTCAAACCACTTTGTTTCTCCTGATGGTCCGCAGCCCTGTGTGAATATTTGTTCATCCCCTACCGTGTAGCTTTCTAATCTCAGATGCTAAGAAGTATGTACTTGGTAAAACCACAACCATTTTCTGCTTACAACCTTTTCTAAAGCCACTGGTTGTCTCCTCACTTTAAATCTTCTTAACAAAAGGGCACACTCATGTCCCTCTTTCCCAGAGATATTCTTCACAATAACTTTTATCCCTCCCTATAACACAGAAGCAGTGCTCAACATTTAAGAGGCAGTGTCTTTTAGGGGTTCCTGGGTGGCTCAGTTGGTTAAGAGTCCGACTTCAGCTCAGGTCATGATCTCGCAGTTTGTGGGTTTGAGCCCTGCATCGGGCTCTGTGGTGACAGCTAGCTCAGAGCCTGGAGCCTGTTTCAGATTCTGTGTCTCCCTCTCTCTCTGACCCTCCCCTGCTCACACTATCTCTCTCTCTCAGAAATAAATAAATAAATAAATAAATAAATAAATAAATAAGGCAGCCTCTTTTAGCAACACCCAAATAATCCACGTACCTGGAAACAATATAGTTATTTGTTCATAGGTTTGCCTCCTTCGAGGCATCAGGACTTTTTGAAGATAAGTTTTAACCCATCAATTTCTCTTTCCTAAGCTCCAACCCAGTCTTTTTCCTGGAACATGTAGAGGGAAGATGATACTACCTCTCCACTTCTTCCCAGCTCAGGAGGCTAAGAGTTCTTAGAGTCTCCTAAAAGGTTAAAATCTGGACATGAAGATATCAGGCAACCCATGAAAAGGAAAAACACCTGTCAAATTAATATAAGGAAAATGAGAGTATTGCTAAATGGACCTCTGAGAGTTTTGCAAGGTCATGTGTGCAAGTGAACAGCAGGGAATTTCTCCATAAGGGAGTGTAACTGGAGCCTATCCAAATATGACAAAAAGAAGATCCAAACAAATGGAAAGGTATACCATGTTCATAGATGGGAAGACAATGATCTGAAGATGGCAATTCTCTCCAAAAGCAATGTATTTCTAAATTCAGTGAAAAATCTGCCAAAGTAAATAGTGACATACAAGTTGATCCCAAAATCATAAAGATGAGAAAAAAGCACAGAATAGCCATGATAATTCTGAAGAAGAAGGAAGAGAAAAAGAAGCAAGAGAATGAGGGTGGAAGGAACAATTTCCTCTACCAGATATAAATAGTAATTATTCTTACAACTCAATAATAAAAAGACTCGGCTTTAAAACAGGCAAAGGATTTGAATCCAGATTTCTCCAGAGATACCAAATAGCCAATAAGCATGTGAAAAAAAATGCTCAACCTCATTAGTCATCATGGAAGGGCAAATCCAAACCACAGTGAAGTACCAGTTCATACCTACCAGCATGGCTAGCATCAAAAAAAGAAAAATTCACAGGTACTGAGGAGGACATGGAAAAATTGAAATCCTCAAACATTGTTGATGGGAATGTAAAATGGTGCAGCCAATTTGACAAAATAAAGTTGAAGTTCCTCAATAAGTTAAACATAGACTTCCATATGACCCAGTAATTCCACTTTTAGGTATATAGTCAAGAGAATTTAAGACAGGTGTTCATACACAAAAATTTATAACAATGTAATGAATCATAATGGCCAAAAAGTGGGGAAAAAAAGTCCATCAACTAATGAATGGGTAAACAAATTGTGGTATATCCATACAATGGAGTGTTATTCAGCCATAAAAAAGCAGTGTGGTGCTATTGCATGCTACAACATGGATGATCCTTGAAAACATTACATCACATGTATAAAATGTTCAGAATAGGTGAATCTATAAAGACAGAAAGTAGATTAGTGGTGGCCAAGGGCCAGGTGGGGGAGGGGGGTGGCATACAGGATGAGGAGCTGGGCAATGATACCTAGAGTATAGGGTTTCTTTTCAGGGTGAGGGAAAATGCCCTGAAACCGATAGTGGGAGGTGGTCACATGCTTCTATGAATATATGCAAAAACACCGAATGCTTAGAAACACTTTGAAAAAATGAGCTTTAATATGATGAGAACAAAGTGAGGGCTGATGGGGGTAGGAGAGAGGGGAAGGTGGGTGATGGGTATGAAGGAGGGCACTTGTTGGGATGACCACTGGGGGTTATATGGAAACCAACTTGACAATAAGCTAAGAAAAATAAAATATGTTAATTATAATCTCAATGTTTAAAAATAGTGATTGTAAAGCTGTAGCAACTACAATATGCAGTGCTGGCATAAAGGTAAACAAACCACAGAAAAGGCCCCCAAAGCTCCCCCTCATGTAAAGGAACTTGGTATAGAATGGCGCTGACATCAGAGATCAGTGGGGAAATGCTTTTATCAAAAAAGAGTGCCGTACAACTGGCCGTATGAAAGTTAAAATAGGGGCACTTGGGTGGCTCAGTCGGTTAAGCACCCGACTTCGGCTCAGGTCATGATCTCACAGTCCATAGTTTCAAGCCCTGCGTCAGGCTCTCAGAGCCTGGAGCCTGCTTTGGATTCTGCATCTCCCTCTCTCTCTGCCCTCTCCCACTCGCTCTCTGTCTCTGTCTCTCAAAATAAAATAAAGATATAAAAAAAATTTTTTAAGAAAGTTAAAATAAAATTTAATCCCACAAGCATGTCACTTACACACATGAATTTCAAATAAATTGAAGAATTTACATTTAAAATACAGTTTAAACTTTCAGGAAATATATAACAAAACAACTTTATAACATCAAGAGAGTGAGATTCTCAAGCAAGACTAAAATGCCCAAACCAAAATGAGAAAAATCGATAGTTTTCTGCATTAAAATTTAAAACTTTGGGTGGGGGCACTTGGGTGTCTCAGTCAGTTAAGCATCCAACTCTTGATTTCAGCTCAGGTCATGAGCCCAGGGTCATGGGATCAAGCCCTGCATCAGGCTCCACACTGAGCATGAAGCCTGCTTGGATTTGGGATATTTTCTCTCTCTCTCTCTCTCTCTCTCTCTCTCTCTCTCTCTCTCCCCTTCTCCCTCTGCCCCTTCCCTCCATTCACATTCACTCTCTCTCTTTCAAAGAAATAAATAATAAATTTGGGAAGAACATATGATACCACAAATAAAGTGAGAGGAAAGTACATCACCAACAAAACATTGGTTTCTAGAATGTTTAAGAACACCTAAAATTAATTTTAAAAATCAATCAAACAATACAAATAATATGGAGATCATAAGGAACCAGCAATTTACAGAACACACCAATGACAAATGTGAAAAATTTTCAAAATCGCTAACAATCAGGAAAACACAAAGTAAAACAATGAGGCACTGCTTCTCACTCTTCGTATTTTAAGTATTTATGAGTTGTAGTGAGGATGTGAGGGAATGGAAATTCTGATAAACTCTTGGAGGAAGTATAAGTTGATACAACCATTGTGAAAAGAATTTGGCAGTACCTGGTAAAGATGTTTATACCATAATGCTCAGCTATTTTCATTTTTGATCTGTTGCAGGGGAGGAAGAAAACACAAATATACAGGGACCCATGAATGCAGATGTTCTTTGCAGCCCATTTTATAACAGTGAAACCCTGGACACAACCAAGGTCAGGGAAATGATAAGGAAAGGACAGAATATAGCTACAGTTCAGAGTAGAAGTTCAAATGAATTACTCAGACCTCTAGGTATCAATGTGCATACATCTCAAAGACACGCCATTCATTAAAACTTTTTAAAAATTATAAATGCAGTATGATATGATTGATGTACATTTTAAATATTTAAACACCATGCCATTTGTCAACATACACTCACATGTCAATTTTTAAAACATGGAGAGAAAGGATATACACCGACTTTGGTTGGTAATTACCTCTGGCTCAGAAGGTAGGGGGAGAAACGAAGGGGGTACCCATTTCTTTAACTGTATCTGTAACATTTTATCTTTCAACTAACTTATCCAAACATGGCAAAACACTAATGTGTGCTAAATCTGAGTGGTAGATAAATGGGTGTGTGTTCTGTCACTGTGTGTAATTTTCTCTCTATTTTAAATAGTTTATAATTTTTTAAAAAGGAAAAGATGTATCAGGGACCACAAAACTGGAGTCAGGAGGCCAGCTGGGAATCCGTTGCAGGAAGGAGGTGATGTGAACACAGCGTGAGACAGTCCCACGAGGCTTGTGCAGAGTGGGCGGAGTTGAGGAGGTGGGGGATGCGATTTAGAGGGGAAGGATGGAGAGAGCTTGACAACTGATAACATAATGCGGGGAAGCAAGAAAGAGTCCAAAATGCCATGTGAGTGTCAGCGAGGGGGCGGGATGAAAGCATGGTAGCCAGTGACTGAGACGGGAAAGACAAAAGGAGGGAATGACTTGGGCGAAATAATCAATTAAGTGAGGAAAATGCCCATTTCGAGAGATCAGCACCTTGTCCAGGGATCAGAACCAGGATCTGACAGTTCTTTGGACACAATTGGTAAATGAAGTCCTAGGACAGCGTGTAGGGTGCAAAGGGGAAAAAAATGGAACCCTGGGGCACCCCAAAACGTAAGGTCTTGGGCTGAAAGAGAAGCCTAAATCTGTGACTGAGAAAAGACCCAACAGGTAAAAGGAAAACAAAGTAAGGGCCCCCAAGAACCGAGAAAAATGAGGGTTCCACAAACACATGCAGAGTCCAGGGCCATCTGGCACTCTGCCAGGTGAAATCAGTCCCCAAACTTCCAGTGGACATAACAACACAGAGGTCACTGCGGACCTGGGAGAAGGGGCCTGATTGTGGAGGAGTCACTGCAGCAGCAGGAACCAGGTCATCAAGGGTAATGCTTACTCTGAAGCCGGACTGCCTGGGACCAAACCCATAGTACCCTGTGCCTCTGGACACATCACCCAATTTCCCTCTGCTTTAACTAGATGTCGACTCACCCAGTTTTAATGTATCATAGGGTTACTGTGAGGATTAAAGAAATTAGTGCTGTGTGGGTTACCACATTCACCGTGTATTGTCCCTATTCCGACAACAGTGTATACACAGCACCATTATTATGAAATATGGCTGAGATGGGGAAAGAGATAGGGTGGGATCTAGAAGCAACATTGGGCAGAAGGGATGGTGGGGGGCCGAAAGGTATTGAACACATTTAGGAGCTGATGGAAAATCGGTAGGGAAAAAGCTTTGGAGATTTGAAGAAGAAAAGAGTGGCTGATGGAGAAGGTTACCTGGGGAGGCTGGGGCTGGAGTCCGCAGAGTAAAGGGGACCAGTGTCATGTTGGAGGCAGTACACCTCTTCCATCAGGGCAGGAAGACACATGGCTACAGGCGGAGATGCTCTTGACGGTGGGCAGTCAGGGGAAAGAACAGGAGGCTCAGAGCATATCCTTCCTCTCACTACTTCTAGTTTCCCAGGGATCCAGGATACGAGGTTCCTCTTTGTTGTGAAGAAGACATTGGATGTCCGAAGGTACCAGATACCAAGGACATGGACACGGGAGAACACAAGAGAGCCAAACAGAGAGGCAGGTGTCTGGGCAGCGTGGGGAAGCCAGGGCAAGATGAAGACCAGGAGTTTGCAAGGCTCCGAGCGCAGGCCTCCAGGCACCCAAGCTCACACCGGTCCACCCGGAATTCTCTGCCATATAAGCGAGGAGATACAGGGATGAGCTGGACTCAGACAACCAGGCGGGTGACAGGTGGCACCAAGGAGGTCAGCCAGGCCCTGACCCACAGCTGGCAGTCAGCGGCAGAGGGACAAGACTGCTAGACACGTAAGCCAGACCTGGGATGAGGGCACAAGGCCAGCACAGTCCTTGCCAGGTCGACTTGGTTCTGAGTCCCGCAGCGATGAGCTGGGGAAGCTGAACGGTCTCTTCCGCTACAAGTCGGGGCTAACCCCGGAGCACTCCTTGACCTGTCTTCGAATCTACCCGAGAGCGGGTGAAACATGCACACTTCCCCTCCTGATGCTTTAAGATCCCAAGTCAGTAGCTTAAAGATGGGAAACCTGCGTTCACCAAAGTTTGGAAATCCCAACTCCAAATACTGGGACCAAGTTCAGCCTGGTGGTTGTCAAAAGACCCGGCTGCGTAGAAGCCAGGTCCCAGACAGGGCTTGACAGACGGCGGCCCATTCCAAAGTCCTGGAGGACTGCAGGGGCTGGCTGACCTACAGCATCCTCCAAGACATGAAGGGGTTAAGAAAAGTGCTGGGAACCTGCATACTTTTATTACATTATAGGAATGTTATTGCATTATAAATAATGCCACAGGATGCATTATTTATACGTTTAATATCGGGCTTGCTTATAAGTCAGATCTCTTCACTTTTAGATAAATACTCTGTCTGCAGCCCACCTCCACCAGCCAGGCGCAGGCAGAGAGCGGAGAGCGCGCTCCCGCTCCCGCAGACAGCGGAGGGAGGGCAGACACATGTCAGAGACAGCGAGAGCCCTGTGATGGGAAGCAGATAATGTCTTTATGAAAACGACCAGATGGCTCTTTTGAAAGCCCTTACAGTTCTCCTCTGCTCTGATAACAGCGGGTAAGCAAGATGCACTGAAGGGGGCTTTATGGGTTTGCACTTATTGTCTTAAGAGCCCCCGAGAGTAGGAGACAGAGAGGCCAAGAGCAGCGGCTGCGGTGGGGGAGAAGGAGGGAAGGATGATGCCGCGCTCCTTAGCCTGCTTGTGGCTGACGTGGGTCAGGGCACTGGGCTGGCCTGTTACCTCGATGGCCAGACAGAAGCAAGGAGAGCTTCTCTCTCTCGTCCATTCAAATGCCCGTTCACATTCACGGTGACAACTTTCCACGGGCTCGATGCTGTCCTGTTTGGCGCAAAGCTGCCACCTCTAACATTTATGCTTTCTCCCTAATGTTCTCTCAATCCCAGAAGTTCTTGTGCGTATGGGTGGAGGGTGCTAGCTTGGCAAAAATGTTTCCTAAACTCTTCTGTCGTACACCTTTCAAAACTTAAAGTCATTCATTTAGACACACACACACACACACACACACACACACGTAAACTGCTAGAACCCAAATAAGATCTGTAGTGTAGCTACTAGCATCATGCCCATGTCAAATTCCAGGTTGCAATCGATCACTGTACTAATGTATCTGTAAGACACCGTCATTGGGAAAGATCTATCTCAAGGAACTTCCAGTTTTGCATCTGCTACCTTTTTGAAAAAAAAATTTTAATGTTTATTTATTCTTGAGAGAGAGAACATGAGCAGGGAAGGGGCAGAGAGAAAGAGACAGAGGATCTGGAGCAGGCTCTGTGCTGTCAGCAGCAAGTCCCATGCGGGGCTCGAACTCACAAACCGTGAGATCGTGACCTGAGCCGAAGCCGGATGCTCAACTGACTGAGCCGCCCAGGCGCCTCCTGGATCTACCTGTGCTACAGATTTTCGGCATCCCTAGCACCAGCGCCGGGTCCAACGTAGAGCAGCCGTACAGGCAATGAGAAGCAAGGAGAAGAAAGAAAAAGAGCAGAGAGAAAGAGAGAAGGGAAGAGGAAGGAAAGAAAAGATGGATGGAGAGAAGGAAGGACACAGTCCGTCATGGGAAGGGGGAAGGAGTTGAAAAGCAAAACCACATGCTACAGGAGCAGCAGGCATCCCGGGCTGGAAGATTCCAGCTACACCTGGGAGCACATCTGCAATGGTGCAGGCAGGATGTGGGTGCAGGAAGCAGCCGGCCGTGGGGGTGAGAGTGCCCAGGCCTGGAAACCGGGACAAAGCCGCGCCTTGGGGATCTGGGCCACGGCCTGTGTATGACGGGCGGTCCCGAAGCGCACCCCGGCGGGGGAGGCCCCGGGAACGGACTGGCCTCAGTGGAAACAGAGGCCTGTTTCTGGTGGCATCCCCACTGCAGAACCTCACCAGTGACCCAGGCTGACCCCCGAGAACTTTGGAACCCAGGAAACTGACCTTGCATGAATCCTGTTCTGGGCAGAATTGTGTTTGCTCAAAATTCACATGTTGAAATCCTCATCCCTAGGACCTCAGAATGCAAACCTACCTGATGATGGAATCTTCAAGGAGGCGACTAAGGGTAAATGAGGCTGTCAGTCCTATTCCCATTGGACACTGTCCTCATAAAAGGGGGGAGGGGAGGAGGACGGGGGGAGGGGAGGAGGAGGAGGGGTGGGCTGAGCGGGTGATGGGCCCTGAAGAGGGCACCTGTTGGGATGAGCACTGGGTGTTGTATGGAAGTGATCACTGGATTCTACTCCTGAAACCCATACTATACTGTATGTTAACTAATTTGAACCTAAATAAATGCATTTTTACAAATAAATAAAATATAAAAAAGGGGAGATTAAGATGGATACACACAGAGAGAGGAGCGCATGGAGAAATGAAGAGAGGGCAGCCCATCTGCACCCCAAGGAGAGAGGCCCCAGAAGAAAGCCACCCTCCGCCAACACCTTGATGTTGGACTTCCAGCCTCTAGAACTGTGAGAAAATGAGTTACTATCTTTGAAGCCCTCCATCCTTTGCTATGGGAGCCCCAGCAGGTGGCCGCGTGCACAGTTGAGAATGTCCCAGAGGAAGGGGTCTGGGTCCAAAGGAATAGTTATTGGAGAAGCAGGGATGCACATGCGTGAGCTTGTGCCTTCTCTGGCTTCTGGAAACAGAGCAGGGAGAAGAGAGGAGGCGTCACGGTCTCAGGGACAAGCACACGCACTTTGCAATCACCCAGAATGGCTTCCAGGCCCAGCTCTGCCACTGACTTGCTGTGTGACTTCGGACAAGCCACTCATCTCTCCAGGACTCAGTTTCCTCATCTGTAACATGAAGACGGCAATAATACCCACACGGGAACGTTGTGAGCATTCAAACCATTTAATGAACAGAAATCTCCCAGCCCGGTGCTTACTGAGTTAGTGGGTGCTGGTGGTGGTACCACCGTGGGGTGTGGTTTGGTTTTGTTTCTCTGATGCCAAAGAGAAAAGGGGGAGCCGAAGAGCACTCGCAATGATTTTTATAGAGAAATGAGCCCATGACTCCCAAGGCCACCGTGACTGCCCGCTTGGCTGCTAGTTCTGTGACCTTGCTGCCTCCCTCGGCTTCTTCGAGTCTTACCATCCTCACACACACATTAAGACCAATATGGTCTGCCCCCCGCCCCACTGGGGTGCTCCCGGGGAAGGCATCAGGTGCACTGAATAGCATCCCGTACAGAGATGAGATCGTACAGATTGTGTTCCAGCTTCAAATTCCTCACCTGCAGTGGGAATCCTAAGCTAAATGGGAGAGACAGGAAGTGCATCTCTCACTGACCTTCTGGCCAGGTGAGCCCAGGCCTCCTCAAAGCACAGCGCATCCTCTCCTCCAGGTGCCCCAGCCCCGGGACCGGAGCCTTCCCTCAGCAAATCATGGCAATAAATATGGCCTGGAGCAACTCCAGCTCTTACAGCCTTAATAAATGGCTTGCCGTACTGGCAAATTCAGACGCAGAGAGCATCTTTTCAATAAAGGCTGAGAGGGTTATTAATAACGTTAATGTAGTGCCTCGTGAAGTCACAGCCTCCCAGAACGGGCCTCTCACCCTCCTCCCCGGCCCATCTCTTCCAGGACTGCCCAGCAAGTCTGGCCGGCTGTGGCCGCCATGGGGTGTGACCCGGGAGAGGCAGAAACCAGGCTGGGGACAGAGCAGGCAGGACCCCATTAGGAGCTCACAAAAAGGATCGCCGCCCTCCCCCCATTTGACCATCCAATGACCTCCCCAGCACCCACTTTCACGGACCATAAAGGGCGCAGCAGCATAGTAGAGAGGTTGAGAAGACGCTCTTTCAAGGTGAACAGACCTGGGTTCACACCCCGGCTGAGCTCTCCTCTGTGCCCTCCTGGGCTGCATTATGGAAAGTGAAAGGGCCCTGGGGCTCCCAATGACTTTCCCTGATTGCCGATGTCCAACAGCACTTGTGACCACCAGAGCTGCTCACCGCCTACCCAGTGCTCCAGCCCTCCACCTCCTGAGACCACGGCAAAGCTGGGTCCCTTCTGTTGGGCAGGGCCCATAAATTCTGAGCAGAGATGACACATGTCACTTCTGGGTCCGGCATTTCATCATCCCCATGAGACTCTTTGGAATCCCCCTCTCCCTTACAAACACTCAAGATTGGGGGTGGTCCACGGGCCCGGGTCCCTGACTGATGAGGGGTGTTTCCAGGTCAATCCAGAAGGACCAGAGCCTGGGCAAGCAATAAACCTTGGTTGTTAGAAGAAAGGGGCCACATACCTTTTGGAGTTTTGACAGCCAGCTGGTTTCTGTCTTAACTGTCTGGCCCTGCCATCTTAGCCCCAAAGCAGGCATAGATAGAGGGGCATGACTGTAATCCCACAAAATTTCGCCTTTAAGAAGGGGCAATGGGCAGAATTTGGACCACGAGCCATGGTTTGCCAAACCTTGAGTCATGAAGATTTGTGGCTTTGAGCCTGTCCTGAATGATGGGCCCTTCTACACTTTTAACATCCCCCGCTGACATCTGTCATTAGTATACTTATCATCCACTTTGCCCAAGTATAATGCAAGCACACTGAGGCCAGGGGTCTACTCTACTCTATCCCCAGCTGCACAAAAATGTCTGGAATAGAGTAAGATACTCAGTAAATCTTCCATAAATAAAGGTTAACACATGATCCAGGTGACCATAAGTAAGTCACTTAAATTCCTCGTGCCTCAGTTTATTCAACCTGTGAAGTGGGGGAAAATAATAGGTCCTACACCCCCTGGTTGTTGAAGATGCTTCATGGAGCAATGCACGTTAAGTGTGCAACATATAATAAGTGCTTCATAAATGGTAGCCGATACTTTCGGCCATGTCTGGAACAACAGCCTGCCAAGTCCAGCTCTAAAGCACACTTTTTGCCCACCTACAACTCGGGCTTCTCTGTAAAATGGGGAAACAGATCCTGAGAGTCAACATTAATTAAAATGGATGTGAACCTGCACATAGAAAGACTACTTTCTGGGGATATGCCGTCTACATCAGGAATTGGCAAACTACTGCCCATGGACCAAATCTATGGGCTGACTCTTTTTATAAATAAAGTTTTATTGAAACACAGCCACACTCCTTTGCTTACATGGTGCCTACAGCTACTTTCATTTTACAGTGATACAGTGGAGTAGTTGCAACAGAAATTTTAGGGTCTTACAAGCCTAAAATATCTACCACCTGGACCTTTACAAAAACTGGTGCCAATCTGTGCTCTGAAATGGAATCCAGAAAGACAAAGGCGCATTGTCCTCTACCAAGCTTGGGTTTGCATAACTGGCTAACAGGATCAAAGTGCAAGGGCTGTCATTTTTATCCATCAAATTTCATTTTGGAAGATTAAAGTCAGCACTATTCCTTGAAAAGAGCTTTTGGAATCCTGTTGGCCATCACACAATAAAATCTATCCTGCCCATCTGTGTCACCCATAACAGGACAGCAAGACCATCTCTATCCCCTATCTGTCCATTTATTTAGCCATTTGACACACACTCGCTGATCACCTATTATACTCCGGTGAACAAAACTAACTCTGACCAGTTAGGAGACAGTCCAGGATTCCAGCCCAGGGTTTGTCTTCTTTCTTCCCACTCTATTATGTTGCCTCCCACTCAGACGATTATGATTCCACCTAACAGGAAAGTCATATAATTCACATTATTCCACCCTTTCCTCAAGGATACTGAGGATTTGACACAGTACACCATTCATTCGTTCACTCATTCGTTCAGTCCATAAATATCTGTTAACGGATTACTCGGTGGGAGTGCCCATGACAGATGTGACTCCTGCCTTCACAGGGCTTGTGATATATGGCACATAATAGGTGCTCAACCAATATAGGTTGAATGAATTTATTCCCCAGATGTTCTGCTGGAATTTATATTCACTTGGCCATGCTGTTTGCCTATCAAGGCAGCACCGTGTGGCGGAAAGGCCTTTAGAAGCCGCTAGAGGTCAAAGAAATGGTCTCATCCTTATTATACAGCAGCTATGTGACCTCAGACAAGCCACTTAATCTCACTGAACTTCAACTTTTTGTCTGTGCACTGTACCAACAATCCACAGAGAAGCCACTGGGATTCCATGAGACTGTACTCAGCAAGTCCCCAGTACTGGGCCTGGCACTTCACAAGGGCCAAGATAACAGCCAATGGTAATAATGGCTAATATTTATCAAATGCCTAGTCAGTGCTATGCTCAGCTCTTGCACTCCACACGTGTCGGCTCCAGCCAGCCTGTGAGGTAGGACCTGTGATCATCCTCAGGTTATGACAGAGGAAACCAGCAAAGAAAGGCCAAGTAACCTACCCAAAGTCCCACAGCCACAAAGTAAGAAGCCAGCCACTGAGTGCCCAATAAATCTGGGCTCACTCCCACTCCTCCTCCCCCAACCTGCTGAAGGAGAACCTTCCCTTAAACATGTCTGCCGGTTCCCGTGCTCCCCGTGCTCTTCAAGAGCCTTTCTTTACCCTGCTCTAGAACCTCCGCCAGACCTCACAGCCAGCTCACTCTCAGCTCCTGCGGTTCCCAGTGGTTTCTCAGGACCCTTGGGTCCTGCTCAGATGTCTGGGGGTGCTGTGGGGTAGAAAGAAGGCAGCCTGGTCCTCATTTCTATCTTCCCCCCTTGTCTCCCAGGGACCATGGGCTCCTTCGCCTGTCAGGAAACCTATAGAATAACAACTCCTTTCCTGAGTCTTCTGGGAAGCCCACTGGGCCGGCCTTGGGCATAATTCTAGAATTTTCTCAGGAACTGGAATGTGGTTTGTTGAGATCTAGAGTCTTCTGAGGACACCTAGAGATGTCACCTTTTATCTAGTGACCTCAGCCATTGTGGAATTCCGTACCACTTAACTCTGACACATCCACAGGGAATGAACACCCATGACAGGGAAGGCCTAAGGGCTGAGTCTAGAGCCTCCAATATTAGGTGACATTGGGCAGGCCATTTATTTCCCTGTGCCTCAGCTTCCTCCTCTGCCACCAACAGCACAACCCTAAAAACTTAGCGATAGTGGTAGAGACAGCACCTAGCACGGTGCCTGGTACACAAAGTAAGCACTGACTGAATACAGGGTAATGGCTAAAGTGCATGCCTCTGTTATAATCTACCTTCAGTGGCACATATAATATTGGAAATAAAGATAATAATCACAATAGTAGCAACTATTTTACACCCACTCTATGCTCCACACTGTGCTCAGCTCTCCATGGGCCACTTTCTCTTTTTCTCTTCATGGCAACCCCTTGGGGTGGCCACAAGTGTCGTTCTGCAGGAAATTGCAGTGCACACAGGCCACACAACTAACAGTCACAAAGCTAGCTTGCAAACCCAGGCCCCTCCCACCCGACACCCAGAGGGCTAACACTCCACGCTCCACCGCTTTGTGGACGGGCACTCTCCCACAGCCCACCCAGACCCACCCAGGGAGCTCAGCCTCCCCAGGGCCCCCAGGGCCCCTCCTGTCCAGCCTGGCACCCTTCGATCTCCTTCCTGCTTCCTGAGCTGATGCCCGAGAAGTGACCCACTCCTTGCAGGGCCCCCGCAAAGCCCTCCGCCTGACCCCCACGTAATGAAGGGAATTAATACGGCCGAGCCTCCAGCCCAGCCGAGCGGCTTCCCAGCAGCCCTGGCCAGGCCTCTAATTGATTAGGCCATAAAGCCTGGGCACTAAATTGAAAGGAGCCGCACTAATTCTCTTTTATGTTAAATTTCTGTCTTTCCCCTTTATCGAATCCCGCGCCCAATGTCCCCTTCCCTCCCCATCGCGGGCTTGCTGTGGGCCTGTTTTTTCCGTGCACAGATTAAGTACCTAATCAAAATCTTGTCTCCCCTAATGGCATAAAATTGAAAGATAGATATTGCACTTTACACAGCTGATTAAACACTCGAATGTGGCTAAATGCTTAAAGGGCTTGTTACATTAACTAACTCTGTCATCTGCCCACTGTCTTATAATTGCATGTGCCCAAGCTGCTTCGGGGGAGGCACACGCAGCAGACAGCCACCCGGCCCCCTCCCGGGGGCCTCCTGCACCATTGCTGAGCCCAAGTTCATGGAGTCAGAGCCCGGGAGTGGCCACAACACTCCCCTCTGGCTCTGGGTGGCAGGGACCAGGAGGTCAGATGCCTGCTCCATGCCCAGGTGGCAAGTGCCCTCCCCTTCTGTCGCCGGGACTCTTCCCACCCCTCACTCCCCACACCAGTGCCTGATCTCCTGCCTCAGAGAGTCTAAGCCTCCCTCCAGCCTGTTCCCAGAGTACATGCGGCCAGCAGTGTCCGATCATCTGCAAAGCCTGTCGAACCTTGATATCCCTCTCTCTCCACCACCCACATGCACTCCAATAGGCCTGTTCATAGAAAACAAGGACGCTTGATGGCTATGACAGTGTGATCTGGTGGGGGGGGGGGGAGTGGGGCATGAGGAGGTTGACACACATCGCGCACCTGGATGCTCCTGACATGGTGTCCCTGTCTTAGCACAGGAAACTCTGATACCTCAGCCATGGGGCTGGCAGGGCTCCTCCCCCAGAGAAACTCAGCTCATAGGAGATGGATAGATAAATAGACAGATACATACATACATACATACATACATACATAGACACATAGATGATAGAGGAATTGTCTTACACCACTAGGGAGGGCCACAAGTCCAAATCTGCTGTGTGGGCTGACAAGACCCAGAAAAGGCAATGGTCTAGATCAAATCAAAGGCTGTCTGCTGGGGAACTTCCCCTTGATCATAGAGGCCAGGCTTTGTGTTTTATTCAGTCCTTCAACTGATTAGATGAGGCCCACCCACATCCTGGAAAGCAATCTGCTTTACCCAAAGTTCACCTGTTTGAATGTTTATTTCATCCCCAAACCTTCTGTGGGAACCTCCTCCCTCTGTCTGAGGGAACCCTCCATCCCCACCCGCCCAGCAGCCCCTCCTCACCATAGCATCTGTGGAAAGCATTCATCTCCCCAATGATCTCCGGTATGTAGCTCAACTGAAGGGATTAAGGACTCCTCACTAAGTGCTTCCCACTAAAGATGCATAGAGGCATGATATATATTTTAATAAGGCAGGTTGCACAGGACAGAATTCAACTCTACACAGGGCACGCGGCAGAGCCTGGGGCAGAGCTCCTGGGGATCCATGCGCACCGTGACCAGGGCCCAGGAAGGCAAAGGTTTTGGGAGCCTCCTCCCCCTGCTCCCGGGACCCCCCGCCACACCACACCCGGCCACCCACCCCCCGACTCAGGAGCCACCTTGAAAGCTTCACACATGCTGGTGCACACACTCTCACACCTGTGTGTGTGCACGCTGACACAAACGTTCATATGCACACACAGGTGATTGCATGCGCTTATGCGTACCTCCACATGTGCACTTGTGTACACTCACATGCACGGTCACATGTGTGCACGCCTATACACACGCTCCATACACAAAGGAATACACATGCACATGCACCCCCATGTGCACACCATAAGAGGGCATTTAGCCGCAATCACCAGACTCCCAAGAACATAACAGTAACCATGGTTACTGTTGAATGGGTTGAATGGCGACCATGCAGCAGACCCTCCAAAACCCTGGCAAACGCACCTGTCCAAGGTCACACAGCCAATAGCGGCTGGACAGCATCTGAACCCACATCCATCCAACTCCAAACTCCATGCCCTCGACCATGGAGAGCACAGCCTCCTTACAGAGAAGCCACCTCGGATCCTTTCTGCAAAGGCAGGATGGGGAAGGAATAAATAAGCCTGCATTTAGACATCCACAAAGTCCCATGACACCTTCGTGTGGACACACACTCCCTGACCCATCCTGTTTCGTGCAGCTATGTGCCACGCAATTAGCTCCACCCACCTGTACAGACCCAAGAGCTCACACACTACACATACACACATGCATGCGCGTGCACACACGCAGGGTGACCAACCTCCCACATTTTCTAAGACTGATGGGTTTCCCGGGACACAGACTTTCAGGACTCAATCCTGGACGGTCCCAGGAAAAGTGGGATGAGTCGGTCAGCCTGCACACAGGCACACACACAGACGCTCCTTGGGTACCACACCCACACCCACAAGTACTCAGCCACTCACAGATCTGGGTCTGCTGCAGCCAGGAGGCTTTGAGGTTGCAGATGAGGACAACAGGGCCCTTAGTCCTCTGCCTGCAATGTTTCCAGGCTGCACGGACTTCACCTACTCCGTCCGTTCACTCTGCCCTCCTCCTGACCTCCCTGGCCTCCAGGATCGAGCGTTGTGGCATTGATTGTGGCCACGGGGCCCACACATTTCAAGAAAGCAGGACCTTGCACCCCAGATTCACCCAGAGTGAGACCAAGAGGCAACTTGAACCCCCCAGATCCTGCCTGGTCCTGGAAGGCTGGCCCTCCGCCCACCACACCCTCACAGGCACACATGCCCGTGCACACTCCTGCCCGTAGCCCCCTCCTGATGCCTCGGGCAGGGCCTGGAACCCATTCTGTGACCCTCTTCGCCCCCGGAACCACAGACAGAGAAAAGAGGAGGAAAGCCTCGCTCCCCAGGACCTCCATGGAGTGCGACTCATCAGGCTTCATTCCTGGCTCAGCCCCTGGTTGGCGCATGACTGGGGAAGGTCATTCAATCTCCAAATTCATCCTTCTCAGCAGCCCAATCCTCGAGAGGTGGCCTCCCGATAGGCTTCTCACACGGCTTTTTCCAGCCAAGCAGCCAAAGGTCCAGTGTTCGACGGCTTTATTGAGGTATAACCGACATACGATAAACCACACATATTCATTTTTAATGTGTACAATTTGTTGAGTTTTGATATATGTATACACCCATGAAACCTCATCGCAATCAAGAGAGTGACCATATCCGTCATCCCCAAAAGTTCCCTGACGCCCCTTGATGACCCTTCCTGCTGTCCCTTTCTGCCTCTCCCCTGCCTCCATCACTAGGCAACCACAGACCTGCTTTCTGTCGCTATGGATTAGTTTGCGTTATCTAGACTTTTATAAATGGAATTCCAGTGTATTTACTCTTTTTTTATGTGTGGCTTCTTTCACGCATTGTAAATACTTTGAGATTCATCCATGTTGTTTTGTGTTTCAGTAGTTCACTCTGTTTTATTGCTGAGTAGTATTCCATTATACGGCTATTTTCCAATCTGTTTATCCAGTCATCTGTTGGCCATCCTTTGCAGTGTTTCCATTTTGGAGCTATCTGAATAGAGCTGCTACGAACATGCGTGGGCAAGCCAGTCACATACCTAGGAGTGGAAGAGATGGATCTCATGCTAGGTATATGTTTAGCTTCTCTGAAATTGCCAAACTGCTTTTTCAAGTGATTGTACCATTTTCATTAACACCAACAATGTCTGAGAGTTTTAGTTCATCCATAACCCTGCCAACATTTGGTGTGATCAGTCTTTTCGACGTTAGATACTCAAATTGGTGTGTAGCTGTGTCCCCATATGGTTTCAATTTGCATGTCCCTAAGGACTGATAATTTTGAGTATCTTTTCATGGCTTACTCACAATCTACTGATCCTTCTTGGTAAAGTCTCTATTCAAATCTTTTGCTAATTTTTGGTTGGGTGTTTGTCTTTTTCACTTAGAGTTTTGAGAGTTCTTTATATAGTCTAGATACTAGTCCTTTACCAGATACATACTTTGCAAAGATTTTCGTTCCATTTGTGGCTTGTCTTTTCATTCTCTTGACTGTGTCTTTTGAAGATGAGACATTTTAAATTTTGATGAAGTCCAATTTATTCATCTATTCTTTTATGAATCATGCTTTTGGTGTCCCATCTAATAAATCTTTGCCTAACCCAAGGTCACAAATATCTTCTCCTGTTGCCTTCTATAAGTTTTATAGTTTCATATTTTACATTTAGATCCATGACCCATTTTAAGAAAAAATTTATATATGGTAGAAAGTATGAATCAATATTTATATTTTTTGTATATGGATGTCTAAATACTTTAGCACCATTTATTAAAAGACTATCCTTCCTCCATTAAATTAGCTATACTTTTGTTGAAAATCAGTTGTCCATATATGCATGAGTCTATTTCTGGACTCTTTAATTGTTACCTCTGTCTATTTATCTATCTTGATATCAACACTTACTAGCTTCATTACTGTAACTTTATAATAAACCTTAAAATCAGGTAGTGTAAACTCTCAAATATTGTTCTTCCCTTCAAGGTTATTTTGGCTACACTAGATGCCTAGCTATTCCATATGAATTTTAGACTCAGTGTATCGGGGCACCTGGGTGGCTCAGTCGGTTGAGCCTCCGACTTCAGCTCAAGTCATGATCTCATGGCTCGTGGGTTCGAGCCCCCCATCGGGCTCTGTGCTAACAGCTTGGATCCTGGAGCCTGCTTCAGATTCTGTGTCTCTCCCTCTCTCTGATCCCCCCACTCACTCACCCTGTATTCCTTTCTTCTTCAAAAATAAATAAATGTAAAATAAAAAAATTTAGAATCAGTGTTTCCATTTTGAGCAGAATTGTGTTAAATCTATAGGTCACATGGGGGAAATGTACTTCTTAACAATACTGAGACTCCTGTCCCATGAACAAGGTCTATCACTTAATTTATTTAGAGTTTTAAAATTTCTCTTAGCAATATTTTGTGGTTCAGTGTATAGATCTTTCACACCATTTGTTAGATTTATCCATATGTATTTCATATTTTTTATCCTATTGTTGAGGCCATTGCCATTTTAATTTCAATTTATAATTATTAATTATTAATTGTTAATATATATATGTACAACTGATTTTTATATATTGATTGTTGTATCTTGTACCCTGTAATCTTACTAAACTTACTTGTTAGCTCTCATAGCTTTTTTGTAGAGTCCATGAGGTTTTCTATATAAACAACATACCATCTGTGAATAAAGATAATTTTACTCCCTCCGTTCCAAACTAAATACCTTTGACTTTGTCTTGCCGAATTCCATTAGCCAGAACCCTCAGTACAGTGTCGAGTAGACTTTAATGAGAGCAGACATTTTGACAACTTCGGGAAACATCTGACTCTCGTGAGTTTCTGCTATAGGCCAATTTGTTAGGTGAACGGAAGAATGAATGAATTGGGTGTAGCTAGGTTGTCCATGGGAATATTCCTAAATTTTCTGGAAGACTTTGTGTAGAACTGCTATTATTTCTTCCTTAAACACTTGGTTAAATTCACCAATGAAGCCATCCGGGCCTCGAGTCGTCTTTGTGAAAAAGTTTTTAACTACAAATTCAATGTCTTTAATAGATAATAGAGCTATTCGAATTTCATTGACTTTTCTGTTTTCTGTTTTTTAATTTCATTGCTTTTCACTCTGACTTTTATTGTTTCTTTTCAACTGCTTACTTGGGATTAAATTTGCTCTTTCTTTTCTAGTTTCTTTTTCTAATTATTATTTTGTAATGTTTATATTTATTTTTGAAAAAGAGAGAGCACAAGCAGGGGAGGGGAAGAGTGGGGGACAGGGGGACACAGAAGCTGAACCAGGCTCCAGGCTCCACACTGTCAGCACAGAGCCCAATACAGGGCTTGAACTCATGAACCTCGAGATCATGACCTGAGCTGAAGTCAGATGCTTAACCAACTGAGCCACCCAGGCACTCATTCCTCTTTTCTGGTTTCTTAAAGTGGAAAATGAGGTCATTAATTTGAGATGTTTCTTCCTTCCTAACATAGACACTTTGTGCTATAAGTAAACCCCTAACTACTGCTTTAGCCTCCTTGCATAAATTTACATACATTGTTTTAATTTTCACCTTGTTAAAAATACTTTCTTCCTTCTTCCTTTAACCTATGGTTTATTTTGTGTCCAAATATTTGGGGATTTTCCAGAGATCTTTCTGTTACAAGTTTCTTATCAAATTCCATTGTGGTCAGAGAACATATTGTGGATGACTTGAATCCTTTTAAATTTATCACAACTTTAGATCAGTTTGATGGCCCAGAATATAGTGTGTCTTGGTAAATGTTCCACACGCACTTGAAAAGAATATGATTTCTGCTATTGCTGGAGGGAGTATTCTATAAATAAATGTCAATTGGTTCAAACTGGTTGAGTGTCAAGAATGGCAGCAACCCAGACTAGGAGGGTCCTGAGTCCCAGAGTCAAAGACATAGACCAGGAGCTCAGGAGCTCCAACATAGAACTTTGTATAAAACTTTTAGTCTGTTGCACCATTGAGATCGGGATTTTACTTGATCTACAGCACAGCCTATTCATGCAGCGTCTCCCTCCTGAAGGACATTATTTATTCTCATACATCTCTTTCTCCAGTGGAAAACACAAGGAAACAGGGAGAGGAAAAAAGTGTCTTTTCTCAGTGGAATACTATAAAATTAGCTGCAGCCAGAATTAGTAGCTATTTAAACAGGCTTCTCCTCTTCTCACACAATCTTGTCTCCCACCCTCATTTTTTTTTCATCGATCTTTTTTATTTTTATTTTTTTAAATTTTTTTTAACAAATAATTTATTGTCAAGTTAGTTTCCATATAACACCCAGTGCTCATCCCCACAAGCGCCCTCCTCCATGCCCATCACCTCCCCTCCCTCCCACTCCCATCAGTCCTCAGTTTGTTCTCAGCATTCAAGAGTCTCTCATGGTTTGCCTCTCTCCCTCTCCCCCACTATTTCCCCCTTCTTCTCCCCCCATGGTCCTCTGTTTAGTTCCTCCTAATCCTCCTATATGTGCAAACATATGGTATGTGTCCTTCTCTGCCTGACTTATTTCGCTCAGCGTAACACCCTCAAGGTCCATCCATGTTGCTACACATGGCCAGATTTCATTTTTTCTCATTGCCATGTAGTATTCCATCATATAGATAAACCACATCTTCTTGATCCATTCGTCCGTTGATGGACACTTAGGCTCTTTCCATGATTTGGCTATTGTGGAGAGTGCTGCTATGAACATTGGGGTCTATGTGCCCCTATACATCAACACTCCTGTATCTCTTGGGTAAATTCCTAGCAGTGTTATTGCTGAGTCATAGGGGAGTTCTATGGTTAGTTTCCTGAGGAACCTCCACACTGTTTTCCAGAGGGGCTGCACCAGTTTGCATTCCCACCAGCAGTGTAGGAGGGTGCCCATTTCTCCACATCCTCGCCAGCATCTAGAATCTTCTGATTTGCTCATTTTAGCCACTCTGACCAGCATGAGGTAGTATCTCAGTGTCCCACCTTCATTTTTAAACAAAATTCATCAATGATTTGCTCGTGACAAAGATAGGATGTTGGTTGGGTCCCACACTTGGCCCAGGGAGATGTCTGTGAAGGCGCATACTGTTACCATGAATTCTTTCAGAGACTCTTGTTGATATATCTGTGAGCTGCCCCCTTTCACTCTCCTCTCTGAGTCTGCCTCAGAATGGGCTTCTGCTATGCCCATTTGTTGGACAATGGGTGAATGAATGGTTGAATGAATGAATTGGGTGTGCTTAGGTTAACCATGGGAATCTTCCTAAATACAGGTAGACTAGAAAAGGTCCCAGCCAACCCTTGGGAGATAAGGTAGAATTTTCTATACCAGCCTTGTCTGAGGTTAAAGGAAAAATTAAAAATTCCTTTGTTTCCTGAGTAAGGAAGGTAGGGCTAACCACTAGCAATGTTTAGGGAGCCATAGCAGAATATTTTCACTGAATCAGGACTTAGCCTTCTGTTATGTAATAGATCAAATGTGTTCCAACCCCTGTTGCTCTCCAGGACATGGGTATCTGATTCCCTGACGGATTGGTCTTTTCCTGGTTTCATGTAAATGGTTTCATCATCAGACTAATGTCCAAAGCTATGACAGGCGAGGTACATTTTAGAGGCCTTCTAACCCTTACATTCGAGAAGCATCTCCAAATGATGTTTCCTGCCCAAGGTTCAGCCATGATGGCCTCCACAGAAAATCTGTGGGGAAAAATCCCATCTCCTGTAACATGGCAGTCTAAGTATTGGAATGAGCCTCCCTGCTCACAATTAAATAAACTGGATCAAACACATTTTGTAAATCTTCTTAAAACCATGATGGGAATTATCAGACCAAAAGCTAAGGGAAGGTTAGACCTCTGAGAGGTGTGGAATGCATAAGAAGCTTTTGCCCTCAGCATATTTGCCCAACCTGGACAATTTAAACTGCCATTCTCACAGCCTTTTAGAATATGGGGGACAAAAGACAAAGCTCAAAGCTCCCTCAAGATTCTAAGTCTACGAGGAGACCCCCTTCCATTAAGGCATCACAATGATACCTTA
This sequence comes from Crocuta crocuta, assembly GCF_008692635.1. Lineage (NCBI taxonomy): Eukaryota > Metazoa > Chordata > Mammalia > Carnivora > Hyaenidae > Crocuta > Crocuta crocuta. The sequence goes on from NW_027532409.1 coordinate 3,790,684, forward strand.
AAGGTCTAGACTGTCCATGAAAGGCCAAATGCCACCCCCTGTCATCCTCAGAAGACCTGAATGAAAAGTCACTCAACACCAAAGCAGACAAGATTGGTTAGAGCTCTAAAAAAGTGGTACCACAAGCCAGCCGGCCATTGACCTTGAAGCTCAATGAAAAGCTCCCAGTGGTCCAAAACTACTACAGGCCATAATGTAGCACACAGGGACCCCACACCACCCTCGGCGTATGGCAGAATTATACACAAATATTCTCTGGAGGGATGCACCTGTAGTCTAGGCCACAAATCGTCTCCAAAAATAATTTTCCAACAGGATCCCTAGGACAACACTTAAACTCCCCACGTGCAAGACCAGAAGGTCCACTGACACCAAATAGTCTAGGGTGTGTCCCTCCTTCCCCTCAGCCAGTGAGGATCTGACAGAGCCAGGTTGAGATAGACTCCAGTGCATCTTCGTTTGATCCACGAAGAAGAGGTTTGATATAAATTTATGGTGGCAACAAGACTG